>NC_034177.2:53575306-54175306 GCF_002021735.2 Oncorhynchus kisutch
GTTCGAAGGTAGGGCTTGAAATACATCCACAGGTACATCTCCAACTGATTCAAATTATGTCAATTAGCCTATCAGAAGCTTCTGACATAATTTTATGGAATTTCCCAAGCTGTTTAAAAGGCACAGTCAACTTAGTGCATGTAAACGTCTGACCCACTGGAATTGTGATAGTGAATTGTCAGTGAAATAATCTGTCTGTAAACAATTGTTGGAAAAATTACTTGTGTCATGCACAAAGTAGATGTCCTAACCAACTTACCAAAACCATAGTTTGTTAACATGAAATGAGTGGAGTGGTTGAAAAACAAGTTTTAATGACTCCATCCTAAGTGTATGTAAACTTCCGACTTCAACTGTACAACCTAGTACCAGGCTAGAAGAAAAGGGCATTTCCAGTGAACCCTTGTCTCACCATACAGACAACCTAAAACAAGGCTAGAAGGGCATTTCCATTGAACCCTCGTCTGTTCCGAGCAGTTTCCTCACCGTACAGACAACCTCAAACAAACACTTCAAGTTCAAATGGGCAACATCACCTCACACCTCTCTATATCCTGTTTCTCTTTGGGCATATTGATTCTTCCCTGAAATAGCACAAGCCTAATTTCTCCCAAGGCCCTTTATTCACATGCACTTACCCTGTCTATGGATGAACCTCAATTGTTTATCCTTGATTAGATTCATACTCTATCTTCGCATCCTTCTCAAAATCAAATTAGAGAAGAAGATCTCAGGATCCTCCCCTCGGGCCTTCTCCTCCAATGCGTTAAGAGAAGACTGCAAGGAGAGAGAAGTATGCAATGCCAAGGAATCAAGGAAAAATAATGGAGATGTTCCACCTACTGTTTGTCATAACTGGCTCAAGGCAGGAGGACGTCATGAGAGAAGGTCACAGTACACATACCGACCTTTAACTGTTTGCATAAAATAATGAGATTAACATTTAACATGGCTGCCCATGGTTTCTAGAGCCTGGAGATGGCTTCAAGCAGAGAATTAGGTACCGAGAGCATTAGGTACCCAGACTCCCCACCATCAGAACCCCAGTGGGTGCACAACCTTAGGCACATACACAGACAAAAAGAGAAAGGCTGAATTGGCTTTATAGCCATCCAATTTGGGATGGTAAGGATGTCCAAATCACAATGTAATAGAGGGAGGAAGTGGAAAAATAAGTCTAACGAGTCTAAATTGCAGTGGAAAGACGGAAAAGACAAAATGAGCTTGTGTACAGCATGGAGTCTCTAAGCTCCATCTGTTGTGCCAGCCCAGCCCACAGTATTTCACTGTCTAGCGAAACTGAAGCTTTTCCTCTGTCTGGTTGGCTCGGTCTGTGGTAGCTTTGGGGTATCTGGAATTCACTGGTCTTAACCTGACTGAGCAGGTACAACTTTAAAGACAGGAACTAGGCTCCAAAACAGTATCCCTAACTTGGTAGGAGCCTAAGCATACATGACACATGCCTGTGTTGTTATTTTAACAGTATGACTTGATAACGGGCATCATAAATATATAACAAGAGTTTGAGATTTTGTCAATGAGGCCCTTTATCTACTTCCCCAGAGTCAGATGAACTCGTGGATATCATTTTTATTTCTCTGCGTACATCTCGCAGGAAGTTGCTTTCTAGTGTTTTTAAGCAATAGCTAAATAGCGTTAGCACAATGACTGAAAGTCTATGGGATGTTCTTGTAGACTTCCAACCATTGCGCTAACGGTAGTTAGCATTGGCTCCAATGGCTCACAAAATGACCTCTTATTTCCTGCATACAAGGTGGCAGGTAACCTAGCAGTAACCACAAAGTCGCTGGTTCGAATACCCGAGCCAACAAGGTAAAAAAATCTGTCAACATACAGTTGAGCAAGGCACTTAATAACCCTAATTTTCTCCAGGGGCACCGTACTACTAAGACTGAACCTTTAAAACAACACATTTCACTGCACATATCCAGTGCATGTGACATTTTTGGGGGAGTGTGCTATAGTAGACTACATGTCTAATGGCCGGGGTACAAAATCCTGGTTGGCACACGTCCAACCACCCTCACCCAATGCTTCTTGTTAGCACAAGTCTACCTACCCTATGCCCCTGCTTGGCACGTAGCACACAGCACAGGAAAGACTGCTGTCCCTCACCGAGCATCAATGTTTTTTCCAACCATGGAAGGGCAGGAGAACAGAACGACAACAGGATGATTAAACATTGTTTACAGGGACAAAGTATGTGTTTGTGTGTGTCCTGAGACAATACTTCCCTCCACACAAACCTCAGACTCCCACTCTGCGCTCTTTTTGCAACCTGATTAAAATATCCCAGGAGTCTCTTTGTCTGAGTTGGACCAACTGCCGAGGTACATATGACAATTCAACTGAAACAAAAACAACACCATTTAATGTGTTTGCCATTCAATAAAGCAATTACTTGTAATTGCAATAGCATTTTATTTTCTCCTCAGGGGAGATGGAACAGTAACGCTGGCAGACAAGCAGAAAATTGCTTTCAGGAACTCATTCTTCATTCTTATAACTCACATTCTTATATAGTAGCTGATAGTCCTGAAAATACATTTCGATCTTTCAAATGGGGACATTAGGTGTCATGATGTGGCCCTTTTTGGGTATAACTAGTGGCTTCCCCCTTTCTCTATCCTACACCCAGGTTCTGTTATCTCAGTTTGTAAATTCCTGGAGGAGACGCTCTCACCCTGGTCATGCAGAAAGAGACACAGAGAGAACAAAAGGATTTCACATGGTGATCTCCTAAATCCCCCAAAATGATCATTTGATACAAAATGTCCACTTGTGAGAAGGTGGGAATGGCCCGTGGACACTTAAGAGACACGTATGACGAGTGTTGATACATCGTTTCTATGAGAACATTTCTGAATGGTAATCTGAAGTATCCATTCTAACCACGGAATACTTTTGATATTCAGGGAGGCAGAGAGGCGATGGTGAACTGACTCTCCAACAGAAGGACGGACGATCCCAACAGAGATCACGACGACACACTGGGCGTAAATATATATATATTGATTGCAATTATTGCCGAATGAGTGAGCGTTCATGTGCGAAGAATTAGCATTTAGCATCATCCCGGCTTAGCCCACTAGGGAAACTCCCCTATCATTTCCTTGTAACCATATCTACTGTTTGTGTGTTTATGCATTTCTGTGATTACTTAGTTAGATAGTAAATAAATTAAGACAATTGGTGTATGGATGATTCATAGTAAAGGCTGGGTTCGTGCAGATAACCAACAATTTACAATATTTGGAATGAGACAAATGTGAGGTAAAGAATAATTAATTAGAAGACTGATTGACCAGATATTAAAATATCTGAAGATTTATATTAGGAAAATTACAACTTTGTAATCTGAAGATTTTCCTTGGTGCCCTGACTTCCTAGTTAATTGCATGTACATGATTAGTTTAATAATGTAATAATAACTACAGAGAATTGATTTGATAAAATAAGTCTTCACTTTAATGATGCCAAATACACAGAGGTAAAGATGCCAAAGAGAACATAACATACTGTAGCAGTAGCCTGCCCAACACAGTGTAAGAAACTATCATGCTGTGTATGACTATTGAAAAGACTGGAAGTAGGAGGCAGTGACCGCACAGTGCTTAGTCACCAGAAGCATGCTTAATGACTTGTATTGAATAGACTGGAATGAAGCAGTGCCCTGTGTGCTGCTTGGTCACCAGAAGCATGCATAGTCAAACGCACAGTAAGAGAGACTGCATCACTACTTCTTTCCGAAGACCTAGAGCTACTCTGTCGAAAAATGCAGAAGTGCCTTGGCTTTTCTGGGTCAGTGGTATTGGCGGAGGTTCTTGAGTGTGATGAGTTACAGTCAGTGGTGATTTTAGCATGTAAATCTTGGTGGGGCAAAATGGTTTAACATGTTATTATGCATGACAGCAAACAGTGCCCACAAACTGTTAGGGCCTTCTTTTCAGCACCATGGAGTGAATCCTTACCACCACTACACTTGGCTATCAGCGAAACAGTTAATTCAGCCTCATTTACTGCCTTTTTTAAAAACATGGCTGATATGGCTGACTTGCTTAAGGGTAGGGGGCAGCATTTGGAATTTTGGATGAAAAGCATACCCAAATTAAACTGCCTTCTACTCAGGCCCAGAAGATAGGATATGCATATAGTAGATTTTGATGGAAAACACTAAAGTTTCCAAATCTGTTAAAATAATGTCTGTGAGTATAACAGAACTGATTTGGCAGTCGAAAACCTGAGAAAAATACATTCAGGAAGTAGGATTTTTTGTTGTAGTTTTCTAATCAATGCCATTACAGTAGCCATTGACTTAGGACTCCAATTGAGTTCCTATGCCTTCCACTAGATGTCAGTCTTTAGAAATTGTTTCAGGCTTGTATTCTGAAAAATTAGGGAGTAAGAGCAGTCTGAATGATTGGACCCTGCTGTGTCACAGAGCTTTTTCATGCGCGCGACCAGAGAGTGCCTTTCTTGTTTACCTTTTATATTGACGACGTTATTGTCCAGTTGAAATATTGGTCGATTATTTAGGCTAAAAACAACCTGAGGATTGAATATAAACATGTTTCTATGAACTTTACGGATACAAATTTGATTTTTTTGTCTGCCTGTAGTGACTGTTTGAGCCTGTGGATTACTGAAGAAAACACGAACAAAACTGAGGTTTTCGGATACAAAAATAGAGACTTTATCGAACAAAAGGAACATTTATTGAATAAATGATTGTCTGAGTGCAAACATATGAATATCATCAAAGGTAAGTGATTAATTCTCTCTCTATTTCTGACTTGTGTAACTGCTCTACTTGGCTGGTTACTGTTTGTAATGATTTGTCTCCTGGGTGCGGTTGTCAAATAATTGTAAGGTATGCTTTCGCAGTAAAGCATTTTTTAAATCTGACACCAAGGTTGGATTCACAAGAAGTTAATCTTTAAACCAATGTAAAATAGTTGTATCTTTTCTGAATTTTTATGAGTATTGTATTTGAATTTGGCGCTCTGCAATCTCACTGGATGTTGGCCAGGTGGGACGCTAGCATCCCACATGCCCTAGAGGGGTTAAACAAATCTTTTCTGACAATTGAGATGTACAAACTACGGCATAAGGGAATGATAAGCGGATAAGAGGCAATCCGTAATTTCGATTAAGACATTCATGAGTGGGTTAAGACAGACGTGGTCAATAACAATTTATTCCGCACTTTTGAAATGTACAGCGACAGAATTCAGAACATGGGCTGTTCTTACAGTATTCTCCCTGTACACCAAGTCAGAACCGTAGGATAAATAAAGGGGACATAAGCAGACAATGAAAGCTGGTACAATAATGATGACATTTCTCTAAAAAGAGGTTATAGGCAACATGTGCACCACCAAGTCAAATCAAATTTTATTAGTCACATGCGCCAAATATAACAGGTGTAGACCTTACAGTGAAATGCTTATTTAAGAGCCGCCAACCAACAATGCCGTTTCAAAAAATACAGACAAGAATAAGAGATAAAAGTAACAAGTAATTAAAGAGCAGCAGTAAAACAACAATAGCGAGACTATATACACAGGGGGGTACTGGTACAGAGCGGGGGCACCGGTTAGTTGAGGTAGTATGTACATGTAGGTAGAGTTATTGACATGACTATGCATATATGACAACAGAGTAGTAGCGATGCAAAGAGGGGGTGCCCCTCTGATTTTATTTGCCCGGCAAAGTTTGAGCAAAATAATAATAATACATTGTTGGAGACTGTAAAAACACAAGCAAATAAGCTCCCAAGGGATTTTAATTCAGGAAATATGTTCCAAAGTAATGCCACGCATAGTAGAGAGATGTATGTGATCGTAAGTGAAATGTACAGAAATTATGTTTTAGTCAAATATTTTGGATTCTTGCGGTCAATTTGCAATCTACAAAATACTTGTAATTATGTTCAGGACCCCTGACAATCCATCATGTGTATATGCTTTCTCATTTTAGCAGAGGCAGCTCCCATCTCTCTCTCGCCCTCAACTCATCCTTTCTTCCCGAGTGTTAAATAAAACTAATTGTGTATGCTTTAAAAAAGTCAGGATTTCATACTAATTTAGGCTTTTCGCTAGTCGAATTTGCTGCACACGATTGTGGAAGAGAATTGTCTTTTCACACCCACCTGTGTTTGACAACAGCTGATAATTGAACGAATGGCGGGGTACAAATAATATTACGCATCGACGATGACTCCTCAGTATGGATGACTAGTATGCTGATATGTTGCTTACTACATACCTTTTTACTAACCAGTACATTCTAAATAGTATGTAGTACGATGAATACACGGAATGCAGTTTAAGTATTAGGCAAGAGATTTCGGAAGCGGCCAGAGAATAAACAAATACGGATCAAAGTGTCAGATTGTGTTCAGCTCCCTCCTTGCTAAATCTATAACACTGAGATGGAGAGATAAGGGAGAAAAGGATTTGGGAGGCAGAGAGAGATATTGGAGCTGCCTCCCAGCAAAAACACTAACAGTAAGGAGAAAGGGATGAGATGGAGGGAGAAAGAGATGAGGGAGAGAAAGATCAGAGCTGCCTATCTGCTAAAACATCAGGAGAGAAAACATACACTGGAGGAAGAGAAAGATGGGGATGCAGACTGACGTTTCATCACAAGCCAACCTTCACCATATATGACGGTCTCCTGCTTTCTGATTAATATTTCATCTCTGATAAGACTGTGGTCTGTGTGTCTAATGCCATTTGATGAAATACAAAGATAATCCTGTAGTTATGAGTACAACAAATGTGTGCATGTCTCTTTATGTGAGGATCTATGTATCTTTGTATGCGTTTACATCAGTGCCTGTCTTCATTGGTGCATGTGTGTGTAAGCTCACATGTGAGAATGCATGCGTGCATCCATCGTAGGTGAGGGAACATGAGGGAAGTGCAGAATGAGCAGTGAGCGAGGAGAGAGAGGATCCCAGAGGTATTATGCAGCGGAGAGTCTCGGCATCCGATACAATATCTACCATGGTATGACTAAGTGATCCAGATGTGATGGGGGATATAAACGCAATTGAACAAATCGAGAGAGATGGGTCAATGGACCCAATAGCACACCAACATGAAGAAAATGCAATCATTCAGTGCATTGCGCCGCAATAAGCACGCAATTAAGAAACCAATACTGACTCAAGGCGTGGAACAGAAATAATTTTCCAACCGTTTCATTCTGAACAGAACCACTTTTTTTGTTTCGTTCCACTGTTCCGACCAGCAAACTAAAGTTCTGAACCGGTTCGAATCCAAACAAAATTACCTATTTATATAGTTACTTTCTGTTCCTTTTTTAACTTATGAAAAACAGTTTTTTTACATTTAGCTCATTAAATTACGTCACCATTCAGTGCAGTTAGAGCAGGCAAGCTAGTTTGTTTTACATGCGTGATGGACAGACAAGTGTAGCCTATGGCGCAAGATGCCACAGAAATGTTGTGGTGGCAGAGAGCGAGATAGAGTTGAAGAGGAGGCTTGAAGTAATGAGCATCTTGTTATGACATGCATTATACACTAGGTATACAAAATATTAGGACTCCTATTATTGAGTTGCACCCCCCACCCCCTTTTGCCCTCAGAACGGCCTCAATTCGTCAGGCATGGACTCTACAAGGTGTCGAAAGCTGTCTGGATGTCCTTTGGGTGGTGGACCATTCTTGATACACACAGGAAACTGTTGAACGTGAAAAATCCAGCAGCGTTGCAGTTCTGACAAAAAACTTTGCGCCTGGCACCTCCTACCATACCCCTTTCAAAGGGACTTGAACCTTTTGTCTTGCCCATTCACAAACACAATCCATTTCTTAATTGTCTCAAGGCTTAAAAATCCCCTTCTACACTGATTGAAGTGGAATTAACAAGTGACATCAATAACAGATCATAGCTTTCACCTGGTCAGTCCATGTCATGGAAGGAGTAGGTGTTCTTAGGTTCGTATGAATTAGGTTCATAGAATTATACCTACAGTGGTTCCTCCTTTAAAAGTTGTGAGCTTGCACCGTGGGACTTAGAGGTACCCAGCGTCACGGCTTCATTGCTCCAGACCACCACAAGGGGGAGTTAGAAAACTCATTATGCATTTGAGTCCCAAGGTTTTTATATGACCAATCATATCGAGTGGTTCCAATGACGAATTTGACGCGAGCCACCCGTTCCTGGTGGCTTTCTTCAACAAACATGGCTGAAAAAACATTACAGTGGAACAAAATGTAAGTAGTTATAAAATCATAATGAGTCAAGCAAAAAATGTACAATTGAGAGGAATATGTTAGCTAGTGTAGAGAAATGTTTGTGCATATTTTTTCATCATAAAGTTAATTTACAAAATTCGTTATTTAGCAAGTTCTGACTAGCTAACATTAGCCAGCTAGCTAGCTTGTGTTTAATGTTTTAGGGACTCCAGCAAACCAGCTATCATAGTTGTTGTATCAACTTCAAGTCTGAATGGCATTAATGAAGCCTATGGATAGAGTAGAATATAATAACTTTACTGTGCCATGGAAGTCCTATATACATGTACTGTAGTTATTACCACACGTGAGATCCCCACATTGTAGCCTGTACATTGAATATATTCACTGATCATGAACTCTCCCTTGGCAAATAAAGATGCGGTTCAGGTATGAATCTGAGACATTCTTTTCAGGCATATCAAACTCCATTATTTGAATGATGCTGTGTTTGCATGTATGTATTACAATTATACACTTCAACAGTGTTTACTACTCCTGCTCCTGGGACATCAATGATTACACATTGTAACTATGCAATAGACTAGAAACATGATTGATTTGTAAGTCCTATATACAGAAAAAAACAATGCATATCTAACTCCCTTCATCTGCATTAATCTGAGGACACAGGATAGTATTGCAATGAGATACTTAATTTCAACCAGTGGAGAATGTGAAACATTTATTGAAAGACGTTCATTAGCCAGGTGTTATAAATACATAATACATGCATTATAATTATAATATAAATACAAGTTCAATCTGTACGTCAATGAACATATGGTGTGCATTATTAAAGTAGTAAGAAAGACGAGGTGGCAAGAGAGGTGTGGAAGACAAAGGGAAAGTGGTAAGACCAGCGGTAGACAGCATCCGATTAATGAATTACAGTGCTACCCTAATATTCTCTCAGTTCATCACAATCACGGTGTCTCCTAACCTTCGGGCCAACTGGGGGCCCAAATCTGGTTATCTTAAGAGCATGTGAGGTGGCGATGATGGGACAGGCTTCCTCTCTCACATCAAAACATACCTGCAGACGAGAGACAGATGGATTGAGAGAGATTATGATTAAGCCTTGTTTTTTCTATTCTAACACGGTCAGTCATCATAATCATCAGGAGGTGAAATTCAAAACTAACTTTGGATCATTAACTCTGGAACTACTACATCTCTCTGTATTTCAATGTAAAGCATATCTTTAATAACACTTCCTGTTGACCCGACCAAGTGTCCTCTCACCTATGATCATGCTATGCCATCTGTGTCAGCCAGTTCAGATGCATGAAGGGTTCTACAAAACAGCAGATATAACCTAGAGGATTTAGGGAGAAGGGGGAGAGGGATGAAGTGAAGAAGAGAGACTGATTGTGTGTGTGTGGTCTCACCTGGTGTCCACACTAAGTGGCTAAAAGAGTACTTTATGCTGAAAAACAGACAAAACCAGCCCCGTTGCGGACATCGACGTCTTGCTCCCAGACAAATTAAACAACTTCTTTGCTCGCTTTGGGGACAATACAGTGTCACTGACACAGCCTGCTACCAAAGCCAACGTGGCCAACGTGAGGAAAACATTTAAATGTGTTAACCCTTGCAAGGCTACCAGCCCAGATGGCAACCCTAGCCACATCCACAGGGCATGTGCAGACCAGCTGGCTGGTGTGTTTACGGACATATCAATCAAACCCTCCCACAGTCTGTTGTCCCCACATGCTTCAAGATGGCCACCATTGTTCCTGTTCCCAAGAAAGGGAAGGTAACTGAACTACATGACTATCGCCCCATTGCACTCACTTCTGTCATCATGAAGTGCTTTGTCATGCCCAAAGTAGATGTCCTAACCGACTTGCCAAAACTATATTTGTGAAATTTGTGGAGTGGGTGAAAAATGAGTTAATGACTCCAACCTAAGTGTATGTAAACTTCCAACTGTATATGTACATATTCTATTCATCCCTTTATATATTTGTGTGTATTAGGTAGTTGTGAATTTGTTAGAATACTTTTGAGATATTACTGCATAGAAGCACAAGCATTTCACTACACTCTCATTAACCTCTGCTAACCATGTGTATGTGACCAATAAAATTTGATTTGAGAATATAAATGTCAATAGAAGGTACTGTATGTGACGCAGACACCTATCGGAGTGTACCTGAAACATTTAAATATAGAGGGCACTTGGTTATTACAAGGCTAACCCCCAGGGAAATCATGACTTGGCAGCAACAGATAAACACAGCCATTTTCACTGGACTATGTGGTGTAAATCTGAAAATCAGCAGCTGACATCTTAAAGGTGTTTTAATTAAGGCATGTGAGACAGGTTCCATGTACAACAAGACAGGCAGAGATGGAGAAAAAGAACACAGAACAGTTGAATTACCTCTGGTTAGGGACACTTTTGCCAGCAATGAAGCTTCCACTGCCTTTTCCTCGGGCAGTGAACATCTGGGAATATCTACATTTTGACCCCTTGATCAGCTTGCTCTCTGAAAGTAAAGAAAATAGCTTATTTTTTTGTAGATATGAAAACAATAACTGAGATATGACCTTTCAATCTAATGCAGCAGATGTCATTTTCAGGATACGTCAATACAGCACAGAAATGTTAACACCAGACTGGTATTGTGGTTGTTCATTAGGTGATGGGAAATATGCAATGATACCTGCACCATCTACACTCTGTAAAGACTCCCTAACTCTTCGTGACAGACGGTGTTCTTTCATCCTTCAGTAAAAAAAAATAGCTTACCGTTACTGTCATGAAATATAATTATATATCGACTATGAAACAAATATGACATGGCCTGCTTATGAGTTGCCATGAAAGAAAGTTAGATTAATTCTGCTGAAAATGACGAGAAAAGGCGTTCATAGCTAAATGCTTTTGGTTAGCTTGAGAATAATAATTGCATGATCTGGGAACTGTTTGACTTTGTCTTAGCTAGCTAGGTCTTTTTATTTTGTCTAAATTTGCACTCAGAATGGCATAATCAAGTTGTTGAAAACTGTATCTCGGTCAGTTGAAAGTCTTTTTGTCAAATATTTGTATGACAAGACAACATCCCATGCACACGGTATTGTTAAGAAAGACTAGGTAAAAGACCAGTTACAGTCTAACTTACAGTTAGAGGTCGTGAGGTAAAGATCTATAGTTGAATGAATAGTAAAAAATGTTAAAAAGCACTGTAGATCTTTACCTCACGACCTCTAACCTCGCACTAGACAGAAGCCAGTGTATGAAACCACCCTGATTCTACAAAATAGAGGGATTTATTTAGATTGTTCTGTCATGATGTTGACGGAACATGAAAGCGTAGCCTCTCTGAGGTCTGCGGATGGGGTAGATGGTGGACGGTGAGCCCTTCTCATGTGGAGGATGAGGTGCAATGTTATGAACCGACACTGAATCGGAAGAGCTAACTACTAGCTATGTAAAAGTTGTACGGAAGAACGCCCAGTGCTGCTTACCTGAGATGCCATCATCACAGTCCTTTGGTGGTGTCTGAAGTTTGAAAAAAAAGTTGCTTTTTGATTGAAAATAAAAAGTTTTGCCCTCGACAAAAAGACACAAATGTACCTCCATAGCATATAACAATTTGCCTGTGAATAATCACACCTTCATACAAACGTGCTACTGTATGTAGAATTCTTGACGCACAAATGAAAATATCCTGCCAGCACACCCACAAGCGAGCCCCTCAGGCGCAGAATGATGACGTGTGGAAGAGGGAAAGGAATGAGATGGGAACAACAATTTGCTGCAAGTTGGGGAGGGGGGCTAATAGCTGAACAATAGACTATTTAACCTTTACTAAAGAATAGTCTAATAGCCGAGCTAGGTGTGAAACCCCCCCTCCTATCAGACCAGATTTGCCCTAATGACCAAGGGGTAGCTTGCTACTCAATGTAATAAAGTTATAACTTCTCAAATATGTTACCTTACATGTTATGTTGGCTGACAATTTGTTAGCTGCTGTCCTTACAAACCACATATCATTACAGCAGTATGTACCGGTATGTTAGCTAGCTACCTAACGTTAGTAGTTAAAAATCAAACTTGACAGTATATTAACTACAGGCCAACTACCCAATGTTTATTGACTTGATTATTTACGTCATTCTGAGCTGATCTAAATTCACTCTGGATATCTACACCAATTTCAGAGCACTCTCGTCTGAGTGTACCAGAGCGCGGAGATTTTTCCATCTCTCCAGAGCGCAGAATAATTAATTGACTAGCGTTCAACACCCGTTGAATATTGCCGTGTCAGCAAACGTAATTAAAAGCATAATTAATTTGTTTCCAGCAGCACAGTTAGTCACCAACGCTCTGGTTAACACGAATACAGCTTAACCAGCTCTGCTAGGGTGAGTAAAATGGTCAGTGGGCTCATGTGTGTCTGGGAGTAGCTAGCAAGCTAGCCAACGTTAGCTTGGGTGCTTGACTGCCGTTGTAAGGCCAGAACGCTCAAATCAACCCTACTCCTCGGCCCGAACGTCCAGTGTGCGTTCTGAGAGCAAAACGGTCTGAATTTACAAACTGACAGTATGACAATGCTCTGAATTTATGAGCATAACGCTGTACAGCGCCATATTTTCTGTTCCATCCTAACGGAAACCCAGTGGGTTTTTCATGGAATAGAAACACCATAATATTAAATCAAATTAATTAATCAAGTACCAGTCAAAAGTTGACACACCTACTCATTCAAGTTTTTCTATAGTTTTACTATTTTCTACATTGTAGAATAATTGTCAATCACAACTATGAAATAACACCAGTCTCCCGCATTCTGTAGTACAGACATGGCCTGCTCTCCCATGTGAGGAATGAGGCCCTTTCCCATGTTTACTACAGTATGTATTGTAGACTGCACAGTAGCCTAATAAACAAATAAATACATTTCGTTAATAAAATAATGATAAAAAAACACTTTCAAATTGCAGATGTTGATTTAGTTATGGATCTATAACAAATTACTACGGGAATAAATACTGATTTACAGAAATATTGAAACAAAGTTGTCTAATGAAGGCAAACAATGTAGAATCCTCCAATCCTGTAGCCTACTCCTGACAGTCTCGTATGTATGTATGTATGTATGTATGTATGTATGTATGTATGTATGTATGTATGTATGTATGTATGTATGTATGTATGTATGTATGTATGTATGTATGCATACATATTTTCCATTCCATCTTAACGGAAACCCTGAAGGTATTGTTTTTCTCTGAATAGAAACACCATAATATTAATCAAATTAATTTAGCCAAATTTCTTAAAATCAATCCCATATACTATGTTATTACAAAAAAGCTTTTAAATTCTCTGGTAATGCAAATACAGAATAGTATCAAATGCTTCTCAAAGATGCCCTCTGGTGGTCAAACTAGCATTAACTTGCAGTAACAGAAAAAAATGGCTGACAATTTAATGACGTGCCACAGAATTCTGCGGCAGCACGCAAGGTGTTCCGTTGTATGACTTAAAGGAGGAACCACTGTAGGAGCAGCGGCTTCTATAGAGGAACTTTGAATGTCCTTTGAGTTAGCTAGCTAAAAAGCTTGTGTGTGCAGAGCGGAACCAGAATTAATAACACATCTTACTGTTTTTGTAGTTAATAAATCCAACATGAAATATGGTAACTTGGCCTATATTTTCCTTAACCAGTTATGCATTAGGGGGCGCTATTAAAACATTTGGATGAAAAACGTTTGTTTTAAAACAAGATATTTTGTCACGAAAAGATGCTCGACTATGCATATAATTGACGTTTCCAAAACTGCAAAGATATTGCCTGCGAGTGGCACAGAACTGATGTTACAGGCAAAACCCAGATAAAAATCCAACCAGGAAGTGCCGCATTTTTTGAAACCACCTCATGCCAATGACTCCTTATATGGCTGTGAATGAGCTACGAATGAGCTTACGTTTTCCACAAGGTGTCTACAACATTGTGACGTCTTTTCAGGCATTTCCATTGAAGAATGGCTGTAAGGAACCATATATAGCATGTGGTCACATGGTGTCTCCCGCAGAAAATCTCCCGTAAAATACTAAGGTAGCCATTTTTCCAATCGCTTCTTATTTAATTTAATTTATTTAACTAGGCAAGTCAGTTAAGAACAAATTCTTATTTTCAAAGATGGCCTAGGAACAGTGGGTTAACTGCCTGTTCAGGGGCAGAACAGATTTGTACCTTGTCAGCTCGGGGGTTTGAACTTGCAACCTTCCTAGTCCAACACTAACCACTAGGCTACCCTGCCGCTTATGAGAAACCAAATTGCCTCGACGGATATATTATCGAATATATGTTAACAACACCTTGGGGATGGATCCTAAACAACGTTTGCCGTGTTTCTGTCGATATTATGGAGCACATTGTGAAAAAAGTTTGGCGTTATAGTTGCAGCATTTTCCGGTCGATTTCTCAGCCTAGGATGATGAAGAAACGGGAGCTATTTCGCCTACAAAAATAATATTTTTGGAAAAAAGGAACATCTGCTATCTAACTGGGAGTCTCCTGAGTGAAAGCATCTGTAGTTATTCAAAAGGTAAATGATTTAATTTGGTTGCTTTGCTTATTTTTGTGAAAATGTTGCCTGCTGCTAGCAGAGCCTAGCATAGCATTATGCCATGATAAACTTACACAAATGCTTGTCTAGCGTTGGCTGTAACGCATATTTTGAAAATCTGAGATGACAGTGTTGTTAACAAAAGGCTAAGCTTGTGTTTGAATATATTTATTTCATTTGCGATATTTTGGGTATTTATGTCCGCTGCGTTATGCTAATGCGTTTGAGGCTGATTACACTCCCGGATACGGGTTTGCTCGTCGCTAATATTTTTTTTCCCCATCTTCTGAATCACACTTGTACAGTAGCCAAATATTTGGAGGGGGAGGGGCAGGTAGTCTAAACAAGAAAATACAACGATTTTCAGCTTGCAAGGAGACACTGGAATACGTTTATGAGTAACAGAATGATGGATTTGCATGACTACGTTGCGTTCTGTTGTGGGACTAGAAAAAAAATGCCTGGAATGTCAAATAATATTGTTAACCGGTTCCCAAGCTTTTAAAATAAGGACTAAAATAATAGTCAAGATTCAGCATGTAAATTCGCTAGAAAGATGTGTCGGCTTTGAGTAATTGATCTCTGGTCCCCTCCCAGTTAGGGGGAGTGAGGGGCTCTACAGCAGAGTAGAGAACTCAATTGCTGATTGAAAACGGTTTTCTGCCCCTCCCAAAAGATAGAATACGTAGACAATTTGCCCTTTTTCTGGGACTTACCCACAAACAGGCCTGTGATTGACTATCCTAGCTGAGGGGGTACTCTCATATCTCTCAACATCGACAGAGCTCTAACTCCACAATAAGATGGGGTGCAGTCTAGTCAGCAGGCTGTTAACCACCCTGCCAACTTAGTGGAGTCTGCCAGTGTAATAAGCTCAGCTATCCCCATTGAGACCATGTCTGTGCCTTGATCTAGGTTGGGCAAAACTAAATATGGCGGTGTTCATTGGAATAAAGACCTCCATTCCTGTCATTATTGAACGAGATTGTGATAATATCTCACATCTCAAAATAGGGCTACTTAATGTTAGATCCCTCACTTCCAAGGCAGTCACAGTCAATGAACTATACTACCGGTCAAACATTTTAGAACACCTACGCACTCAAGTATTTTCATTATTTTTTACAGTGGACAGTGAAGACATCAAAACTATGAAATAACATACGGATTCATGTATTAACCAAAAGAGTGTTAAACAAATCAAAATGTATTTTTTATTTGAGATTCTTCAAATAGCCACCCTTTGCCTTGATGACAACTGCACACTCTTGGCATTCTCTCAACCAGCTTCACCTGGAATGCTTTTCCAACAGTCGTGAAGGAGTTCCCACATATGCTGAGCACTTGTTGGCTGCTTTCCTTCACTCTGCAGTCCGACTCATCCCAAACTCTCTCAATTTGGTTGAGGTCGGTTGATTGTGGAGACCAGGTCATCTGATGCAGCACTGCATCACTCTCCTTCTTGGTCAAATAGCCATTACACAACCTGGAGGTGTGTTGGGTCATTGTCCTGTTGAAAAACAAATGATAGCCACACTAAGCACAAACCAGATGAAATGGCCTATTGCTGTAGAATGCTGTGGTAGCCCTGATGGTTAAGTGTACCTTGAATTCTAAATAAGTCAGAGACCGTGTCACCAGCAAAGCACCCCCACAACATAATACCTCCTCTCCATGCTTAACGGTGGGAAATACACATGCGGAGATCATCCGTTCGCCCATACCCCTCGGAACCAAAAATCTTAAATTTGGACTCCAGACCAAAAGGACAGATTTCCACCGGTCTAATGTCCACTGCTCGTGTTTCTTGGCCCAAGCAAGTCTCTTGTTCTTATTGGTGTCCTTTAGTAATGGTTTCTTTGCAGCAATTTGATCATGAAGGCCTGATTCACACAGTCTCCTCTGAGCAGTTGACGTCGAGATGCGTCTGTTACTTGAACTCTGTGAAGCATTTATTTGGGCTGCAATTTCTGAGGCTCGTAACGCTAATGAACGTATCCTCTGCAGCAGAGGTAACTCTGGGTCTTTTCTGTGGTGGTCCTCATGAGACCCAGTATCATCATAGTGCTTGATGCTTTTTGCGACTGCACTTGAATAAACTTAAGTTCTTGAAATATTCCATATTGACTGACCTTCATGTCTTAAAGTAATTATGGATTGTCGTTTCGCTTTGCTTATTTGAGCTGTTCTTGCCATAATATGGATGTTACGGATACGGGTATCCTGTGTGTGTATCCTGTGTGTGTGTTATTCTTTTCTCTCCTTCTCCCCTCACAGGTGGAAATAATCACTCCCCAATCACTGCAATCAGTCCCCAATCAGTCACAAGACACAATTCCTCCTGTTTCCTACCCAATCACAGTTAATTTCCCTTGGTTTAAAAACCCTGTCAGTTGTTTTCTCTGGAGCTCAATCTCTGTAAATGCCGTATGTTTGTAGATCTCTCTGGTTCACTCGCTCCTACTATGTCTCTCTTTATGTATTGAGCACCTCCATATCGCTTTGTCCTCACCTGTGAGTATTGTTTTTGTTATGGTGTTTGGTGGTGGGATAAGGGGGAACCAAGACAAGTCGCCCATGGGCATACACTACCCGTAGGTAAACTTTGTTAAAGTAGTTAGAACTGGGTGGACCACCCACTGTATTTTTGGTTAGTTAGCGGTTGTTGAAATAAAAGCTTAGGGGTGTTTTTGGATGCTTATAGTTTCTTTCCTTGGGCCCAGCAGAGAGCTTATCTCCAAGCTATTTGCTAATGTTAGTAAGCTCTGTGTGAAGTATGCTCTTCAATATAGTTTTATTTTTGTGAGACACCAGAAGTGTAGTCATCTGCATAAAGAAAAAGACAGCAAGAACAAGCATCTTTCATATAATTAATATACAATAAAAACAGCAGAGGCCCAAGCATGCTCCCCTGCAGAACGCCACTACTCATTGGTTTTGACTGAGACAGTGAACCATTACCCTCTACTACTTGCTCCCTTCCTGATAAATAGGACTTTACCCAGCCTAGAGGAATACTGCTTATCCCCAGTGCCTCCAGTTTGGAAATTAGGAGATTGTGGTTAACTGTATCAAAAGGCCTTCGGTAGGTCAAGCAGTACCATTCCACACAGATTTCCCTCAATCTTTTTCCTGATTTCCTGATGAAGTATATTTTTCTAAAACCTGACTGAAAATCATACATTAGACCCTGTTTGTTAACATATTCATACATTTGCTCATGTACAATTCTCTCCAGGATCTTTGATGTTACACAGACAATAGAGGCCTATAACTCCCAGGGTCAGACTTTATCCCCTTCTTATACAGAAATATAACTTTAGCTTGTTCCATGTCCCTGGGAAAGGTGCCTTGTTCAAGAGAGAGATGAACAATAAGCATAATACAAGGGCCAATTTGCTCAGCAGAATCTATAAGAAACCTTGCAGGAATATTATCAAGGCCTGTGGCTTTGGAGCATTTAAGCTCTGCCAGCATACTGACTATTTTGGCTGTTGCTACCTTTGCAAAAGAAAAATAGTTTGTCTGAACCCCTAACTCTACATAATACTTCTAGACTTGTTTGCTTTCATACAATCCAGAACTGATGGGCAGCTTGCTAACCAGCTTGCTGGCAACAGAAAAAAAAAGAAAAAAAATTGAATTCATTGGCAACCTTTGCTTTTTCATATACCATCTCCCCTTTGATGTTCAGTCCAATACTCTTTAGTTAGTTTTTGGTAGTACTACTACAGCCTAGTTCCTTAAATGATTTAAAGCTTTAAGGTCATTTTTGTTTTCAATTATTTTCTCAGCAAATTAACCCCTCTTAGCTTCATCCATCCATGAGAAGGCAGATATCCAGCCAGATAATCTCCAGATCAGCGTTTAAATCCGATCTGACTTTAAAAGCAATGTCTGATCTTACAAACGCACATATTCCCCCACTGTTCTGATTCCAATTCTTCCTGACAGTAATTACCCAACTCAATTTCTGAGTCATAAACAGATGAATCCAACCATGTCTCAGTAAAACATAAGACACCCACCTCTGATTTGCAAACAAACAGGTGTATCTCATCGATCTTTGGTAGTAGGCTTCGAACGTTTAAGTGCACAAAATGTAAGCCTTTCTTCCCAAAGGCCTCATTGAATTCCTGATCCACTTGTAACTCGCCTCCCCCTGCGCTGCCATCTTCCCACTGCCCTGCCTCCGGTGGCCTCTGTCGCCATGGAGCACCCCTCCCCAGGTGCCACTCCATCGTCCTCACAGTGTCCCGTCACTCGCCTCCGGTTGCCTCCGCTCTACTGTGGACCACCCTCCGGTGCACTCTCCAACCTCGGTAAGTCCTCTGGTCCCACTCCACCTTCAGTGCTCACACACCCCGTGGATACAGCACACCGACAGCAACGGTAAGCTTCATTGACCCCTTGCCCAAAGCTAGAATCACTACATTTTAAATGAATCCACTGCGCGCATTCAAAACATACCAAAGCTTTGCTGTTACTCTTTATCCACCGTTCGCAAGAGGAGCATGGGTGCATAGGCCGTTTGATGGGGTTTGTGATAAAGTGAGGTCCAGGGCATTTTGATGGATATCACCTGATAAGAGAAGGCAGAGTTATTATAAGAGCTCCACCATTAATTTGCGATTTCAGACTGGACTTTGATGACCGTTTTGGTTTGTGCCAAGGTGCTATGAAAGTTTGGTATATAACATTCCTTCCAAATCCAAAGTGCTGGATGCCATCAAATGTGTTTGCATGACTGGGAAGTTGCTGAGAATTTACTATTCTTTCATGTAAATAGCAGATGCAATTATTTCCAGTAACATTTAAAACAAACAATGTAAAAGTGCTGCCACCATGCCGATCTTGTTTTTTTTTAGTGGCTCCCGTATTCACCATTCTAGATGCGGAGATGGCAGAGTTAAACTTCACTTGTTGAGTACGGTTCATAAATAAACTATTAATCCACTTGATCAGTAGAGTTAACACCCAAGTTGACCATGCACAAGTAACGCATCACCACCCTTTGAGGCACAGCAGGAAAATTGGTTTGAGTCTAATTGGGATGAGAGACCAGAGAGAAGTTGATTTTGAATTATTTTTTCAAAACACTGGGTTCGAGCCGAGGCTCTGTCGCAGCCGGCCGCGACCTGGAGGCCCATGGGGCAGCGCACAATTGGCCCAGCGTCGTCCGGGTTAGGGAGGGTTTGGCCGGCAGGGATATCCTGGTCTCATCGCGCACTAGCGACTCCTGTGGCGGGCCGGGTGCAGTGACCAGGTGTACGGTGTTTCCTCCAACATATTGGTGCGGCTGGCTTCCGGGTTGGATGTGCATTGTGTCAAGAAGCAGTGCGGCTAGGTTGGGTTTTGTTTCGGAGGACGCATGGCTCTTGACCTTCGCTTCTCCCGAGTCCGTACGGGAGTTGCAGCGATGAGACAAGGCTAACTACTACCAATTGAGGAGAAAAAAAGGGGTAAGAAAAGGAAAAATGTTTGTTAAATGGGTTGTGAATTGAATTAACTTTACAGTGAAAAAATCTCAACATATAAAAAGTCCCAGAAATGTTGCATACACAAAGCTTATTTCTCTCAAATGTTGTGCACAAATGTTTACATCCCTGTTAGTAAGCATTTATCCATTGCCAAGATAATCCATCCACCTGACAGGTATAGCATATCAACAATCTGATTAAACAGCATGGTCATTACACGGGTGCACCTTGTGCTGGGGACAATAAAAGGCCACTACATTTTTTTCACACAACAATGTCTCAAGTTGAAGGAGCGTGCAATTGGCATGCTGCCTGCTGGAATGTCCTCCAGAGTGACCAGCCACCCGATGAAATGTGGGTTTACACGACCGAATAATTTCTGCACAAATTGTCAAACTGTCTCAGGGAGCTCATCTGATTGCTTGTTGTCCTCACCATGGTCTTGACTTGTTCGGTGTCGTAACTGACTTCAGTGGGCAAATGCTCACCTTTGATGACCACCGGCACGCAGGAGAAGTGAAACAGTCTAAATTCTGGTTTCCGCTGCCATCGCCTCATGTATCAGTATGATAATGCACGGTCCCATATCGCAAAGATCTGTACACAATGCCTTAATTGAAAATCCATGGCCTGCATACTCCCCAGACATGTCACCCATTGAGAGAGTTTGGGATGCTCTGGATCAATGTGTACGACAGCGTGTTCCAGTTCTCCCCAATATCCAGCAACTTCACATAGCCATTGAAGAGGAGTGGGACAACATTCCACAGCCTGATCAACTCTATGCAAAGGAAATGTAAATTGGTGGTCACACCAGATACTGAATGGTTCTGATCCATGCCCCTACTTTAAAAAAAAAAGATATATCTCTTAAACAGGGAGGGAGACTTATCTCCCTCACCAACTTCAAACATCAGCTATCTGAGCAGCTAACCGATCGCTTCAGCTGTACATAGTCTATTGGTAAATAGCCCACCCTTTTCACCTACCTCATCCCCATACTGTTTTTATTTATTTACTTTTCTGCTCACCAATATCTCTACCTGTACATGACCATCTGATCATTTATCACTCCAGTGTTAATCTGCAAAATTGTAATTATTTGCCTACTTCCTCATGCCTTTTGCACACATTGTATATAGACCCCCCCCTTTGTTTTCTACTGTGTTATTGACTTGTTAATTGTTTACTCCATGTGTAACTCTTTGTATGCTCACACTGCTATGCTTTATCTTGGCCAGGTCGCAGTTGCAAATGAGAACTTGTTCTCAACTAGCCTACCTGGTTAAATAAAGGTGAAAAAAAAAAAAAAAAAAATCTGTTTTTCCAGTCATGTGAAATCCATAGACCGGGCCTAATTTATTTATTTCAATGTACTGATTCTTATATGAACTGTAACTCAGTAAAATCTTAAATTGTTCCATTTATATTTTTGTTCAGTGTATTTATTGTTACGATGCTATCAATTCGTTGATTTAGTGATCTACTAATTCTACAATGTGTTTTCTTGTGTTTTTGAAGTACTCAATTTGAAATATGCAATATTTGGTGGGGCACTTTTGTGAAACTTTTCAATGTTCGTATTTGGAAATGTTTGTGCCTGAAATGCTCAATTGATGCAGATTTTAAATTAATAACTAACTATGATTTACAGCATCTTGGGTCTGTCTTCACAGCATATTCCCCCTTTGCCTTTGGGAAAGCGGATTTTGTCTCACAGCATTCCTGCTGCGGTGGTAGGTTGGGAAGCTGTGCAGACAGTAGATGTTGAATTTCCAAAAATGTCTCATTACTGCTGGAGAATGACCAAATCATCATGATTAGCCCCAATGACAAGCTATATCAACTGTAAAACAGCAACCTACACAATGGAATGGCAACCATGATTTTCAGGGGTAAAAAAAACAACTCCTTTTGTGGACAATATTCCTTCATGCCAGCTGTGTTGCCAGTTCTCCGACTCAATGTAGGGGGTTCAGGGATGGAACAAAAAAAGTGGCTATCAGGTGTGTCACAGAAAATATAACATCCAAGCAGCAACCGCCAGATTATCTAACGTTAGTACCCAGATCCCCCGAAAATGCGGTATCAGACTCATCCAACTCTGATACTTACGTTATGGTCAGCGCTTGCAAGATCCACTGTCAACGATGGTACAGCATCAGTCTTCAGGATTAGCTTCCTGGTAAGACCCATTGAATGTTCTCCAACTGATCAAGCAACTACGCTAAAAACCTGCATTGCACATGTGACATGATCGTAATTTTCGGTTCAGCCTGTCCACCCAAAATGAAAAGCAGCCACTGCTGTCGGATATTTTCATTCTACGGAAAAGTCGTCACAACAGTCACACACATGAAAGTCTACCACTATCTTCGGTTGTACGTTCTCCTTGAACTAGCTACACTAATACACACACACAATCTCCATAGACAAACATTGGCAGTAGAATGGCCTTACTGAAGAGCTCAGTGACTTTCAACTTGGCAATGTCATAACATGCCACCTTTCCAACAAGTCAGTAAGTCAAATTTCTGCCCTGCTAGAGCTTCCCTGGTCAAATGTAAGTGCTGTTATTGTGAAGTGGATACATTTAGGAGCAACAGCGGCTCAGCTGCGAAGTGGAAGGCCACACAAGCTCACAGAACGGGAGTGGCTAGGCGCGTAAAAAGTCTGTCCTCAGTTGCAAAACTCACTGAGTTCCAAACTGCCTCTGGAAACAAAGTCAGCACAATAACTGTTTGTCGGGAGCTTCATGAAATGGGTTTCCTTGGACGAGCAGCCGCACACAAGCCTAAGATCAGCCAACTCTTGGCATGGCGGAGTGGTATAAAGCTTGCCACCATTGGACTCTGGAGCAGTGGCTCCAATCATGCTTCACATTCTGGCAGTCGAAAGGAAGAATCTGAGTTTGGCGGATGCCAGGAGAATGCCACCTGCCCGAATGCATAGTGCCAACTGTAAAGTTTGGTGGAGGCAGAATAATGGTATGGGGCTGTTTTTCATGGTTCGGTCGAGGTCCCTTAGTTCCAGTGAAGGGAAATCTTAACGCTACAGCATACAATGACATTCTAGATGATTCTGTGCTTCCAACTTTGTGGCAAGAGTTTGGGGAAAGGCCTTTCCTGTTAGAGCATGACAGTGCTCCGATGCAATAACAAGGTCCATACAGAAATGGTTTGTTGATCTGTGTGGAAAATGTTGACAGAGCCCTGACCCCAACCCCATTGAACAACTTTGGGATGAATTGGAACGCCAACTGCGAGCCATGCCTAATCGCCCAACATCAGTGTCCAACCTCACTAATGCTCTTGTGGCTGAATGGAACCAAGTCCCCGCAGCAATGTTCCAACATCTAGTGGAAAGACTTGCCAGAAGATTGGCAGCTGTTATAGCAGCAAAGGGGGGACCAACTCCATATTAATGCCTATGAATGTAAAGGTCGACAAGGAAGTGTCCACATGCTTTGGCTTTGTTGACAAAAAGGCATAAGCGCACATGATGATTTTAAGGTGGTATATAGTTAAATTAGTAAAGACACTAATTATGTTGCATAAAGTCAGAAGTAAATCTTTGGTAATGCCTGCCTCCTGAATCCAAGTGTTTGACACGGGCGGAGGGGACCAGTAACTTTATGATCAAACGTTACCAATGTACCAGCTACAGTCAATGTTCATACTTGGGTCACCCTACTTTGAACTGCTTAGATCAAAATATCATCCAATTTGATGAAAAACATGATTTTCACTATTCGGGACCTTTAACAAATGCGTCATGAATAATTGTTTTACAGCAATGTGTGTCAGTTTGAATGAGCTGTCATGTTGCATGAGTAATACATCAACTGATGCAATTAAGAGATTCTATCCACACTACTTTTTAGGAATTAAATCATGGTAGAATCTCTCTAGTCAATGCTTGCACAATGTCAACGATTGATCCACCATGATGGAGAAGGAGCTAGTGCACACACTGTATTATTATACTGTACAATTACTGACCTTTGACCTATGCACCTCTCCATCGTCATCCTCTCCTCCAACCCCAAGTATCTTCCTGGTCTTCAGCCGGCTCACCAGGTCTGACTGACTGTGTTTCTTCATCAAAGGAGGATGGGGCTTAGAAGCCATGGTACACTAACCTGGGTAGAGTGGGAGAGTTTTAACACACATTTTAGCACTTAAGGGGATAATACAGAGCTTGCATGGTCCTTTGATTCAGAACAATCATGAAAAAGATCGACAAGAAAGAGGGGCAAGAGTGAGAAATTTAGGGGAGAGAGTGTGAAGGGGGTGCACAGATGAAGCGGAAGAGAGAGATGAGGGCAGAGTGGAAAGAGTGAGTGTTCAGAAAACCTTGTAATGTCATTCCCCTGCCTTTAGATATCACAGGAATACAACCATACTGAACCAATAACACTAGGGGGAGAGTAAAGTATCTTATGCAACACCAGCATTATGTAAGATAGGACAGATGAGGACAAGCAACCATAGGGTAACCTACAGTAGAGCCCATACAATACAGTATCTCTATACTGCAGATACAGGTAGTACACAACACTATCGATGACAAATAGTCTTTGAAATCTTTCAAATAGGTTGAGCATTTGCTTTACCCTGCCTGGAGTGCCAGATGGGTGGGGTTTGGAGTTTTTGTGACTTATATTGATTCCTTTGCAACAGGCAAGCTCAATTAATCAAAAGTTATGTTACATGCGCTGAATACAACAGGTGCAGAACTTAATGTGAAATTACATACAGTACAAGCCCTTAACCAACATTGCAGTTCAAGAAATAGAGCTAAGAAAATATTTACTAAATACACTAAAGCAAAAAAAATGTAATAAAAGCAACACAGAATAACAATAACGAGGCTATATACAAGGGTACCGAGTTAATATGCAGGGGTACAGGTTAGTTGAGGTACATAGGTAGGGGTAAAGTATTTGTACATGTAGGTAGGGGTAAAGTGACTATGCATAGATAAATGGCGAGTAGCAGCAGTGTAAAAACAGGGGGGGTGGCATTTGATTAATTGTTCAGCAGTCTTATGGCTTGGGGGTGGAAGCTGTTGAGGAGCCTTTGGAATTAGACTTGACGCTACCAGGCGGCAATGCAACCGGTCAGGATGCTCTCGATGGTGCAGCTGTAGAACATTGAGGATCTGGGGACCCATGCCAAATCTTTTCAGTCTCCTGAGGGGTGTTGTTATGCCCTCTTCAAGACTGTCTTGGTGTGTTTGGACCATAATAGTTTGTTGGGGATGTGGATACCAAGGAACTTGAAACTCGACCGCTCCACTACTGTTGCGTCGTAAGCAAATGTAATGGTGTTGGAGTCGTGCTTGGCCACGCAATCGTGGGTGAACAGGGAGTACAGGAGGGAACTAAGCACGCACCCCTGAGGGGCCACAGTGTTGAGGATCAGCATGTGCTGTTGCCTACCTTACCTGGTGGCGGCTCGTCAGCTCATTGTTGGAACACATTTTCCTACTTCAGTCAACCATTCCATTTTGAATTTGTGATAAAACTATGTAGCTTGTGTATTACATTTTTATAGGCATTTATTTCTGTAGGCCTTAACGGGAGCTTGTGTGCAAACTCAGCACGCGTGTGCAGAGGGAGCGGTTGGAACGCAATTGAGTGAGTGAGACATGGACGGGAAAGGGAATTTAGGGAGAACTGTGATGGTTGGCTTGGTTTCTTTTTTGTTGTGCCCTTCAAATGCACATGTACAAATGGAACATGAGTCCAAGCAAATGAACGTGGTCTTAAAGACATTTTTATCTGGTTAAAGAAAGTTTTGACATCCATTCGATTACTCATGCCCATCCCTAGTTCAGAGAGAGTCCTAATGTGGATTAGTGTGAAAAATAGGTAAAAGGTGAGATTCACATCATTCTTACATGAACATGACTCTTGTTCAACACGTTGGCGAACTAAATAAATCAATTGGTCATCCATAAATCACCTTTTATAATCTGTATCATATCACACCTCACTCACTCATCCACATTGTGCCGGCAGCAACAAAGGCTCGACACTTCTGCCTACCTGTCTGGATATCTGTCCAATATGAGGACTCCTCGATGCAGAGAATAAGGACTATGGCTGGCTGGCTGGCTGTTTGTCTGCCTGCCTCCTTGTCAGTCGTCTATCTATAAGGACCATTGATGAGAGGAACAGGACATGCTGTAGGGATCCTATTGATCAGGGCTAATGAATAGAGCTAGAGGTCCAACTGAGGCCCGAATGGAACCAGGCTATTATCAGAACAGAGTAATGAAGGGGGATCAGACTCAGTGTCACCCTCCAGACCAACGCTTTGGGATGACAGAGACAAGTGTGACCCTCCAAACCAATGTTGTGACAGAGACAACATTGCTTGCCTGGAGGGTGACAATCTGGGACTCCCTGCTGCCCTTTTGTCTATAAGAACAAATCGTTTCAGACAGACAAAGAAAATGAACAACAAGAGGGAAATTAATGTTCTCTTCCTCTTAAAGTAATGATTTCCCGACAGGAAATTGCGAAGCAAAGCATTGAGTGATAGAGGGGCTTCATTTGTCCAATTGAAAGTGTATCAACACCGTTACACACAAATATCCGTAAGTGAAAGCAAAAAAACTTGATTCATTCATAAGCCAAATTGCCCAGCTGAGGTTTATTACAGGGAGAGAAACGAAAGAGTGCGAGAGGGACAGCAGCCTCTGGTAAAGACACGGGGCGGCGGCCTATGCATTTATGTGAACAGTTGATGCACGATATCTAAGGAAGTCTCAAGATTTTGCTCGCCTAAGGTAGAGTATCTCATGATAAGCTGTAGACCACACGATCTACCTAGAGTTGTGATCTGTTTTTTTCCGTAGCTGTCTACATTCCACAACAGAGCGAAGTTGGCACTAAAACCGCACTAAATGAGCTGTATTCCGCAATAAGTGGAAAACAGCTCAACCAGAGGCGGCGCTCATAGTGACCGGTGAATTTAAGGAAACTTAAATCAGGTTTACCACATTTCTATCAGCATGTTAAATGTGCAGCCAGAGGGAACAAAATTCTAGTCCACTTTTACAATCTGTAAATAGCACACCCAACTGCCTCATCCCCATATTACTACTTACCCTCTTGCACATCTATCACTCCAGTATTAATGCTAAATTGTAATTATTTCACCTCTGGCCTATTTATTGCCTACCTCCCTACATTTTCACACACTGTACATAGATTTTTCTATTTTTCTTTCTTATTGTGTTGACTGAACATTTGTTAGTGTGTAACTCGTCGCTTTGCTTTATCTTGGCCAGGTCGCAGTTGTAAATGAGAACTTGTTCTCAACTGGCCTACCTGGTTAAATAAAGGTGAAATATATATTTTTTTTAATGGATAAATCGTTTGTTTGCATATTGTATTAAACTGAAACATGTTCTTGTTTGTACATTTCTATTTTTAATAATTAATAAATCCCATTTGATGTGTGTATCAGGTCCGGTAATACTTGCCATTCTATTGCTTATAAGCCTTGTTATTTTGTCACAATTTAGTCAACTTATGAGTCTATAATAAGTAGGGGACTCCATATTTTCCTTGTTTTAATATAATGGTTTGATACATGGAATTGGGAAGTACTGCATTGAATGACGTGTGTTCTCATTCGTGTGAATAGGGGCACTCATTTGTCTCAATGTTGAATACAATTCTATGGGAAAGCCATCCATTCCTGGTGCTTTTATATGCACAAATGTTTTTAAAAAAGAAACTTAATTTGGGAAAAACGATTTAATAAAAAAAGATAATTGTGCTGATAATTGCTTCAGGGTTGTTGAGTCTAAGGCTATAGAATATGTCTGTTTAATTCAGATTTATATAAATTTTAAATGAGTCACATTATTTCAAATTACCCTATTTGGATCTTTTAAGTATAACTGGTTTAGCGTTTTCATTTTGTGAGAGCTACCAGCTTTCTTTACCATTACCTTCTTTTTTTTCAATTTCTGCCTAAAAAGACATATCTGAATCTAACTGCCTGTAGCTCAGGACCTGAAGCAAGGATATGAATATTCTTGACACCATTTGAAAGGAAACACTGACGTTTGTTGGAATGTGACAGATACAGCAGGGATTCACTGTTGAACTTCAAGGGGGATTTGGATGTCTTTTATCCAATTCTTTTTTTTTTTTTTTGCAGAAATTCCTTCTGGAATGTGAACTTTCATGTGCCTTAGAACAAAAGTTTCTGTAAATACACATGACTTATTTAGAGCCTAGTTGTTTTAGCCCGAGAAAAAGATGGAACCTTCCCACTAAATCAAATGTGTCACATACACATGGTTAGCAGATGTTAATGCGAGTGTAGCGAAATGCTTGTTCTTCTAGTTCCGACACTGCAGTAATATCCAACCTAACAATTTCACAACACTTATACATACATACATACACATAAGTGTAAAGGAATGAATAAGATATGTACATAAAACAAATATGACTGAGTGATGGTATAGAACGGCATAGGCAAGATGCAGTGGATGGTATAGAGTACAATGTATACATATGAGTAATGTAGGGTATGTAAACATGTGGCATTGTTTAAGTGGCTAGTGATACATCACAGCAAGATGACAAGATGCAGTAGATGGTATTTTATTATACCTTTTTAACTAGGCAAGTCAGTTAAGAACATTCTTATTTTCAATGATGTTCTAGGAACAGTAGGTTAACTGCCTGTTCAGGGGCAGAATGACAGATTTGTATCTTGTCAGCTCGGGGATATGAACTTAACCTTTCGGTTACTAATCTAACCACTAGGCTACCCTGCTGCCTGTAAAAGAGTACAGTATATACACATATGAGATGAGTAATGTAGGGTATGTAAACATTATATGAAGTGTCATTGTTTAAAGTGGCTGATACATCCATTTTTCTATTATTACAGTGGCTGGAGTGGAGTCGTCTATGTTGGCAGCAGCCACTCAATGTTAGTGATGGCCTTGAGCTGTTTTTCAGTCTCTCGGTCCCAGCTTTGATGCACCTGTACTGACCTCGCCTTCTGGATGATAGCGGGGTGAACAGGCAGTGGCTTGGGTGGTGGTTGTCCTTGATCTTTTTGGCCTTCCTGTGACATCGGGTGGTGTAGGTGTCCTGGTAGGCAGGTAGTTTGCCCCCGGTGATGCGTTGTGCAGACCTCACTACCCTCTGGAGAGGCTTACGGTTGTGGGCAGAACAGTTGCCGTACCAGGCGGTGATACAGCCCGACAGGATGCTCTTGATTGTGCATCTAAAAACTTTGAGAGTTTTTGGTGACAAGCTGAATTTCTTCAGCCTCCTGATGTTGAAGAGGCGCTGGTTGCTCCTTATTCACCTGTCTGTGTGGACCATTTTCAGTTTGTCCGTGATGTGTACGCCTGGGAACCTAAAACTTTCCACCTTCTCCACTACTGTCCCATCGATGTGGATAGGGGGGTGCTCCCTCTGCTGTTTCCTGAAGTCCACGATTATCTCCTTTGTTTTGATGACTGAGTTTGAGGTTATTTTCCTGACACACTCAGAGGGCCCTCACCTCCTCCCTGTAGACAGTCTCGTCGTTGTTGGTAATCAAGCCTACCACTGTAGTGTCGTCTGCAAACTTGATGATTGAGTTAGAGGCGTGTGTGGCCACGCAGTCATGGGGGAACAGGGAGTACAGGAGAGGGCTGAGAACGCACCCTCGTGGGGCCCCAGTGTTGAGGATCAGCGGGGTCGGAGATGTTTCCTACCCCCACCACCTGGGGGTGTCCTGTCAAAGTCCAGGGTCTTGAGTTTAATGACGAGTTGAGGGTACTATGATGTTAAATGCTGAGCTGTAGTCGAACAGCATTCTTACATAGGTATTCCTCTTGTCCAGATGGGTTAGGGCAGTGTGCAGTGTGATTGCGATTGCGTCGTCTGTGGACCTATTGGGGCGATAAGCAAATTGGAGTGGGTCTAGGGTGGAGGTGATATGATCCTTGACTAGTCTCTCAAAGCATTTCACGATGACAGAGGTGAGTGCTATGGGGCAATAGTCATTTAGCTCAGTTACCTTGGTGGTTACCTTTGCTGTATACAGGTAAGAGTCTAGTTACATTTTCAGATATATGTTTCTAATTTGGTCAGAAAGTTGTTTTCATTGCAAGTTCGTGTCCTGTACACCAGCTAGTGATCGTCATCTTGCCGGCACGCTATGATTTGTTTAGTAATATTAGTAATTATTAGAATTTGAAATCTCCAGGCTGCGTAAGGGCTATTTTACAAAGAAGGAGTGTTGCATCATGTGACCTGGCTTCCACAATCCCCAGACCTCAACCAAATTGAATGGTTAGGGATGAGTCAGACCGCAGAGTGAAGGAAAAGCAGCCAACAAGTGCTCAGAATACGTGGGAACTCCTTTAAGAATGTTGTAAAAGCATTACAGGTTCTTGCCAATGAAAACATAATTAAAGTAGTTGGCAATATCAGTGGGTTTTGTGATGAATGAGCTTAAACTTCATTTAAGATGCTCCAAAACTTTTTACCATCATTCTTTATATAATTTATTTGTTTCATGGTAGTTTTTTTTATTTGTAATTTTAAAATTCCATTTTCAGTAGGTTAATGTTTTTTCTGTGATTGAATCCACATTATATTAGCTCCTTTTCAATGACAAAACAAATCTAACTTTGCAAGATTGAGTCTGATTTTGTTGTAGGTAGAGCCAAGCGCACAATGGAGTAGAATTCTATTGTCAGGGGTAGCCCACAAGTGGTCTTTCAATTACCCACAAGTAATTGTGCTTTTCAGATCTGCACGTGTACACATGTTGATATTCTTCGCTAGTTGTTATCTATAACTGGGCTAAGTATAGGCCAGCAATGGGGAGTTACTGCTTCCTACAAGAGGACAAACCATGTAGGCTACATTTCAAGTTGTCTTTGAAAAAGCCAGTAAAAGGGCTTGAATATACAAATAATCCAGTAGGCAGACTGGTAGCCTACATTTTCAAATTCTCTGGAAAGTAGTTTCCTGCATCATTCAACAATTTACAGTGACTTATTTGGCCCATGGTGTTAGACCAAATAGCCACAATAGCCTTGTGGCTACCATCTAAAACTAAGGGTACAGCCTCAGCGTTCACTGTAAACTTGGCCATGAGTAAATTGGGAAACTGGAATATGACTAAAGAATTAATCAGGGAGGTTTTTCCACAAATATAGTTGAAGTCGGAAGTTTACATACACCTTAGCCAAACACATTTTAACTCAGTTTCCCAGTTCCTGACATTTAATCCTAGTAAAAAAAAAAAAAAATCCCTGTTTTAGGTCAGTTGGGATCACCACTTTATTTTAAAAATGTGAATGTCAGAATAATAGTAGAGTGATTTATTTCAGCTTTTATTTCTTTCTTTCATCACATTCCCAGTGGGTCAGAAGGTTACATACAGTCAATTAGCATTGCCTTTAAATTGTTTAACTTGGGTCAAACGTTTTGGGTAACCTTCCACAAGCTTTATCCCAGGCTTATCCCAGGCTGTGTCACAACCGGCCGTGACCGTGATTCCCATAGGGTGGCACACAATTGGCCCAGCGTAGTCCAGGATAGTGGAGGGTTTTGCCATGCGCACTTTCCTTGGCTCATCTCGCTCTAGCAACTCCTTGTAGTGGGCCGGGCGCCTGCAGGCTGGGTCGTTAGTTGAACGGTATTTCCTCCGACACATTGGTGCAGCTGGATTCCGGGTTAAGCAAAGGGGTGTTAAGAAGCAGAGCGGGCTTGCCGGGTCATGTCTCAGAGGACACGAGACTAGACCGTCGCCTCTCCCGAGCCCGTTGGGGAGTTGCAGCAATGAGACAAGATCATAGTTGGATCGGGGAGGAAAAAGGGGGGGTAAAGAAAATCTGGTTTATCTTAATTTATTCCCACAATTGTCAAAGAATATGCACAGTAATATAAGCACTTGTTACCTATAAGGATTGTTACCTATAACAGTGGCAATAGAAGAAAAAAAAAAGACATTTGTCAACAGAACTGGAATGCATACACTCACCCCACACAATCAAAAGCGAAAATATTCAATAGTTATTCCATCCCCGAGCCCAACTAGAGAGAACACTGAATCCGTTTACAGTTTGGCTGTTTAGGGAGGCATGCCAAATTGAGCAGGAATGGGAAGATTTGAGTAACCAATATCTAGTCCTAGCTGATGGAGCTTGGATTTCCCCCAATACACATAAGCTGGTCTCCCGCTGTAACCTATCTTGCCAAGCACCTCTGTGCAGTCAGACCTATTGATTATTCTGTGCTGCCTACGGCCACAATAATATCATCCCCATTGTTGCCCATGCCTTAAATGCTAAATGTAACCCATTAGATTGTTATGAGCTCGAAGGACAACCACTTTAAGCACAAGTGTCTAATTAGTAATTACTGGGTTGGTTGAGGTGGCTGGATCGTGCTTTCAGAGACAGAAGCACTCAGGATAAGAGGGATACAATGAATGCCATTAAGAAGGCCATGGTTACCTCATTCATACAAGGTAGTGCATAAAACGCATCCTATTGTGACACATTGTTAACCTTGTCTACCAGGCTGAAACAGAGACGAGGACAGCAATTCTTAGGATATATAACTTATCATAGGTGCCACTTAGGGGAGTAAGCACATTGAATCGCATTCCAATTGTAGCATGATTGACTCCTTGGTAGGCAAAGACATCATTGGTCCTCAACACAAGCCATCATTAGGCCATGGTTATGGCTGAATGACAGGGGGCGGGGATTGCTGTGTGTGGTGGAAAACGGCATGTAGAAGGAGAGAGATGACTCAAAGGAGTAAGCTAGAAAAAGACGTTACACTCGGCGGAGAGTGGCAAATCACATTTAATAAACCAAATATTGAAATACAGTTGAAGTCGGAAGTTTACATCCACATTAGCCAAATACATTTACTCAGTTTCACAATTGCTGACATTTAATCCTATTAAAAATGCCCTGTTTTATGTAACTTAGGATAACCACTTTATTTTAAGAATGTGAAATGTCAGAATAGTTACACTATTTCAGCTTTTATTTATTTATTCACATTCCCAGTGGCTCAGAAGGTTACATACATTCAATTACTATTTGGTAGCATTGCCTAAAATTGTTTAACTTGGGTCAAACATTGTGGGTAACCTTCCACAAGCTTCCCACAATAAGTTGGGAAGATTTTGGCCCATTCCTCCTGACAGAGCTGGTGTAACTAAGTCAGGTTTCACACATGCTTTTTTAGTTCTGCCTACAAATTTTCTATAGGATGGAGGTCAGGGCTTTGTGATGGCCACTCCAATACCTTGACTTTGTTGTCATTTTGCCATAACTTTGGAAGTCTGCTTGGGGTCATTCTTCATTTGGAAGACCCATTTGCGACCAAGCTTTAACTGATGTCTTGAGCTGTTGCTTCAATATATTCACATAATTTTCCTGCCTCATGATGCAATCTATTTTGTGAAGTGCACCAGTCAATCCTGCAGCAAAGCACCCCACAACATGATGCTGCCACCCCCGCACTTTACGGCTGGTGTTCTTCGGCTTGCAAGCCTCCCCCTTTTTCCTCCAAACATACTGAAGGTCATTATGGCCAAACAGTTCTATTTTTGTTTCATCAGACCAGAGGACATTTTTTCAAAAAGTACGATCTTTGTACCCATGTGCAGTTGCAAACAGTAGTCTGGCTTTTTTTAATGGTGGTTTTGGTGCAGTGGTTTCTTCCTTGCTGAGCGGCCTTTCAGGTTATGTTGATATAGGACTCAATTTACTGTGGATATAGATACTTTTGTGCCTGTTTCCTCCTGGATCTTCACAAGGTCCTTTGCTGTTGTTCTGGGAATGACTTGCACTTTTTGCACCAAAGTACGTTCATCTCTAGTAGACAAAAGGCATCTCTTTCCTGAGCGGTATGACGGCTCCATGGTGTTTATACTTGCGTATTGTTTGCACAGATGAACGTAGTACCGTCAGGCATTTGTAAATTGCTCCTAAGGATGAACCAGACTTGGAGGTCTTGGCTGATTTTCTTTTGCATGATGTCAAGCAAAGAGGCACTGAGTCTGAAGGTAGGGCATGAAATACATCCACAGGTACACCTCCAATTGACTCAAACGATGTCAATTGGCTTTAGAAACTTCTGATAGGCTGAGTTATGTTAAATAATCTGTAAACAAATGTTGGAAAAATTAAGTAGATGTCCTATCCTACTTGTCAAAACTATAGTTTGTTCACAAGAAATTTGTGGAGTGGTTGAAAAATGAGTGTTAATGACTCCAACCTAAGTGTATATAAACTTCCGACTTCAACTCTACATCTCAGCAAAAAAAAAAAGACGCCCTCTAACGGTCAACTGCATTTATTTTCAGCAAAATTAATATGTAAATATTTGTATGAACATATTTACTGAGACATGAACTGAACAAATTCCACAGACATGTGGAAGAAAGGGGTGGTCAAAATAAGTTAGTATCTGGTGTGGCCACCAGCTGCATTAAGTACTGCTGTGCATCTCCTCCTCATGGACTGCACCGGATTTGCCAGTTCTTTTTGTGAGATGTTTCCACAAAGGCACCTGCAAGTTCGCAGACATTTCTGTAAAGGGGGTGGGGAATGTCACCTAGCCCTCACCCTCCGAGCCAACAGGTCCCAGACGTGCTCAATGGGATTGAGATCCACGCTCTTCGCTGGCCATGGCATAACTGACATTCCGGTCTTGCAGGAAATCATGCACAGAACGAGCAGTATGGCTGGTGGCATTGCTATGCTGGAGGGTCCTGTCAGGATGAGCCTGCAGGAAGGGTACCACGTGAGGGAACCACGTGAGGGAGGAGGATGTCTTCCCTGCAACGCACAGCATTGAGATTGCAGGCAATGACAACAAGCTCAGTCCGATGATGCTGTGATACACCGCCCCAGACCATGACGGACCCTCCACCTCCAAATCGCTCCCGCTCTAGAATACAGGCCTCGGTGTAATGCGCATTCCCTCTACGATAAACGCAAATCCGACCATCACCCCTGGTGAGACAAAACCGTGACTCGCCAGTGAAGAGCACTTTGTCAGTCCTGTCTGGTCTAGCGACGGTGGGTTTGTGCGGACAGCCTGAGCACTGGAGGAATTTTGCATTCCTGGTGTAACTCAGGCAGTTGTTCCCATTCTGTACCTGTCCCGCAGGTATGATGTTCCGGTGTACCGATCCTGTGCATGTGTTGATATGTGGTCTGCCACTGCGAGGACGATCAGCTGTCCGTCCTGTAGCGCTAAGGCGTCTCACAGTACGGACATTGCAATTTATTGCCCTGGCAACATCTGCAGTCCTCATGCCTCCTTGCAGCATGCCTAAGGCACGTTCACGCAGATGAGCAGTGACCATTGGCATCTTTCTTTTGGTGTTTTTCAGAGTCAGTAAAAAGGCCTCTTTAGTGTCCTAAGTTTTCATAATTGCCTACCATCTGTAAGCTGTTAGTCTTAATGAACATGCACCTGTCGAAGGGACGTTAATTGTTTATGGTTCATTGAACAAGCATGGGAAACAGAGTTTAAACCCTTTACAATGATGATCTGTGAAGTTATTTGGATTTTTACGAATTATCGTTGAACGACAGGGTGCTGAAAAAGGGACATTTATTTTTTTGTTGAGATATCTCACAAGACCAGTCAAAAGTTGACACCTACTCGCTCAAGGATATTTATTTTTACTATTTTCCACATTGTTAACTAATAGTGATGGCATAAACTATGAAATAACACCCATGGGGTCATGAGTGTCTTCCATCTGGTACCCTCCCAGATCTATGCCTCGACACAATCTAGTCTCACAGCTCTACGAACAATTCCTTCGACCTCATTGCTTGGTTTTTGCTCTGACATGCTGTGGGACCTAATTATAAGTCTGTGGGACCTAATTATAGACAGGTGTGTGCCTTTCCAAATCATGTACAATAAAATTTGGTTATCACAGGTGGACTCCAGTCAAGTTGTAGAAACATGTCAAGCATGATCAATGGAAACGGGATGCACCTGAGCTCAATTTCAAGTCTCATTGCAAAGGGTCTGAATACTTCTGTAAATAAGGTATGTTTTTACCTGTTTTCACTTTGAATCATTTTATTTAATCCATCTGCACACAATACCCTATAATGACCATTTTAGAACAAGGCTGTAACGTAACAAAATATGGAAAAGTGGAAGTGGCCTGAATACTTTCTGAATGCACTGTGTATGGAAAAATACAATCGATTGGTCGAAAGAACAGATTCAGACAACTGACGGGGACAGCCCTAAGAAAAGCTATATGTGAGGCATGGTTAACAATTATGTAGATGATTGGGCAGATGAGGAGCTGAGAAGGGGCTGGTTGCCCACACGGTTTTCCTCATCAGGCTCAAACCCACCCAAGGTTATTATAATCATGAAGATGATTGAGTTCCAAATTGAAAACAAGTCCTTAACCCCTTGGCTTTTGTCTGGACCTCGGAGGATTGGAAAGACGTGTGGAGGAACAATAATGTCCTCGTCTCCTTGGAGGTAAATGTTACACTATGATATTAGGGGTGGGCTGTATAGCTTATTTAACTTCATGAACTGGGTGGCTGGAGCTGGGTGGCTGGCACCTCGGGGGTTTGTGGTATATGGCCAAGGGCTGTATCCAGGCACTTTGCGTTGCGTCGTAGTTAAGAACAGCCCTAAGCCATGGTATATTTGCCATATACAACATGCCCTCGGCTTTAATGATTAAATATACCGGTGTTGATGCACAGACCTGTTTTGGGTTTTTACTTTACCTTCTGTAATGGTACAGTTGAAGTCAGAAGTTTACATACACTTAGGTTGGAGTTATTAAAACTAGTTTTTCAATCACTTGACACACTTTTTGTTAACCAACTATAGTTTTGGAAAGTCAGTTAGGACATCCACTTTGTGCATGACAAGTAATTCTTACAACAATTGTTTACAGATTATTTCACTTACTCCCTGTATCACAATTTCAGTGGGTCAGAAGATAAAATACAAAGTTGACTGTGCCTTTAAACAGCTTGGACAATTCCAGAAAATGTTGTCATGGCTTTAGAAGCTCCTGAAAGGCTAATTGACATGAGTCAATTGGAGGTGTACCTGTGGATGCATTTCAAGGCCTACCTTCAAACGCAGTGCCTCTTTGCTTGACATCATGTGAAAAAAGATATCAGCTAAACAATTTTAGACCTCCACAAGTCTGGTTCATTCTTGGGAGCAATTTCCAAATGCCTGAAGGTACCACGTTCATCTGTACAAACAATAGTACGCAAGTATAAACACCATGGGACCACGCAGGCATCATACCGCTCAGGAAGGAGACGCGTTCTGTCTCCTAGAGATGAACATACTTGTGTGAAAAGTGCAAATAAATCCCAGAGCAGCAGCAAAGGACGATCACTGCAGCTGTATATAGCACATCAACTACCTACCTCATCGCCATATTTGTTTTTGTTTTTTCTGCTCTATTGCGCATCAGTATTTCTACTTGCACATCCTTTGTGGGCAGAACTGAAAAAGCGTGTGCAAGCAAGGAGGCCTACAAACCTGACTCAGTTACACCAGCTCTGTCAGGAGGAATGGGCCTAAATTCACCCAACTTATTGTGGGAAGCTTGTGGAAGCCAACGGAAACATTTGACCCAAGTTAAATAATTTAAAAAGACAATGCTACCAAATACTAATTGAGTGTATTGTGAACTTCTGACTCACTGGGAATGTGATGAAAGAAATAAAAGCTTAAATAAATCACTCTACTATTATTCTGACATTTCACATTCTTAAAATAAAGTGGTGATCCTAACTGACCTAAAACAGGGATTTTTTTTTACAAGGAATTGTGAAAAACTGAGTTTAAATGTATTTGGCTAAGGCGCATGTAAACTTCTGAATTCAACTGTATATGCTACTGCGAAAAAAAAATGTTTTAATTGTTGGTCAACCAACAGACCAACCAGTCGGCTAATTGGGGTCAGCCATAGCTTTTCTACATATTTTTTTCAAGATGCATCTGTCTATGGGAGCCAGGAAAGGAAGAATGAAAAAGAAAGAAATGCCCCCTCCATCCCTGTGTGCCACACTGCAGCTATGGAATTATGCCTTTAAGAAAAAAAATCTGAGCAAGCAACTCAAAGCTACGCATGACGGCAAATTAGGAAAGGTCTCAAGAAACATGTCTTTGTTAATGCCGTTCCAAGGCTAAGAACATTATGCCTTAATTATTAAAAAAAGCAACATGCAGTCGATCACAAGTTCAGGCATTAAGGCGAGGAAAAGACTTTATCACTGTACAATTATCCATACTGACAATTATCCATACTGATAATTTGAGAAACCAATGTAGCCTAGCAGCTGGGATGTGATTGGCTGATACGTCGACCAATCACTAAACACATCAGGCCTGGAGTAAAATAAAATTGAAAGTGCCATTTAGTTTGGCTGACTACGGGAAACCAGCCCCTTGTTAGCCTCTTTTTTTTTTATATGGAGAACATTTTTTTTTTAAGTGTTTGAATGGTTGTCATAGGTGAAGAAAGGTCAAGGACAGTGTTATATTTCAAGAGTCTACGGTTTGATCCAACACAAGCATTCAGTCAGCGGACATTTTCAAGAACTTCGTCGTTGTATCTATCCAGATGGCCTTATCCTTATTTCAGGCTCAAAAAGCTACCACATGCTGCAGAGCTAGTTCCAAGAAATTAACAGTAACACCTACATACAATTAACCTACACATTGACAACATCGGTACAGAACCATCAGTTCATTATGTATTCAAACACCCATTGCTATGTGTCCGCAGACCCTCATATGGAGTGATCGAATGCTCAAAAGGAGAGGGGTCATTCCAGCAAGCCATGACACCCACCATCTCAGATTGTTCCGAAATCATTTCTGGAGTTTGAAACAGATTACCATTTCAAAATATTTCAGGAATGGTGATCTCAGAAATTAAACAAATTGGTTGCATCCAAATTCACCCTTTTATAGGATTCATCAAATATAGTACTCAACAGCCAACTTGGACAAAAATTCTTCCTGCCATTCCACAAGACATGAGGAATCCAATAAAATGGTAAAAAAGACACCCACGGACCCCCAACACCAATCCCACCCCAACAACCAGTCTACCGTATCAGTTCTCTATGTCTGACAAGTAGTATGGAGCTGCGGCTTGCAGTACTGCTTCTTCGCCATTTGTAATGTATTCAGGTGATAGTTCCCCACACCTTGTACAGAGAAATTTGCCATTGAAGTCAATAGAATAAATTAGTGTGAAAATACAAAGTTTTGCCCACTAGATACATTTATCACAACATTTTCTTTGCAATAAATACAGATTTCTCTGAACAGGGGGGAAAACAATCACCAAATTCACAGGGAATACAGTACAAAAGATGAAGAAGCAATACTCCAAGCAGCAGATATGTATCCTATCAATTAAAATGGCCAATTTGGGTGCAATCAATTAGCTTAATTTAAAGGAAGGGACAGGAAGAAGCCCTTTGAACTTTTCTTCTCATGCATGGTATCCATCCAAATTTCCTCAAATAATCCTGACTTCAGAGTCAAACTCTCCAAGTACAAACATGGACCTACACACTCCCTCTCTTTCTCAACACACACACTGCCTTCTCCTCCTCCTGCAGGAGACCATAACATTATGCCAGGCACATTTTAGACCATTCAGCCCATGAAAGAGCCTGGAGGACTACTGTAATTTGCCAAACCTCTCACACTACATGCCAGATGGTGAAGCATGATTCACTCTGCAGTGGTTCCCAAATTTGTTAGTCCCGTACCCCTTCAAAACATTCAACCTCCAACAACCTCCAGTACCAGGGTCAGCGCACTCTCAAATGTTTTCCCCCCTCATTGTAAGCCTGCCACACACACATACGATACATTTATTAAATATAAGAATGAGTGGGAGTTGTCACAACCCAGCTTGTGGGAAGTGACAGCTCTAATAGGAACAGGGCACAAATAATAAACAATATTTTTGCTCTTTATTTAGCCATCTTACATATAAAACCTTATTTCTTAATAAAAAATTGTGAATAAATGAAAAGGGTTTGCTTGAAAGGATACACAACTCTGCAATGTTGGGTTGTATTGGAGAGAGTCTCAGTCTAAACATTTTCCACACACAGTCTGTGCCTGTATTTAGTTTTCATGCTGGTGAGGGCTGAGAATCCATGCTCAAATAGGTAAGTGGTTGCAAAGGGCATCAGTGTCTTAACAGAGCGATTTGCCAAGGCAAGAAACTCTGAGCACAGCCCTATCCAGAAATCTGGCAGTGGCATCTGATGAAATTCAATTTTCACAGGACCACTTGTTGCAATTTCAATGAGGCAATCTTGTTCAGATATCGGTAAGTGGACTGGAGGCAGGGGATGAAAAGGATAACTAATCCAGTTGTTTGTGACGTCCGTTTCGGGAAAGTACCTGAGTAATTGCACACATAAGAAAAAGACAATGATGGAAAGACCTGTGTGTAGTCCTTGTTAATGCAGACAGAAAAAAGCTCCTACTTCTTAATCATAGCCTCAATTTTGTCCCTCACATTGAATATAGTTGCAGAGTCCCTGTAATCCTAGATTCAGATCATTCAGGCAAGAAAAAACATCTTCCAGACAGGCCAGTCGTGTGAAACTCGTCATCATGCAAGCGGTCAGACCAGTGAAAATGGTCAGTAAAGAAAACTTAAAGCTCGTCTCTCAATTTTAAAAAAATGTGTCAATACTTTGTCCCTTGATAACAGCACATTTCTGTATGTTGTAAAAGTGTTACATGGTCACTGTCCATATCATTGCATACTGCAGAAAATACATGTGTATTCAGGGGCCTTGCTTTACAAAGTTAACCATTTTCACTGCAGTGTCCAAATCGTCTTTCAAGCGGTCAGGCATTCCCTTGGAAGCAAAAGCCTCTCTGGGGATGCTGCAGTGTACCCAAGTGGCGTCAGGAGCAACTGCTTGCATATGCGCGTTACCACTCCACTATGTCTCCCTATCATGGCTTTTGCGCCATCACTACAGATACCAACACATCTTGACCACCAAAGTCCATTTGATGTCACAAAGCTGTTCAAAACTTTAAAAATATCCTCCTATGTTGTCCTGGTTTCCTGTGGTTTGCAGAAGAGGATGTCTTCCTTAATCGACCCCTGTCCAAGCCACTCGGTGGCTCACCATATAAGACGCTTCTAGCCCCTTCTTATTAAAATTGTATCTGTTGCTTTTATACATGTCTTACTACTTGAAAGTAGTCTTTATTATCGCTCAAAAAGACTCCATTAACTTATTTTTCAAATTGTCATGTTTCGTTTCTAAAATGTCTGCGTAAGAGTGAAGGTTTCCCACAAGAGAGTAATGGTTAATGTGATTGGATGTTAATTATTTGACTAGGTTACCTGTATTTGACATTGTGTTATTTCGCTGAACACTAGATCGTTTAATTTTGGCAGTAAAACGAGACTACTCAGATGAGAAAAAAACCTCACCCAAATGTATTGGAAAGTAGAAATGTACTATTTGAAAATGTAATATTATATTTTTAAAAAATTAAACATGTTTTTCATGTCAATCACATTTTTTTTGGGCGTATCCCCGACAGCAATACCTGCTCTAGAGAATGTATTTCCACTGCTCCAGAGTCCAATGGCGGCGAACTTTACACAACTCCAGCCAACGCTTGGCATTGCGCATGGTGATCTTCGGCTTGTGTGCAGCTGGTCGGCTATGGAAACCCATTTCATGGAACTCCCGACGAACAGTTCTTGTACTGACTTTGCTTCCAGAGGCAGTTTGGAACTCCGTAGTGAGTGTTGCAACCAAGGACAGACGCTACAAGCTTCAGCACTCTGTGGTCCCATTCTGTGCACTTCTGTGGCCTACCACTACATGATTGAGCCGTTGTTGCTCATAAACATTTGTGACCCGTTTCAGGAAACTAGGCGTATGTCACAGATCACTACTTCACAGGAGAGCCATTTGAACGTAAACGTATTTTTTTCCCCCATCAAAAAAAAAAAAAAAAAAAAAATTAGTTTTTTTGGGCAGAAATGCCTTCTCGATCATGTGCATTAACCTCTTGGAACTACCCATCTGGGAGAATTGTCAGCAACTACACTAATTAGCATAGCACAACGGTCAATTAATCTTACTAGAAAATATTCATATTCATGAAATCACAAGTGAAATATAGCGAAACACAGCTTAGCCTTTTGTTAATCACCCTGTCGTCTCAGTGTTGCTCTCCACCGGGTTTTGAAATCAGTGGAATTTTAGTATGACAGCTAAGGAGATGGAGAAAACACCTGTCTCCGGATTACATCTTCAAACTAAGGTCAACCATGGCATCTGACAGGATACGCTTCCAACCATGAATGATGGATGCCGGTAAGATAGCTAGCTAGACTACATTTTCAGATATTAAACGTTTCTAATTGACAGCTATAGGCTAGCTATAGCCTAATGTTAGCTAGCTAACATTGAACCTGGTGGGCTAGGTACCTGCAGATTCATGCAGAGTAATAATGTCATGAGTTGGGATTATGGTTCATTGTTTACCTAGCTACATGTCTTAACAAAAAAGACTCCCCTATACAAGTAACCATTTCGGGTGCGTTCGTAAATTCAGTCTGGCCATCTACTCCAATTTCAGAGCACTCTCATCTGAGTGTGCCAGTGTGCAGAATAACTGATGAACTTAACACTCAACACCCGTTGAATATGGCCGGTGTCAGTAAACGTCGGCAAGAAAGCATAATTAAATTGTTACCAGCAGCAGTTACAGTCACCAACACTCTGGATAACATGAAAACAGCCTAACCAGCCTAGAGTGAGTAAAATGGTCAGAGTGGGGTGTTCTCTCATTATGTGTCTGGAAGTATTTAGCAAGCAAGCCAATGTTAGCCAGTTAGCATGGGTGCCCGAGTCCCGTTGTGAGGTCAGAACATTCGGATCAACCCTACTCATCGGCCAGAGCATCCGGTGTGCACGCTGAACGCTCCGAGAGCGACACAACAATCTGACAGCACAGTTGCAGTCACCAACACTCTGGATAATGTAAAGTTTAACCAGCTCTGCCAGGGCGTGTAATGTTCAGTGAGCTATTCTGTAATTTGTGTCTGGAAGTAGCTAGCAAGTGAACTTGGGTGTTTGACTTGTTAGAGCAGAACGCTCGGATGAACCCTTAAAGAGATCAGTGGGGCTAAAGCGTAACTTCTTGACGCCACCAATCCCTGTAGCGGGATAATTTCCATCTGCAACCGCTGAATAGCATAGCGCAACAGTCAAATAATATTACTAGAATATATTAATATTCATGAAATCACAAGTGCAATATTTTTAAACACAGCTTAGCCTTTCGTTAATCACCCTGTCGTCTTATGCTTTACAGCCAAAGCAAGCCAAGCGTTTGTGTAAGTTTATCGATAGCCTAGCATAGCATTATGTACACTTAGCATCAGGAAGCTTGGTCACGAAAATCAGAAAAGCAACCAAATTAACCGTTTACCTGTGATGATCTTCAGATGTTTTCACTCATGAGACTCCCAGTTACACAGTAAATGTTCCTTTTGTTCCATAAAGAATTTTTATACCCAAAATACCGACGTTTGTTTGTCACGTTATGTTCAGAAATCCACAGGAAAGCGCAGTCACAACGCAGACGGAAATTCCAAAGTCTTCATAATGTCCACAGAAACATGTCAAACATTTATAATCATTCCTCAGGTAGTTTTAAAAATATATATTCGATAATATATCAACCGAGTGTGTAGCTTTTTCCATAACAGCGGGAGGAACAATGGCCGGTTTACTCAATTGCCCACCACCTCCACTTACGCAATGTAATCCTTCACGCTCATTTTTCAAAATTAAAGCCTGAAACTGTCTAAAGACTGACAACTTAGGGAAGCCACAGAAAAAGGAATATGGTTGATATCCCTTTAAATGGAGGACAGGCACGCATAGGAACACAGACGTTTTAAAATAAGAGGCTCTTCCTGATTGGATTATCCTCAGGCTTTCGCCTGCAATATCAGTTATTTTATACCCACAAACAATATTTTTACAGTTTTGGAAACTTTAGAGTGTTTTCTATCCTAATCTGTCAATTATATGCATATTCTAGCATCTGGTCATGAGAAATAGGCCGTTTACTTTGGGAACGTTATTTTTCCAAACATAAAAAATAGTGCCCCCTAGCTTCAAGGGTGTGAACGATGTTGAATGGGGGTGGACAAAGACAGGGCTCTCCAGTAGTAGTACCAAAAGATTCAAAAGCAATTCTCAAAAGTTTACAAATGAATCAACTTTCAAAGCAAAAGTACTTTCCCATAGTTCCTCAAATGTAGTGTATGATATAGCATTTTGTAGCTCTGAGTCTCTACTTTTATCCAATGTAAAAACACAATTTCAAATTTTGCTACATAAGACCGATTTGGGTCGGTCAGTCACATTTCCAATTCACACTTACCGTTGACCAGGGCAGCTTTAGCAGGGCAGAAATTTGACAAACTGACTTGTTGGAAAGGTGGCATCCTATGACGGTGCCACATTGAAAGTCAGAGCTCTTCAGTAAGGGCCATTCTACAGCCAATGTTTGTCTATGGAGATTGCATGACGGTGTGCTCAATTTTCTACACCTGTCAGCAACGGGTGTGGCTGAAATAGTCAAATCCACTCATTTGATGGGGCGTCCACATACACTACATGGCCAAAAGGATAATTCTATCCTTTTCTCATTCAGTCCCCCCCTCTCTCTACCTGAAAGGGCCATTAATCCCTGTATTCTCAAATCTGTCAAAAGTTAAGTGCATTTGAGTGGTTCCAGCTTTTTTACATTTTCAATTTAACAGATATGATAGTTTGTCCCTATAGTGGATTACACGCGATTCATGTTTATTTTGATATTTAAAAAGCCATTCTATGCATCTTATCTGTGAAAAGGGTGGTTTATCCTTTATCCTGGTCATCTGCAGTTCACACACTCACAGTTCATATTGAAGCATGAAGAGGAATGACAGACATTCATTGAGAGAACATATCTAGAGAAATGTGCTTTAGCCTGTAAAACAGCAACACATTCAACACAACACCATGGGGCACACAGCATCGGAGATGGACAGAAAATAACAGAAATAGAAAACAATTACCACTAATCATCTGGATTAATCAAAAGTATAATTAATATGTCTAGTCTCTCCATTAAATTACTCCATAAACGTTTGCCTTTTAGGCTACCCGTATAGTAGAACTGGGTGGGCTGCAAGCGCCCCAGACAACAAATTGAAGGAGATATGAAGGATGAACAGAACCATTCGCAATGTTGCAATTATCCTTTCGACCTAAAGTAGTTTGTTTTGTGCAAAGTTTCACAGTATACGCAATAAAATTAGCCTAGGCTGCAGTTGACTCATCCGCCCAGATGTGAAAACGCTGCAACAAGGAACAAACATTACACAGAAGCGTCAAATGGGCACGCGCTGTTTTTGTTGTGGAGCGCAGCGCTGTTGAACTTATGCGTGGATCTTTAAATTCTATGAGTATCAAACATTGGCTAAATTCCAATAGTTCTGCCACACGCTAGACATGATTAACTTCTCAATCTATTAATGTATTGGCTATTTGTCCACAGAAGTTCCAGCATAATAATAAATACAAAATAAGCCACATGCCAAGGCACAAAATGACTTCTCTTCAAAACCGAAAAAAAAACAAAGAAATATTGAGTATAATAAAATGTATATATAAAAATACAACTCATGTGTTTGGCTACTTACAGGCAGTGTAAAAGCGACCACGATCCGAAGAGTAGCTGCCCTTCCACTTGAATTTGAAAAGCAGCACGATATTCAAATCGCGACAGTACTGTTCGGGTTTGCAATGGAGTGGAGAATGAGACGTGTGAATCTAGCCGCAATAAGTATTAGACACAGTAGTGGAATTTTCAGTTTGCCTTCAAAATAAAGGTCCCGCATTGAAAGTCATTCAAACTTATACAAATAATGGAATCCTTCCATATCTGGAATAGATAATGCTAAACAAGGTCGGAAAGTTGTTATATACATTTAACAAAATACTATCATACTTTAGAATTGCATTGGGGGCATACTTACAGTATATTCATTGTAAACAGATTCCTCTGTTTATATAAATTTCTGTCACATTCAATGGGTCCTTTTATTTTACAGGCAAAACAAAAATTCCACTATTGTGGCTAATCCTTATTGTGGCTTTCTTCTCACAATCAGACTGATCTATGCTCTAACGTAATGCAAAGTACGCACAACAGAGCGCTGATATCATTACGGTAAAATGTAAAGTACTCTTTGTCGATTAGAGTTTTTAATCATTGGCCCTCTGTTATTTTGAGGGGGGGAAAAAATCATAAATCGCCATACAAACATATTGCTCTGTTATTTATTAGGGAATCAATTTGACATGTGTGTAGCCAGTGTTGTGTTCGAGAACACCTAAAGGAGACCGATTCAAGACCAAGACCGGAGCAAATGGAGTCCAAGTCAAGACCAAGGCCAGAGGGTGTCCGAGACAGAGTCAAGACCAGAAAAATGTGAGTCCAATTCAAGACCATGATTGTAAAGTTGTCAAATCACCACCATAATAAGAGTTCAAAATATCCAGAAGCTAGATAAAGGCATCTGACATTCAACTGTATTAGGGCAAAATTTTGGCCTGGAATCAACCAATCACATTGCTATTGTTAGCCATCTCTTTGAAAATAACTTGTGTGTGAAAGATTGTTGCATTTAAAGTGGAACAGACAGTATCTTAGCAACATGACATGTTAAAATCTGTTCATAAGCACCCCCCAGGAATAATATGGCCATTTCTTTTTAAAACATTTTCTGATAAGTGACCACTTAGATATGGTAATTTTCACGTTTTCATAAATTCTTAGAATATTTGGGAATTAGGTATAGTATGGCATGTGAAAATTCTATAGCAATATATAATAGGAAAGCAGCCATGCATTTGGACAATTAACAGATAAATTGACAGCAAATAAAACATAAAACATCTGTCTTGTCCAGGACTGGAGTCCACACAGACCAGTGTGCTGTAGCCAATCAAAGCTACAGTAGGCATATATACGAACGAGCGACTTTAGATCATTAGAACGCATTCGCCAGAAGCCACAAAATACACCTGAATGGACTTCTGCAAATATGTAAACACCATGGGAGTTCTCTTACATGTGATAACTTTACATTCCTATTGATGAAACAAACATGAAAAGGTACGCTATCTCGCCCTTAGTTAAGCACATTCTTTATGTAACCTTTATTTAACTAGGCAAGTTAGTTATGAACCAATTTTTCTTTACAGTGACGACCTACCAGGGAACAGTGGGTTAACCGCCTTGTTCATGGGCAGACAACAGATTTTTACCTTTTCTGCTTTGGGATTCGATCCAACAACCTTTCGGTTACTGGCACAACGATCTAATACCGAGGTAAAGACAGTTTCAGGTTGGATATTTGACGGATATTCGCCTGTAGTTTTCCTTACGTCCACCAACAGCAGTTAGGGACCGTCAACATAGTGACAAATCACATTTTTCAATTTTCGTTGAGGCATCTAGTGAGGTAATGCGACCGATCCAGGAGAAGCTTGTGGGAGCTCCGTGGAGAGTTCTCTTTAAGAAGGGCAGGGCACCCTGGAATGGCTTCACCCTCCCAAGCACTGGAAAGTGTTGTGGTTCCAGTGGCTGTCACTGGCTCTTGAAAATCCGGGGAAGAGGGTGTAAATCTCACACGGGCTGTACCCATCTGCAGCATGTCTCCAAGGTGAACAGCTTCTGGCATGTCATAACAATGTAGGTAAAAGAAGTTGACAAGCCAGATCTGTAACTTCGGGATAAGGATTAGTTCTAAGGGCTGGGTCAGTGTGTCTGGGCTCGAGTTGTGGCTGGGGGAGCAGTCGCTCCATCGCCCTCCTCTTTGCACCATTGGAAGTTTGTTGAGTGGCCCATCTCACAGTCTCTCGTGCGTGGCCTCGCAAGGGGCTGCGTGCAGGGGTTCGTCGGGGTGGTGTCCATCGGCGGGCTGAAGGCAGATAGGTGGGGGGTTGGGTCCGGCGTCAACTGGCGATTCTGGACACACACCGGGCCCTTCTCGCGGATATCTACAGCTACGCCGCTTTTAGTTTTAATTAAAACAAAGCATCGTGAATGCCTGAGGTGGGTGTGGATGCAATTTGATTTCTGCTCAGTGCTCTGAATGTCAAAGTGAAGAAATTCAATGAAGTGAGGGTAAGCTGCGGGAGTAACTATGACTTTCTTAAGGAGTCCTTAGCCCAGGACATTCACCAGGTGCACGAGGAGGCCTCCAAGGCAGGGGGCACTCAAGAGTCCGAGGGGGCTGAGGTTGGAGTGGGGACTTAGTATCTGAGCGGGAAAAAAACAGGCGGGTTACCAGGTGCACGTCGTTCCTGACAGCGGGACAATAGATGTCTTAATAATTCCAGGGAGTAAGCTATACTCTAAGGCCAAGGGAGAGGGGTGTTGACTGGATAGGGAGAGTAGATGTGGAGGTCTGGGGCTCTGTAGTTCCAGGCAGTAAGCTATACACTCTCAGGCCCAGGGAGAGCGCAGGCAGGGAGTGTTGGCCTAAAGGCTGTGAGTCAGTGGTCACCAGGTCAATGGGGGCCTGCCTGGAGATCAGGAAGGCACCAGGGAGAAGGCCCAAGTGAATAGGTGTGTGAGTGACATGGTCCTTCAGGGGGCAGAGCAGGCAAATGAATGAAAAACCATGAGAGATGAAAACTGACAAACTAAAGTGTGTGCAATGTGTAGGTCCACTGAGTGTACATTCTGAACCTTGTTTGAGGTCAGTAGGTAATTTGAAAGTTTGAAAACTGTGTGTGTAATGGTGTGAGATGAAAATGGACAAACAAAAGGGTGTGTATACAGAAGGGTAGTCAGTGTACATTCTGATCCTTGTTTGAGTCCAGTAGGTCACACAACCAAGGAGCTATTGAAATTAGAAAGTTTGAAAAATTCAATGTAAAAATGTGTGAGATGAAAATGGACAAACAAAAAGGTGTGCAATGTGTAGGCCTACTGAGTGTACACTCTGAACCTTGTTTGAGGTCAGTAGGTCACATGGAGCTATTGAAATTTGAATGTAAAAAAAGTAACAAAAAAAGTCCCTAACTAATTCAAGTGTTTTGAAAGCTATTGAGGTTTAAAAGCGCGAATATCTGTTGAAAATCCAACCTGAAACGGTCTTTACCTTGGTCGCTCTAACCATAAGGCTACCTGCCGCACTTAAACAACAAGATTAACAACTAATGCTAGCTAGAGCAAGATGAGCAAAAATCTAACAAATGAACATTAGATAAACCCTCAACTTTTTCAGCTAGTTGGCCATCAAAATTGTACTGATAAATGATGGGGAATTGTAGCCTCCTCATCCTTCTGCAGCTTGCCTGCCTGTACCAATCAATCACCGAAGCTAAACGGTTAAGGTTGGCTAGCTTATTAGCTAGCTACTTCCAGACACAAATGGGAGAACATCTCTGACCATTTTACTCATCGTAGCAGAGCTGGTTAGGCTGTTTACATGTTATCTAGAGCGTTCTTACAACTATGACTTCTTTGTCTATGTTTACTGACACCGGTCGTGTGTTTGTAAATGCTCTGGCACACTCAGATGAGAGCACTCTGAAATCGGAGTAGATTGCCAGAGTGAATTTGCGAATGCAAGAGATATGGTAACTGGATAACAGTTGTTAAAGTTCTTGCTAGATAACCAAATGACAACTGCATTTCTATCTGTGTATAGCCAGTGTATAACGATCCCTCACCCACTCCACCAATGGCATGACATCCTCCAAGCAGCTACAGTAGCCATCTATCCAGCTAACATTTGGCTCTGTATTTTTAGGTTGCTACATAAATAGATACGCTAGCCTATTAGCCTTTTGTCTCATATCTGCAAAGTAGCTAAAACAGTCAGTTACACTGTAAACTTTAGGTCACTGGTTACTTTGTGTGCTAAACATTAAATTATTTTTTGCAATGGAAAGTAATAGTTGTACATTTCGATTGGGAAATGCTTAATGGTTGTGTTTTTGTATTCTTATGATTGGGAACTACTGGCATATTATGTCCAAGTTTATGGACTGCTTATCCTTTAACATCATTCTGTATGTGACTGCTGTCTTTCCATCGGCCCTATGCAGTGGTGAATATACTCAAATTTTGCCCCAAAGTTCCCAGCCTAGCGAAGGAAAGGAACTCTGTGTGAAAAATCATATTTCCTATAGATTGATTGTGAGAGTGAAAATCTGAACACTTTTTTTAAATAGAAAAAAAACAAAACAAACAAAAAACGTGATGGTCTAAATCCACAACAATGCTTAAATCACATCAATCTGATTGGGTGGGCCTGTCATGGCCTGGTTCCCCAGTGGGTGGGCCTCTGTCCACCCAGGCCCACCCATGTCTTCGCCCCTGATGCAACCAGATCATGATGACAATTGTGCATCAAATAGCCTACTAACCAACACTTCAGACTGTACTTTTTCAATACCTGGTTTACATACCCATTGTTGCCTTAATTAGCATTTACTGGTAGATACCATACATTTAAACGTCTTTCCTACCGTACCGGCTACCGGTGAGCTGCTCCATGACAAAACCAGTTGAGAGCTGCACACTCTTGCTGCCTGCAGATTATATTCTGCTGAAACTAGGCTGTGTGTGCAGTGCGCATGTGAATATATTTCACGTGCTTTGCGATTGTGTAGGTTACTATGTGCTAGGTTACTATTGTACTACATAATTGATAATCGTATACCTCCACTACTTTGATTCTCATCAGTAGAGATTAAGTAGTGAGTATACTCAATGCCCAATGGGGGAAAAAAAGTGGGTGTATGGCTTATCACTGTGTATACCCTCTACTACACCACTGGCCCTTTGTGTTTTACAAAAAGGTTCACTCTCCTACATGAGTGCTGTGGTATTACGGTTGCTGTCCTTTCAGAATCTGGAAGGCCTATAGGTTCGCAACTGCGCAAACAGGTCTATAATAGATAAGGCTGTTAAGACATTGTTTCTTGAAAGAAGTATATGTTTGGCCGGGCAAAGCGGTTTAATGTGCTGACTGAATGTAAAATGATAATTCAGAGTTCTTTACCCGCTGGTGAAATTAGAGTCCTCACTGTCAGAGACTGAGTCATGACAGAGTACAAATGTATCTGACACCGAGACAAGACCTGGTTTCAATGGCGCTGGAGGAGATGGCTGCCGTTTTAAGGACTCCTAACCAATTGTGCTACTGTGTGTGTTATTTGTAACTTATTTTGTACATAATGTTTCTGCCAGCATCTGCTATGACAAAAAAGAGCTTCTGCATATCAGGACAGCGATTACTCACCTCGTTACTGGATGAAGATTTTTTATTTAACGAGTAGGACGCAAGGATTTATTTCAGACACCGGACAATGCCCAAAACCCTGTCATTCGCATGAAGATGAGTCGGAGATATCGGGGATGTAGGTCGGAGTGCCTTGTAAGGATCCGACGGCGAGTGGGTGACACGCCTCTACCATCAGTCCTATTAGCCGACGTGAAATCATTTGATAAAAAACTAGATGAGCTCCAATCAAGACTATCTTACAAACGGGACATTAAAAACTGAAATATCTTATGTTTCCTGGAGGCGTGGGTGAACGACGACATCAATCAAATACAGCTGGCTGGGTTTTCCGTGCATCGGAAAGATAGATGCACATGTATATCTGTCTTTGTCTTATCTATGTAAATAGACAGTCTTTTTTCGTATATATCGTCACAACACTTTCTATCTACAAACTGAATATACTTTCCTGCAACACGCCTCACCCAATGTGGTACGGATCTGCTATTTTTATTCCTTATAACTGGAACTTCCATCAGGAGCTAGCCAGCTAACTAGCTACTAATCTTTGTTAGCCATGGCTAATGGTTCTCGCCTTTTTTCCCCCCGGCATCAGCCAGCCTTAGCTCAGACAACACCTGCCAATCTGCACAGTGCGATATTAACCCAGAGCATAACACCGGATTCCTGCCGCTCTGGATCATTACACCGTCTCGAGCTAGGCCCATATACCAGCTAATTATAGGGCTACAATACCTCCTTTGCCAATTGGCCCGTACCCTTTATTGTCGACAGGGAGCCCCGCCGATCCATCACGACTGGACTGCCGATGTGATCGCTCGATGTGGTCTCAACAGGCTATTCTGTTGGGATTTCACCGAAGAACCATCTACTATCCCCGGCCCGCTGGCATTTCTGAACGCTGTGTCCCCTGCTCGCCTAGCGTAGTAGTGACTACCAAACAGCACACTGACTCACCTATTGCTGCTCTTTTGACCCTATGATCACTCGACGACACAGCGGATGTTTCAATAACACGGTACCTCATTTTGTTTATATGTCAGCCCCAGCCTCGAACTCAGGTCCTGTATGTACCTAACTGACATGCTCTGCCCATTCATCCCCATTTACCCGTTGTTGTCTTAGCTCTCCTGATCAACACCTGTGATTGCTTTATGCCTCTCTCTAATATCGATATGCCTTGTCTACTGCTGTCTTGGCTAGTTTTTATTGTTTTATTTCACTGTAGAGCCCTCAGTCCAGCTCAAAATGCCTTAGATAGCTCTTTCGCTCCACCCCACACACATACGGAGACCTCACCTAGGTTAACTGATGCCTCCAGAGACGAAACCTCTCTCATCGTCACTGTACTCACATCCTACCATACCCTTGTCTGTATATTATGCCTTGAATCTATTCTACCACGCCCAGAAATCTGCTCCTTTTATTCTTTGTTCCAAACGCACTAGACAACCAGTTCTTATAGCCTTTACCCTCATCCTAGTCCTCCTCTGGTGATGTAGAGGTTAAAGGCCTATAGTGCGCCTCGGCAGTCCAGTACGCCCTGTTCCTCCTCTTTCACATTCTTAAAATGAAGTGGTGATCCTAAGATAGGGAATCATTTATTTTTTCTACCTTTATTTAACTAGGCAAGTCAGTTAAGAACAAATTCTTATTTTCAATGACGGCCTAGGAACAGTGGGTTAACTGCCTGTTCAGGGGTTCAAGGTACAGATTTGTACCTTTACTTGAATTAAATGTCAGGAATTGTGAAAAACTCAGTTTAAATGTATTTGACTAAGGTGTATTTAAACTTCCGACTTCAACTGTACATAACAAAATATTTAAAAAGCCAAGGGATCTGAATACATTCCGATTGCACTGTATTTCTAAATGATTAAAGGGTTCGTCATAGTATTACGCCATATAGCGCAACTTCTCCTATCAATTGAGGGACTAGCAATGGTGACGCCACTCGTCACAAGGCAATGCAGCGTTAGTGTGAAATGTTTGGATTCAAAGTCATTAAGTCGTCACCTCCATTCAACTCAGACAACGTCTTTTCAATTACACAATATGAAGACCTTGCTCACAGACAGGCAAAAGGGATGGATGAGATATTCTGTCATGAAAGTCAATAGGGCCTATGTGTCAATGTACACACAGCAGATTGATTCAGCAGCATGGGGAATAGAGGAGAAATAAGGAATAGGGAGTTGTGTGTGTGTGTGTGTGTGTGTGTGTGTGTGTGTGTGTGTGTGTGTGTGTGTGTGTGTGTGTGTGTGTGTGTGTGTGTGTGTGTGTGTGTGTGTGTGTGTGTGTGTGTGTGTGTGTGTGTGTGTGTGTGTGTGTGTGTGTGTGTGTGTGCTTTCAGTGCTATACCAGAAGTCGTCATGGTGATTTTGCCAGTCCTCATGTGCACTGCACCGCTGTAACTCTGTGTTGTGTGTGTGATTTAGGCAATAGACGTGGACTTCGGAGATCAGGTTGTTTTTTAAGAAAACTTTTGTAGAGCACATATGTTCTGCCAAATGTCGCATCTTTCTACATAATAGACGCACAATACAAATGACTGGGATCAGTCGAGGAGCTAGTCATCGTTCGCACATACAATACCTGAGTTGGCTAGTAACCACATGAATTCAGAATGTTAATATCATCCTAAAAAGTACAAAAGTACAAGAGCACGCAGGGCAAAACGTAAATACACACTCCCCTATTCCCAGGAGCACACATGGCAAAACGTAAATACACAATCCCCTATTCCCAGGAGCACACAGGGAAAAACGTAAATACACACTCCCCCTATTCAGGAACATGCAGGGCAGGCATGCATAATAACAAATAAACATGCTATATTAATATGAACCTGGTGAAATTCACAAAGTATTTTAACTGTTACACTCACTTATAAAAAAGGCTATTATTAATATGGTTACGTAGCACGTATTTTTACTATATCCAAAAGTATATTCATTTGTTATGCTTATGTGCATTAGCCATTTGCAATCAAGTGTCGATGCTAGCTAGCATGATTGTAACATATTTTATTTCAGTGCTGTATTCAGCAGTTTTGGTGCATGGAATATTTTAAATGGATTTGACCTTTTATAATGCATTTTTGTATTGAATACAAACGTCAGCTAGTTGTTAGAGCAAAGCTCTTGCAATGCCATGGTTGTGATTTGGATTCACAAGGGGGACCAGTATGAAACATTTATGGACTCAATACTGTAAGTCGCTCTGGATAAGAGCATCTGCTAAATGCCTAAAATGTAAGTATTTTAGGGTTAGGGAAAATAGGAATTTGAATGTGAATCAATTGTTGTTCCTCAAAAAGTCCTCACAAGTATTGTAATACCCCTCTGTGTGAGTGAGGGGAGAACGAGTGTAGAAATTAATAGGCACGTTAACCAGCTTTAGCATGATCACATCCTCATCTTCTTCTGAGAGATTTCTGTTGACACTGTTCCACAAGTGACCAGATTTATGAATATGTTTATTAATATTTATGAATATGTCACCAGTGACCGGGTCAGTCGGACACCAGATGCTCACCTGAGCTCTTCTCGACAGCTGCCGTTGTCATACCAACATAAGGTAGTCTGAGATGCACACACACATGCACACCCTAAATGTCATCGAGAGGTACAGTATGTCTTGGTGCGGTCAATAATAATTATTTTCATCCTAACTAAGCAATGGTGAAAAAATGATTGTTGTCTATTAGCAATGACAAGCCACCGGGGTCTGACAACTTGGATGGAAAATTATTGAGGATAATAGCAGACGATATTGCTACTCCCATTTTCCATTTTTTTCAATTTGAGCCTACTAGAATGTGTGCTCCCAGGCCTGGAGGGAAGCAAAAGTCATTCTGCTACCTAAGAATAGTAAAGCCAACAAAATTTCAGCATGCTTATAGAGAAGTACATTCAAAAAGCACAGCACTTACACAAATGTCTGATGATTGGCTGAGAGAAATTGATGATAAAAAGATTGCAGGGGCTGTTTTGTTAGACTTTAGTGCAGCTTTTGAAATGCGTATATGCATTGTGGCTTTACATCCCCTGCTATATTGTGGATAAAGAGTTATCTGTCTAACAGAACAAAGAGGGTGTGCTTTAACCTCTTTGGGGTAGGGGGCAGTATTTTGACGTCCGGATGAAAAGCGTGCCCAAAGTAAACTGCCTGTTACTCAGGCCCAGAAGCTAGGATATGCATAGAAAACTGTTAAAATAAGTGTTTCGATAGAAAACACTCTAAAGTTTCTAAAACTGTTAAAATAATGTCTGTTAGTATAACAGAATAACAGAACAGAATAATAAAAAAATCCTTTCCTGGAATGGACTTAAAAAGGTTAACATCACAGAGTAGTTCAATGTAATCAGTGAAAAGATCAGCACACTTTGGGCCTGAGTATGAATGGATAATTAACATTTATTGTGAAACGCTGAGAATGAGCCAGAAATTGTAGTTTTTCTAGGTGGCTCCCATTTTGGCTGTAGTGTTTCCAAGTGCATGGAAGAGAACGCGTTCTTTGGTATTTTTCTCCGGTAAAGGCAATAATGATTCTCCGTCTTAAATGTATAGTTTATTTACGTATTAGGGTACCTAAGGTTTGATTATAAATGTTGTTTGACATGTTTGGAAAAGTTTATTAGTAACGTTTGGGATTAATTTTGTATGCATTTTGATGGAGGGTGGATTATTAACTGAAGCGCGCCAGCTAAACTGAGTTTTTATGTACATAAAGAAGGACTTTATCGAACAAAAATACAATTTGTGATGTAACTGGGACCTTTTGGAGTGCCAACAGAAGAATATCATCAAAGGTAAGGCATGTTGCTATTTCTGACTTTCGTGGCTCACCTGCCTGGTTGAAATGTGTTTTTCATGCTTTTGTATGCGGGGCGCTGTCCTTAGATAATCGCATGGTGTGCTTTCGCCATAAAGCCTTTTTGAAATCTGACACAGCGGCTGGATTAACAAGAAGTTACGCTTTATTTTGATGTATTATGATTTTATGAAAGTTAAATATTTATAATTCTGTAGTTTGAATTTCGCGCTCTGCAATTTCAACGGATTTTGGCCAGGTGGGACGCTACCGTCCCACCTGCCCGTAAGAAGTTAATGGAAGCCTCCAACATAATCCAGGTAGAATCAGGAATTTCCCATGGCAGCTGTTTAGGCGCATTGACAAAACTAATCTTTGCTAATGAATTGCCAATGGCTTTGAGGAGTGGGTGGCAAAGAATTTGTTAGTCCTAAATATTTCTAAAACTAAAAGCATGGAATTTGGGACAAATAATTTACTAAACTATCTTGTGATAAATAATGTGGAAATCGAGCAAGTGGTGGTGACTAAACTGCTTTGGAGATACTCTGGATTGTAAACGGTCATGGTCAAAACACATTGATACAACAGTAGTTAAGATGGGGAGAAGTATGTCCATGATAAGGCACTGCTCTACCTTCTTGACAGCACTGACAACAAGGCAGGTCCTACTGGCCCTAGTTTTGTCACACCTGGACTACTGTTCAGGCGTGTGGTCAGGTGCCACAAAAAAGGACTTAGGAAAATTGCAATTGGTTCAGAACAGGGCAGCACGGCTGGCCCTTGGATGTACACAGAGACCTAATATTAATGATATGCATGTCAATCTCTCTTTGCTCAAAGTTGGGGAGATACTGACTTCATCACAGCTTGTATATATGAGAGGTATTGACATGTTGAATGCACCGAGCTGTCTGTTTGAACACAGCTTGGAGACCCATGCATACCCCACAAGACATGCCACAAGAGATCTCTTCACAGTCCTCAAGTCCAGAACAGACTGGAAGGAGCACAGTACTACATAGAGCCATGACTACATGGAACTCTATTCCACATCAAGTAACTCATGTAAGCAGTAAAATTAGATTTAAAAAATAGATTAAAAAAAACACCTTATGGAACAGCTGGGACTGTGAAGCAACACAAACATAGGCATAGGCACACACACACACACACACACACACACACACACACACACACACACACACACACACACACACACACACACACACACACACACACACACACACACACACACGCACATATTTTTGTGGTAGTGGTAGAGTAGGGGCCTGAGGGCACACAGCCTGTGAATGTATTGTAATGTTTTCAAAATTGTATAAACTGCCTTAATTTTGCTGGACCCCAGGAAGAGTAGCTGCTGCCTTGGCAGCAGCTAATGGGGATCCATAATAAATACAAATACAAATGACAGGGGTGTGGTGGAGAGGGAAAGAGAGCAGCCATCAACCTATGCTCTGCCAGAGGACAGTAATGAATCACTCTAACAGAGACAGGGAGACGGGTAGGAGGAAAGAGCAGTATAGTGAACAGCATTACTTGGGTAGATATGACCCTCGGAATTCTTCGGGACAGAGATGTCTGTCAAAGAAAAAGAGCAGGATTTGACATATTACACAGTGCTGTAGTTAGTGTACAGAGGGGTAGAACAGCAGGACCTTGGCACGCTTAATAGGCTGCTATGATGCCACATCCTCCCTGACAACACGGAACACTGGACTGTGAACAGCGCGCATGGGCGCGCATATACACACAACCTCTCATGGGAGAAAGATGCACAGATGTGTGTGTATATGTAAGAAACATCAATAACTGTAAATTGTAAGAGCTGAATGGGATAATATCAATAGTCATTGTGCAAATTATTACTGACTCTGTGCAACACTGACACTGATGGTCAGAGTAATCATTGGATTCAAATCAAATCAAATCAAATTTTATTTGTCACATACACATGGTTAGCAGATGTTAATGCGAGTGTAGCGAAATGCTTGTGCTTCTAGTTCCGACAATGCAGTAATAACGAACAAGTAATCTAACTAACAATTCCAAAAAAACGACTGTCTTATACACAGTGTAAGGGGATAAGGAATATGTACATAAGGATATATGAATGAGTGATGGTACAAAGCAGCATAGGCAAGATACAGTAGATGATATCGAGTACAGTATAACATATGATATGAGTATGTAAACAAAGTGGCATAGTTAAAGTGGCTAGTGATGCATGTATTACATAAGGATGCAGTCGATGATATAGAGTACAGTATATACATATGCATATGAGATGAATAATGTAGGGTAAGTAACATTATATAAGGTAGCATTGTTTAAAGTGGCTAGTGATATATTTACATTTATTGCCTTTCCTCCTTACTCCATTTGCACACACTGTATATAGATTTTCTGATGTCTGATGCATTGTGCATCACAATGAAAAGGGATGTTTGTTTTTTAACATGAAACTCCTCCGGGATAGGAGCTTTCAATTTTGGGGATTTGTGTGTAGTTTTGTTAGGTATTGCTGCACTACTGAAGCTAGAAACAGAAGCATTTCGCTGCACCTGCGACAACAACTGCAAAATGTATGTTTTTTTATTTATTTTTTATTTCACCTTTATTTAACCAGGCAGGCCAGTTAAGAACAAGTTCTCATTTACAACTGACACCTGGCCAAGATAAAGCAAAGCAGTGCAACAAAAAACAACAACACAGAGTTATATGTGGGATAAACAAAAGTACAGTCAATAACACTATAGAAAAATCTATATACAGTGTGTGCAAATGGAGTAAGGAGGAAAGGCAATAAATAGGCCATAGTAGCGAAGTAATTACAATTGAGCAAATTAACACTGGAGTGATAGATGTGCAGATGATGATGTGCAAGTAGAAACACTGGTATGCAAAAAAGTACATTAAAACAATATGGGGATGAGGTAGGTAGTTGGATGGGCTATTGTACAGCTGCAGCGATCGGTAAGCTTGAAGTTAGTGAGGGAGATATAAGTCTCCAACTTCAGCGATTTTTGTAATTCGTTCCAGTCATTGGCAGCAGAGAACTGGAAGGAAAGGTGGCCAAAGTAGGTGTTGGCTTTGGGGATGACCAGTGAGATTTACCTGCTGGAGCGCGTGCTATGGGTGGGTGTTGTTATGGTGACCAATTGAGCTGATATATGGCGGAGCTTTACCTAGGAAAGACTTATAGATGACCTGGAGCCAGTTGATCTGGACTCGAATATGTAGCGAGGGCCAGCCGACGAGAACACATAGGTCACAGTGGTGGGTGGTATATGGGGCTTTGGTGACAAAACGGATGGCACTGTGATAGACTACATCCAGTTTGCTGAGTAGAATGTTGGAGGCTATTTTGTCGCCGAATTCAAGGATCGGTAGGATACTCAGTTTTACGAGGGTATGTTTGGCAGCGTGAGTGAAGGAGGCTTTGTTGCAAAATAGGAAGCCGATTCTAGATTTAATTTTGGGTATATATATGTACGCTTCCAATAACATTTGATTTGATAAGGGAATTAATTGTGAAATTGTAAATAAGAAAAAATGAAGAAAGAGAAAGAAGTGCACTATAGGACACTGACAGAGAAGCCTTTCAAATGATTTAGTTTAGTGCTTTTGAAAGTGTATTAGACTCTGGGACAAATTAATCACTAGTGTTAACACTCACATAATAGGGAATTAGTTTAAAAACCTCTCTGGGATATGTGGGACGCTAGCGGCCAAAAGCCAGGGAAAATGCAGAGCGCCAAATTCAAATAAATTACTGTAAAATCAAACGTTCATTAAATCACACATGTAAGATACCAAATTAAAGCTACACTTGTTGTGAATCCAGCCAACATGTCAGATTTCAAAAAGGCTTTTCGGCGAAAGCAAACGATGCTATTATCTGAGGATAGCACCTCCGTAAACAAAGAGAGAAACCATATTTCAACCCTGCAGGCGCGACACAAAACGCAGAAATAAAAATATAATTCAAGCCTTACCTTTGACGTGCTTCTTTTGTTGGCACTCCAATATGGCCCATAAACATCACAAATGGTCCTTTTTGTTCGATTCATTCCTTCAATATATATCCAAAATGTAAATTTATTTGGCGCGTTTGATCCAGAAAAACACTGGTTCAAACTTGCTCAACGTGACTACAAAATATCTCAAAAGTTACCTGTAAACTTTGCCAAAACATTTCAAAAGGATGGATGGATGGATGGATGGAAGGAAGGGAGGGAGGGAGGAACATTTGGGAGAGGGAGAGAGAGCATCCCCATTCCATCCGGATCTGCAGAGCTAGCAGCAGGATCCAATGGCTGGGGCTGGTCCCTGGACCTGTCTGTTTAGCTGAAGGCTGGTTCTGAGTGACCTATAGCTGTGGCTGTTAGCTGGAGATGGAGCCTGTCTGTGGAGCTGGTAGAGGCGATGAGTGATTAGTAGACAGACAGAGGGATAGAGGTTTAATTATCCCCTCTCTCCTTGGGTCTGACTGGCAGCTGGACTTCAAATGACATGGCAGACTAGACAACAGCATCTGGAGAGAGAGAGATCCACTTAGACACAGCTAGCTCGCTGTCCAGCAACTCTAAAATGCATGACTGTGAGTGTGAAATTGTTGCCATGGCTGGCCGGTACACTTACTGGGTTTTAATATTCTGCTGTCTTATACGAGGAAAATGTTCTTTTTTTGTTTAAAAAATGGTAAAATTGTATTGCCATGATGACCCAAGAAGGAAAACATTTGTTTACAAAAAAAGATGGGTAATGAGTCTGAATCTCCCCAGAGCCCTGGTTCTTTTTCATGAGGAACTACTTTTATTAATTTGCAATATGTCAATATATACATTATTTAATACAAAGCCCTAGTTCTGCCTGTGTCCCCTGAACAGCTGTTGAGGTGGAGGCATGGCCCTTCTTGTCCTGGTCACCCTGAGGGACACATGGCACCACGTACTGCTCTCTGATAAATCTGTCTACCACAGCGACACCCACTTAGATTACCAGCTAGCCCGCTAGCAATACAATTGTTTTTAGAAGAATACAGAAGTATATCAATTCTAAGTCATGGCCTTTGTTGCTGCCAACCATCCAGAGTGACTTGGTCACACAAATAACTTTTGCTCTGACTAACTACAAAGAATTATTCCCAGTCTGGCAGTTTTCTGGCAAAGCAACTCATGCTATTTGGGGGGTAGAGTTCAGAGTTATTATCTATCAGACCACCTATTATACGGCTGCTTAGACACCTATGTTCTCTACCCACTTCTGTGCTGTGGGTAGAGTTGCACTTCTGCGATGCGCTTCTCTTCTGTTTTCATATCAATTTACATTCTTACAGTCTGCTCTATAATCAGTGCATGTTTCAATGTATTATACAGAACCATGGAATTATTACCGAACATAAGATGGATATATAATAAAACATGCCAAAAGACTATAGATCAAAGCTTGATAGACACAATTACTATATGTTGTGTTCCAAACTGACTGTTTCCCATTGGTTAATGTATTGATTTACACTGCCATCTAGTGTTCAGTGTGCAACTACACATACTTATCCCATTGGTAGCGATCCTAGTGTTAGGAGATTTGTATAGTGATTTTATCAAATTTACAAACACGGTGCCTAAACCAAACATTTCTGAAATGTGAAAGAAATAGGGTCGAATGACCATATCAAAGGCCTTTTTGGCGTCGAGGGAGACTGCGACACTAGGTATTTTGTTTTTGTTAGCATGGTGAAATATATCAAAGAACCTTCTGAGATTATGATAGTGGACAAACGATTAAATTATGAAGCCAGTCTGATATGGGTTGACCAACAGGGGGAGACATGACTCCAGTCTCTTAGCATCTTGGTGACCAGTTTACAATCTGTGTTAAGGAGTGTTAAGGAGAGAGATTGGCCTATAGGTGGCACACTTTAGCACACTTTAGCAGTTTTTTTCCCTTTCTTGTGGATTACTGTAATCGCCACTTGAGAGAAAGACTCTGGAAAGTAGTTGTCCTCTCCGGATTTTTTAAGTAGCTCCATAAGATAGGGGACCAACAGCTCCTTTAATTCTTTAAAGAACTCTGGAGGGAAGCCATCCTTCCCAGGATATTTATTAGAAGGTAAAGATTTAATGGCCTCCAACAGTAGTCCCCATGACTGAGAACTGCTCACTCAGGCTCTCTGTCTTCCTCTGACAGGCATAGGAGATTGAGAGAAAAGTCAATCTCTGCTTGATTCGGAAGTATAGTGGACCCCGTAGTACTTTTTAAAAGCATCTTTAATTTCAGTAGGATCAAATATCTAATTAGTAAGAGTTTCTATATAATTAATTGTCCTCGTACTATCTTCTGCTTTCAGTTGCCATGCCAATACTTTGTGTGCTTTCTCTCCAAGTTCATAGTAAGGCTGTTTTGATTTAGTGATGGCCCTCTCAGCTTGATACGTGTTCAGAGTATTAGATTTCAGGTTTTTATTTACCATAAGCCTGTATAGATCTTTAGTCTGGCCTCTTTGGTAGGTTTTCTCTAGCTCAGAGATTTCAGAGTTCAGTATATTCAGTTCAGCACAGTGTTTTCTTTTCAACCCTTAAGTATAGGAAAGGATCTGTCCCCTCAGATAGGCTTTCAATGTGTCTCAAAGAATGAAACTGTCAGGAGCAGAGGGTTTGTTTGTCAAAGTAAAAATATTGATCTGCACTTTGATGAATGCAAAATTCAGGTTGCTTCAGGAGTGTATAATTTAGCCTTCATCTTTATCCTCCATTTACCTTGGTAGGAATAATAACAGAGGAGAATGGTCACTCAGCAATCTGGGGAGATAATCAGTATCTAACACTCAGTATCCAAAACAGTTGGGTTGATAGCAAAACATTATCTATGTGTGGGTGTGAATAAAAAGAGTAGTCCCTATACTGTGGGTGCATCTGTCTCCAGATGTCTACTAAATTGAGATCTTTCATGAATGACATGGTGAGCTTGCTGGCTTTGGTAAGAGGGGAGGGTTTATCAGAGGACCTGTCAAGAACTGTATCTAAACAAACATTTTAATCTCCTACAGCCAGTAGCCATCCTGGTGGTGCTTGAGCAACCTGAAGGAAGACATTCTGAATAAACATATGGTCATTAAAGTTAGAAGCATAAATATTCAATAGGGTCCAAAACTCTGAATAAATATGCCCCTGCACCAAAACAAACCTGCCTGAGGGATCAGACATGGTGTTGCTTACGCAAAAGGGGGATGTGTCCACTTATCAGAATTGCTTTAGAGTTCAAACAAGGATGGAAAAACTTGACCTACCCATTCCCTCGTTAATTTCTTGTGTTCACTGGCTGTAAAATGTCAGCCTTTAATTACTTAAGACTTTTCTGACAACCATTCAGATGGTCATAAATGTTTTCAGTGCACATTATACAACAATATATGTTATTGTTCGGAGTGTACAGTATCAAAAATAACACCATAGAAGTTAGTTATCTTGTGTGTGTGTGTATGTGTGAAGAAAAAATATATAAACATCATAGTCACAAAAATGTGAAACGACCCGGTAAAACCTTGAGGAAAAAATATGTGACCAGGGTTTGGAATGTTGAGAAACGTGGAATGTTTAATTACACAGTTATTCTAAAATCACATTGGTGGACTTACGGATATAGACAACATCATCTTTGTTACAAACATATATATTTTTAAAACAATGATACATAATAATCTACATAGACTCATTGAATACTGGTCACTAATAATGTTTACAAAACTGTATATTCTGTATTCTAGTCGTGACTCATCCATTATAACTACTGCTGTACACACCTTTTCAATTCATACGGTGCAATCAAAGTATTCAGACCCCTTCACTTACTCCACATTTTGTTACTTTACAGCCTTATTCTAAATTTGATTAAACAACATAAAAATTCTACACACAATATCCAAAAATGACAAAGCTAAAACACGTTTTTACACATTTTTACAAAGTATTCACACCCTTTGCTATGAGACTCGAAATTGAGCTCAGGTGCATCCTGTTTCCATTGATCATCCTTGAGATGTTTCTACAACTTGATTGGAGGCCACCTGTGGTAAATTCAATTGATTGGACATGATTTGGAAAGGCACACACCTATAAGGTCCCACAGTTGAAAGTGCATGTCATAGCAAAAACTAAGCCATGAGCTTGAAGGAATTGTCCGTAGAGCTCCAAGACAGGATTGTGTCGAGGCACAGATCTGGGGAAGGGTACCAAAAAATGTCTGCAGCATTGAAGGTCCAAGAAAACGCAATGGCTTCCATCATTCTTAAATGGAAGAAGTTTGGAACCACCATGACTCTTCTTAGAGCTGGCTGCCTGGCCAAACAGATCAGTCGGGGCGAAAGGGACTTGGTCAGGGAGGTGACCAAGAACCCGATGGTCACTCTGACAGAGCTCCAGAGTTTTTCTGTGGAGACAGGAGAACTTTCCAGAAGGACAACCTTCTCTGCAGAACTCCACCAATCAGGCCTTTATGATAGTGGCCAGACGACCCGCTTGGAGTTTGCCAAAAGGCAACTAAAGGATAAAACCGTCCGTGATCGGGAGTCCCATTGGGCAGCGCACAATTGGCTTAGTATTGTCCGGGTTAGGGGAGGGTTTGGCCGAGGTATGGTTGTCATTGTAAATAAGAATTTGTTCTTAACTGACTTGCCTAGTTAAATTAATAAAATATTGAATGCCAAGCGTCACATCAGGAGGAAACCTGGCACCATCCATACGGTGAAGCATGGTGGTGGCAGCATCATGCTTTGGGGAAGTTTTCAGCAGCAGGGACTGGGAGACTAGTCAGGATCGAGGCAAGATGAACGGAGCAAAGTACAGAGATATCCTTTCATGAAAACATGCTCCAGAGCGCTTAGGACTTCAGACTGGGATCGAAGGTTCACCTTCCAACAGGACAACAACCCTAAGCACACAGCCAAGACAATGCAGGAGTGGCTTCGGTAGAAGTCTTTTGAATGTTCTTGAGTGGCCCATCAGAGCCCGGACTTGAAATCGATTGAACATCTGTGTAGAGACCTGAAATTAGCTGTGCAGCGACGCTTCCCATCCAATCTGACAGAGCTTGAGAGGATCTGCAGAAAAGAATGGGAGAAACTCCCCAAATACAGGTGTGCCAAGCTTGTCGCGTCAATAACACAGCCAATGGTGCTTATAGGACCAGTAATCACTGCCAATGGTGCTTCAACACCAAGTACTGAGTAAAGGGTGTGATAGTTTTTATATTTATACATTTGTTTAAAAAAAAAATGTAAACCTGTTTATGCTTGTTCATTATGGGGTATTGTGTGTAGATTGATAATACATTTTTTTTTAAGCCATTTTAGAATAAGGCTGTAATGTAACAAAATGTGGAAAAAGTCAAGGGGTCTGAATACTTTCCGAATGCACTGTCTCTCTCTAATTGCTTGGAGCTGAACTGATGGTGTTTTTACAGTCTTTACCCTGAATAAAAGGTGTTATGTTTGGGGCGAATCCAATGCAACACATTACGAAGTCTACCCTCCATATTATCAAGTATAGTGGTGGCTACATCATGTTATCGATTCTAGATTAGACTACCACAATGCTCTACTTTCCCGGCTACCGGGATTAAGCACAAAATAAACTTCAGTTAGTGCTTAAACACGGCTGCTAGAATCTTGACTAGAACCAAAACATCGTATCATATTACTCCAGTACTAGCCTCTATACACTGGCTTCCTGTTAACGCTAGTTTCTGATTTCAAGGTTTTACTACTAACCTACAAAGCACTACATGGGCTTGCCCTTACATATCTTTCCAATTTGATTCTGCCATACATACATACACATACGCTACGGTTACAAGACGCAGGCCTCCTTATTGTCCCTAGAATTTCGAAGCAAACAGCTTGGAGGCAGGGCTTTCTCCTATAGAGCTTTTATGGAATGGTCTGCCTATCCATGTGAGTCTCGGTTTCGACCTTTAAGTCTTTATTGAAGACCCATCTCTTCAGTAGGTCCTATGATTGAGTGTAGTCTGGTCCAGGGGTGTGAAGGTGAATAGAAAGGCACTGGAGTGACGAACCACCCTTGGCAAAGTAGGTGGGGTTATATCCTGCCTGGTTGGCCCTGTCCGAGGGTATCGTCGGACGGGGCCACAGTGTCTCCCGACCCCTCCAGTCTCAGCCTCCAGTATTTATGCTGAAATAGTTTGTGTCACAGGACTAGGATCAGTCTGTTACATCTGGAGTATTTCTCCTGTCTAATCCGGTGTCCTGTGTGAATTTCCCTCTCTCCCTTTCTCTCTCTCTCTCCCTTTCTCTCTTTTCTCTCTTCTCTCGGAGGACCTGAGCTCTAAGACCATGCCTCAGGACTACCTGGCCTGATGACTCCTTGCAATCCCCAGTCCACCTGCTGTCCCCAGTCCACCTGCTGTCCCCAGTCCACCCGCTGTCCCCAGTCCACCCTAGTCCACCTGCTGCTGCTCCATTTTAAACTCTTCTGCATGTGGCTATGGAACCCTGACCTGTTCACCGGACGTGTTACCTTGTCCTGAACATGCTGTTTTCGACTCTCTCTCTCTTTACCGCACCTGCTGTCTCTAACTTTGAATGATAAGCTATGAAAGGCCAAATTACATTTACTCCTGATGTGCTGACCTGTTGCACCCTCTACAACCACTGTGATTATTATTATTTGACCCTCTTGGCCATCTATGAACATTTGAGCATCTTGGCCATGTACTGTTATAATCTCCAGCCGGCTCAGCCAGAAGAGGACTGGCCACCCCTCATAGCCTGGTTTCTTCCTAGGTTTTGGCCTTTCTAGGGAGTATTTCCTGTGCTTCTACACCTTCATTGCTTGCTGTTTGGGGTTTTAGGCTGGGTGTCTGTATAGCACTTTGTATAGCACATCGTCTGATGTAAAAAGGGCTTCATAAATACATTTGACTGATTGATTGAGGATCAGGCGACGAGTGGCTAATCTGCCCTTGCCTTCCATTCTGCTAGCTAATGTTCAATCGCTGGAAAATAATTGGGACGAACTGAAAGCATGCATATCCTACCAACGGGACATTAAAAACTGTAATATATTATGTTTCATCAAGTCGTAGCTTGAAACAACGACATTAAGAACATACAGCTGGCGGGTTGTACACTTCATCGGCAGAACAGAACAGCAGCCTCTGGTAAGACATGGGGCGGGGACCTTTTAAAAAAATTGTTTATTACAAAAAACACAAACAATACAGCATCAAGGCACGATCAAACATGTATCAGTCTTTCCGCAACAGAGCCTTCCTTATATGTGAGGTTGTATGTGCATGATAGTGATATAAAATGTATGTCATAGTTTCCTTTTTCATGATCACAATCTTATGAAACCCAAAGCCGACCCCCCCCCCCCCCCCCCACAGTTCTCCAATAGCTGTCCCTCAACCATTCGAGACCCCTCGCACAGTCCCCTCCCGGAAAAAAATGAATTCCATTCCCCACCCCCAAAACCCCCCCAATGCAACAAACAAGAGAATGAACTAAAGAGAAAAAAGGAAAAGACAGAAGAAAACAGCAAACAACAATGCAAAATATATATATATACATTTTAAACAAAGGACATCAAGGACAACTGAAATCATAACAGCAATGCCAACTGTATATGTTTGTGTGCATGTCTGGCACTATTACATGTATGTGCGTGTTCTTGTATGTGTTTATTTGAATGAGAGTGTGTGTATATGCATGTGTACAAACACCTACATGGCATCAGCCTCAGGCAAACCGGCATTAGTTGTAAAAACACTGCCACTTAGTGTCATTCAAATGTACATTTATTATGTTTTATTTTGATTTTTTTTTCCTTTATCTTTTGACCATCATTCTCTCTCTCACACAGTAACTCCACTCCCACTTGTCTCCAATTCCACATACCAACCCTCAGCTTCTCTCAGCCCATCCCATCTATCTCTGCTGGCCACCCACTTCAGGTTTCTACACAACACATATCTTTCAACTATGCTATGATGTTTAACGTACAATTTCAATCTATCTAATCGAATAGAATCTACAGATTGTGTGTTAAAGATAAATAATTTTACTAAGAGTATTAGCATATTAGTAGATCTCCTAACAGTACTATTTCTAGGGTCAATTTTAGATCAATGCTGTGAATTTTCAGCCATTCCTGAACCTGAGACCAGAAACAGTTTTCCTGAGGGCAATACCAAAGTAAATGGTCTTGATTCTGTATCCTCACGACAAAATCTGCAGAGCTTCAATGATTTTATGCCCCAAATATTCAACATTTTGTTGGTGGCAAGAATTCTATATAATAATTTTAGCTGAAAAGCACGAAGTCTTGAATCTTGCATTGCATTATATATAAACTCATACACCCTGTACCATGGAATCGGTACAGCTAACTATTTTGCAATCTGTACAGCACAGTTGTCAACATCCTGGTCCTCAAATGAAACTGGTATACTTTCTTATTTATGCTATTTTCATTCCTAATGGAAAATGAGACATGGCAATCCGCACAAAGGCAATTTTTAAACAATGGATGAGCTTTTCTTATTAATCTACTTGAGAACCATTTTGGGTTCAAATAAAACTTTTGAATGAGTGAAGCTTTTAGAGAGAGGTTAGTGCTTTTATATTTAATCATCTCAACCCACCCAATTCATATTCATTATATAGATAGGCTTGTTTTATTTTGTCTAGTTTAGCGTCCCAGATAAAGCGAAATATTTTTTGCTAATTTTAATAGCTAGCATTTCAATGGCCATAACGAATAGATATGGTGACAGCGGACACCCGCGGACACCCTCCTCTTGACACTTCAAAACTCTCTGAGAAGTAGCCATTATTTACTATTTTACACCTGGGGTTGCTATGCATTATTTTTATCCATTTTATAAGAGAATTACCAAAATTTGAAAAATCCAGGCATTTATAAATAAAATTCAGTCTTACTTTATGAAATGCCTTTTCAAAATCCGCTATAAATACCATTCTTGGCTTCTTATATAATTCATGATGTTCTATTATTTCTAGTAGATGTCGTATATTATCTCCAATGTACTGGCCATGTAAAAAACCTGTCTGATCAGGTAAAACCCTTTTAATTCTGAGTGCTATGCATTTTGCTAGTATTTTTGCTTCACAACATTGAAGTGTAAGGAGCCTCCAGTGTTTTAGATAGACTGGGTCTTTATATTTGCCATCTGGGTCTTGTTTTAATAATAGAGAAATCAGACCTTCCTGCTGAGTACCTGACAGACTACCATTTCTATAGGAGTAGCTCAAACAATCTAACAATGGAGCTTTTAGTATATCAAAAAAGGCTTGATATACCTCTACCGGTATGCCATCAAGCCCTAGGGTTTATCCAGACTGAAAGGATTTAATAGCCTCAAAAGGTTCTTCCTCTGTAATATGGCCTTCGCACTGATATTTCTTAATTTTCCATTTTTTATATTATTTGAAAATAATTCCTTACCGTAATCTTCATTCAGTGGGAGAGGATGAGATGGAAAAGAGAACATCAGCCTAAAATAATTAGCTTCCTCTTTTAAAATATAATTCGGAGAATCATAGATGACTTCGTCTTCACTAACAAGTTTCTGCTAATTATTTTTGCGTTCCTGTATTGGAGATTCAGGAAGAAGTTTGTGCATTCTTCTCCATATTCCATCCAGTTTGCTTTATTTTTGTAATAGATTACATTAGATCGTTCTTGAATAAGTTCCTCAAGTTCTTTTGTTTTTCCTCTAACTTACTTTGCATCTCTGTAGTATCATTTTTATTGCTATCTACCTGTACTATTAGCTCATTTCCCTTGTTAGTCTTGTTTCTTTAGCCAGAAACTGCTTTTTTATTATTTATTATTGATGAATATTGAATTGAATGACCCCTGAAGGTACATTTAAAGGTATCCCAAACAATAAGGGGATTTGCTGAACTGATATTATACTGGAAAAAAATGGTTAAAAATAAGTTGTCCTCTAGTAAACTTTGATTAAATTTCCAATATCCCCGTCCACGTGCAATATCTATAAGAGTTATGTGAATGCCAATTGATCCGTTCGCATTCTGTCTCCTATTAAAACTTTTTTAACCTTTGATGCAAGAGAGAAAGTGACAAGAATGTAGTCAAGACGACTAGCTTGATTAAGTCTCCTCCATGTATATCTCACTAGGTCTGGGGTTTTTAGTCTCCAAATATCCACCATTTCTAATGTGTCCATAATATTTGTGATTTCCTTAAGGGCACGGTGATGATAGTTTGTAGAGTGATTACCTTTACGGTCCATTGAGGTACTTAACACCGTGTTATAGTCTCCTACCATAATTATTAGATCATTTGTTGCCTGTAAGTTCAATAAATTGGTATAAATGTTGTGGATCAACCTGATTTGGACCATATAGATTAATGAGTCAAATCTCTTTTTTGTCCACTTTCATATTCAAAAGGATCCACCTTCCTTGCGAATCTTTCCTGATTATTTGCACATTCAGATCAACATTTTTGTTAATTAATTGAAAGGGAGGTTTTCGAGAGCTACCGCGAACCCATGCCTTTACAAATGTAAAGAAAAAAAAAGTATACCTCAGGATGTCATTAAGACTAACAGTCGTACAACACTAGCAGTCTTACAATATTCAGAGACTGCCACCAACGTAATGCAGACACAGCGTCACAACAAAAGGGAAATGGAATGCAATGGTATATTTATGCGATGTATCTGAGTATCGTCTGGTTCAGTCAGTTGTCGTTATGATGGGGTGGTAAAGCAGGAAAAAGGTCATTGGTCCAGGCGCTTGTGCTTTCGGTCGAAGAAGCTTCTCGCTCATCAGAGCTCAAGTATAGGCTCTCCTGCTCTCTTGGTTCAGTTCTCAATTTGTTCAGTTCAGAGATAATGTTTGTTAAAGCACTGGGTTCAATATAATGTTGGTTCGGGTCCCCTTTAGGAGAGATAAGACTCAGGGGTTTGTTGTGAGTGATCAGTGTGTCGATCTTTCAAATGTTCCTTTCCAGTGATTGAGATATAGCATCAGACTCCGAGAGAAACAGAGTTGCGTAAAAGTCCATTTATGCTTAATCCGTAAATGTGGTCGTAGGCATGCAGAGGCCAAATTGAGATCTATTCTGCAACCCTGCGTGCCGCCCAAATTTTGTAACAATACTGAGGGCTCCGTATAGCTCTGCATTGACATGATTAGTTGACTGTAGGCGGGGTCAAGAGGTCCAGTATATAGCTCTGAGAGACGCAAGAAGCATAAATGCCCTGACTTCCGCAGAGGCATTATCGTAGTACAGCCACTGCAGACTTCGGATTGACCATGCAGAGCCTTTTAGGTTTCTTTCGCGGTCAATCATTGAACCTTTAGGGTGGTGGCTTACCTCCCAGGGTTCCAATCTGGTGAGTCTAAAAGCCAATTTATGCTTGATCTGAAAATGTGGTCGGAGGCTCCGTATGGAGGGTGTGATGCAATTGTGTAGCTTCCATACTGCATCTCCGTGTGCCTCACAAATTTTGTAACAATGTGGAGGGCTCCATATAGCTTCACATCGACATAATTGGTTGATGGTAGGTGGGTGCGGGAGGTCCTGCATAAACACAAACTCACTTCCTTGACAAAATCTCCCCACTGCTCCTCGAAGCATGAATGCCCTAACTTCGCAGAGGCCTCATCACCGAAAGCACTGCACGGCCAATGCAGACATTGGATTGACCATGCAGCTATCACGTCCTGACCTTAGTTCCTTTTTTATGTCTCTATTTTAGTTTGGTCAGGAGTGAGTTGGGGTGGGCATTCTATGTTTTGTGTTCTATGTTTTCTAATTCTATGTATTTGGCCTGGTATGGTTCCCAATCAGAGGCAGCTGGCAATCGTTGTCTCTGATTGAGAACCATACTTAGGCAGCCTGTTTTCCCACTATGGGTGTTGGTAGTTATTTTCTGTTTAGTGTTTTTGTTGCACCTTGCAGAACTGTTCGTTTGTCGGTTTGTTGTTTTTGTTCGAGTATTCAGCTTTATTAAATGTATTATGAATACGTACCACGCTGCACTTTGGTCCTCTTCTCCTTCTCCCAACGACAATCGTTACAGCAGTCTTCCTCCCCATAGTGGGGGAGGGCTCAGCAGAGAAGTGAAGATGACCCGGTCACTCCTTTGTGTTTATCATAGGTCATGCCACTATCTGTAGATTTTCGGGAGATATTCTCATAAGTGCTCACAGCATGATCAAATTGTGTTTTGAGTAAGAAAATAATCTCTAGAGTGAAATACATATACAGATTTTATCATGGTCATATTTGTGCTGTTTCATATTACAGTAAAACATGTATTACACTGGTAATACAGAAAAATAAAAGACAAAGTCCAATAAAAGACAAAGACTATTCCAACTTGTTTTTATATCGTGAAGACATTGTGTTTAAAATGTCATATTTCTCTCTAGGCCATTTCCTCTTTGTTGCTGAGAGAAAGGGGAGAGAAGGATTCCTTTGTTGGAACACGGCAGTTTCACCAAAAGGCCTCTGATGACCTCCCCCTCCTTCATACATGTGGGTCATAAAGGAGGTCTGATAATTATCTCCTGACCTTTAGCAGATCATTCCAAGTCATGGCAGGATGTTGGGAAGAGCTGTTTAGTTTGTCTTTGTGATAGGCTTGAAAGGGGTGGTGATTACAGAATCTGTCAATCTTGGCACGGAATGTCATGGGTTATCCACTTGGGCTTAAAGACACAACAGCTGTAATCGCTGCCAAAGGTGATTCTAACATGTATTGAATCAGGAATGTGAATACATATGTAAATTTGTGTATTTCATTTTCAATAAATGTGCAAAAACGTATAAAAAAAATTCTCTCACATTGTCATTATGGGGTATTGTGTGTAGAAAGCCGAGAATTTTGGGGGATTTAATCCATTTTGAAATCAGGCTGTAACACAACAAAATGTGGAATAAGTCAAGTCAATACTTTCTGAACGCACTGTATACAGTACCAGTCAAAATATTCGACACACCTACTCATTCAAGGGGGTTTCTTAATTTTTCACTTTATTCTGCATTGTAGAATATTAGTGAAGACATCAAAACTATGAAATAACACATGGCATCATGTAGTAACCAAAAAAGTGTTAAACAAATCAAAATATATTTTAGATTTTAGATTCTTCAAAGTAGCCATACTTTGCCTTGATTAAAACTTTGCACAATCTTGGCATTCTCTCAACTTCACCTGGAGTGCTTTCCCCAACAGTCTTGAAGGAGTTCCCACATATGCTGAGCTCTTGTTGGCTGCTTTTCCTTCACTCTTAGGTCCAACTCATCCCAAACCAACTCAAGGTCGGGTGATTGTGGAGGCCAGGTCATCTGATACAGCACTCCATCACTCTCCTTCTTGGTCAAATAGCCCTTACACAGCCTGGAGGTGTGTTGGGTCATTGTCCTGTTGAAAAACCAAGGATAGTCCCAATAATCTTAAACCAGATGGGATGGCATATCAATGCAGAATGCTGTGGTAGCCATGCTGGTTAAGTGTGTCTTCAATTCTAAATAAATCACTGACAGTGTAACCAGCAAGGCATCCCCAAACCATTACACATCCACTTCCATTGCTTCATGGTGGGAATCACAAATGTGGAGATCATCCTTTTAGCTACTCTGTGTCTCACAAATACACAGCAGTTGGAAACAAAAATCAAAAATTTGGACTCATCAGACCAAAGGACAGATTTCCACCGGTCTAATGTCCATTGCTCGTTTTTATTGGCCAAAGCAAGTCTCTTCTTATTGGTGTCCTTTACTGGTGGTTTCTTTTCAGCAATTTAAACTAGTCTCCTCTGAACTAGTCTCCTTCAGCCCTGAGCTTATCGGACTGCTTTTCTCCAGTACTTCACCAGATTCCTCCCGTAAGCTCTGGACCATTACTCCAGAGTGGCCCAGCCCCGAGGCTAGCCTTGAGACAGGCCCATCTCCCGACCTGCTCAGTGGACACTATGATCACTCGGCTACACAGACTCCCGGACTCTTCACTAACACGACTAGAAGCCACTACCTCACCGGATTCCTGCCGTAAGCTCTGGACTTTTGCATCGGATCATTGCAGCTAGCTAGCTGCTACCGAGTGGCTATAGTGGCTAACGCCCTTGTCCCGAAGCTAGCACCAGTTAGCCTCAAGCCAGGCGCATCTCCCGGCTAGCAAACTAAATTACTTCAGCTACAATACCTCTTTTGCCAATTGGCCTGGACCCTTTGTCGACACGAAGCCCGCCGATCCATCACGACTGGTCTGCCGACGTAATCCCGTCCGATGTGCACTCAGCCGGCCTTTGTCAGACATCGGTGAAGACGCTTCTGCTAGCCCCGGCATGCTAACTTTAGGAACACCGTGTCCTCCGCTTACTAGCGTGGCTACATAGCTGATGCCTGCTGGACTGTTCATTAATCACGGTACTATATTCTTGTTTATTTTGTTTATCTGTCGGCCTCAGCCTCAAACTCAGGCCTTGTGTGTAGTTAACTGACCCTCTCTACCCATTCATCGCAATTTGACTTGTTGTTGTTGTCTTAGCTGATTAGCTGTTGTTGTCTTAGCCGGTGTTGTCTTCGCTAGCTCTCCCAATCAATACCTGTGATTGCTTTATGCCTTGCTTTATGTCTCTGTCTAATGGCAATATGCTTTGAATACTGTTGTTTAGGACAGTCATCATTGTTTTATTTTACTGCGGAGCCCCTAGCCCCACTCAACGTGCCTCAGATACCTCTTTTGTCGCACCTCCCACACATGCGGTGACCTCAACTAGCATAACCAGTGCCTCCAGAAATGCAACCTCACTTATCTTCTCCAATGCCTAGGTTTACCTCCACTGTACCCGCACCCTACAATACCCCTGTCTGTACATTATGCCCTGAATCTATTCTACCACGCCCAGAAATCTGCTCCTTTTATTCTCTGCCCCCAACGCACTAGACGACCAGTATTGATAGCCTTTAGCCGTACCATCATCCTACTCCTCCTCTGTTCCTCGGATGATGTAGAGATTAACCCAGGCCCTGTGTGTCCCCAGGCGCTATCTTTTGTTGACTTCTGTAACCATAAAAGCCTTGGTTTCATGCATGATAACATCAGAAGCCTCCTCCCGAAGTTGGTTTAACCCACTGCTTTAGCACACTCCGCCAACCCTGATGTCCTTGCCGTGTCTGAATCCTGGCTTAGGAAGGCCACCAAAAATGTCAATTTCCATCCCAAACTACAACATTTTCCGCCAAGATAGAACTGCTTAAAGGGGAAGAGGTGCAATCTACTGCAGAGATAGCCTGCAAAGTTCTGTCATACTTTCCAGGTACAGTTGAAGTCGGAAGTTTACACGCAATTAGGTTGGAGGCGTTAAAACCCGTTTTTCACCCACTCCACAAATTCCTTGTTCACAAACTATCATTTTGGCAAGTCGGTTAGGACATCTACTTTGTGCATGACGCAAGTAATTCTTCTAACAATAGTTTACTGACAGATTTTTTCACTGTATCACAATTCCAGTGGGTCAGAAGTTTACATACACGAAGTTGACTGTGCCTTTAAACAGCTTGGAAAATTCCAGAAAATTATGTAATGGCTTTAGAAGCTTCTGATAGGCTAACTGATACCATTTGAGTCAATTGGAGGTGTACCTGTGGATGTATTTCAAGGCCTACCTTCAAGCTCAGTGCCTCTTTGCTTGACATCATGGGAAAATCAAAAGATATCAGCCAAGACCTCAGAAAAAAACTGTAGACCTCCACAAGTCTGGTTCATCCTTGGGAGAAATTTCCAAACCCCTGAAGGTACCACGTTCATCTGTACAAACAATAGTACGCAAGTATAAACACCATGGGACCATGCAGCTGTCATTCCGCTCAGGAAGGAGACTCATTTTGTCTCCTAGAGATGAACGTACTTTGGTGCAAAAAGTGCAAATCAACCCCAGAAAACAGCAAAGGACCTTGTGAAGATGCTGGAGAAAACAGGTACAAACGTATCTATATCCACAGTAAAACAAGTCCTATATCCACATAACCTGAAAGGCCGCTCAGCAAGGGAGAAGCCACTGTTCCAAAACAGCCATATAAAAGCCAGACTATGGTTTGCAACTGCACATGGGGACAAAGATTGTACTTTTTGGAGAAATGTCCTCTGGTCCGATGAAACAAAAATAGAACTGTTTGGCTGTAATGACCATCGTTATGTTTGGAGGAAAAAGGAGTGAGGCTTGCCGCCTGTTTATAGATCCCCCCCCCCTCAGCTCCCAGCTGTGCCCTGGACACCATATGTGAATTGATTGACTCCATCTGTCTTCAGAGTTCGTTCTGTTAGGTGACCTAAACTGAGATATGCTTAACACCCTGGTCGTCCTACAATCTAAGCTAGATGCCCGTCCCAACCGTGAAGCACAGGGGTGGCAGCATCATGTTGTAGGGGTGCTTTGCTGCAGGAGGGACTGGTGTGCTTCACGAAATAGATGGAATCATGAGAGATTAAAATGGTGTGTGCTTCACGGAAACATGGCTCACTGGAGAGACTCTATCCGAGGCGGTGCAGCCAACGGGTTTCTCCACGCATCGCGCCGACAGAAACAAACATCTTTCTGGTAAGAAGAGTATGCCTTATGGCTAACGAGACATGGTGTGATGAAAGAAACATACAGGAACTCAAATCCTTCTGTTCACCTGATTTAGAATTCCTCACAATCAAATGTAGACCGCATTATCTACCAAGAGAATTCTCTTCGATTATAATTACAGCCGTATATATCCCCCCCCCCCAAGCAGACACATCGATGGCTCTGAATGAACTTTATTTAACTCTTTGCAAACTGGAAACCATTTATCCGGAGGCTGCATTCATTGTAGCTGGGGATTTTAACAAGGCTAATCTGAAAACAAGACTCCCTAAATTTGATCAGCATATCGATTGCGCAACCAGGGGTGGAAAGACCTTGGATCATTGTTACTCTAACTTCCGCGACGCATATAAGGCCCTGCCCCGCCCCCCTTTCGGAAAAGCTGACCACGACTCCATTTTGTTGATCCCTGCCTACAAACAGAAACTAAAACAAGAGGCTCCCACGCTGATGTCTGTCCAACGCTGGTCCGACCAAGCTGACTCCACACTCCAAGACTGCTTCCATCACGTGGACTGGGATATGTTTCGTATTGCGTCAGATAACAATATTGACGAATACGCTGATTCGGTGTGCGAGTTCATTAGAACGTGCGTTGAAGATGTCGTTCCCATAGCAACGATTAAAACATTCCCTAACCAGAAACCGTGGATTGATGGCAGCATTCGCGTGAAACTGAAAGCGCGAACCACTGCTTTTAATCAGGGCAAGGTGTCTGGTAACATGACCGAATACAAACAGTGCAGCTATTCCCTCCGCAAGGCTATCAAACAAGCTAAGCGTCAGTATAGAGACAAAGTAGAATCTCAATTCAACGGCTCAGACACAAGAGGTATGTGGCAGGGTCTACAGTCAATCACGGACTACAGGAAGAAATCCAGCCCAGTCACGGACCAGGATGTCTTGCTCCCAGGCAGACTAAATAACTTTTTTGCCCGCTTTGAGGAAAATACAGTGCCACTGACTCAGAGCATGCGCAGACCAGCTGGCCTGCAACGAAAACATTTTTATTTATTTTATTTATTTGACCTTTATTTAACCAGGTAGGCAAGTTGAGAACAAGTTCTCATTTACAATTGTGACCTGGCCAAGATAAAGCAAAGCAGTTCGACAGATACAACGACACAGAGTTACACATGGAGTAAAACAGACATACAGTCAATAATACAGTCATAAACATGCGGTCTCTCCTTCACTGCAGCCGAGGTGAGTAAGACATTTAAACGTGTTAACCCTCGCAAGGCTGCAGGCCCAGACGGCATTCCCAGCCGCGCCCTCAGAGCATGCGCAGACCAGCTGGCCGGTGTGTTTACGGACATATTCAATCAATCCCTACACCAGTCTGCTGTTCCCACATGCTTCAAGAGGACCACTGTTCCTGTTCCCAAGAAAGCTAAGGTAACTGAGCTAAACGACTACCGCCCCGTAGCACTCACTTCCGTCATCATGAAGTGCTTTGAGAGACTAGTCAAGGACCATATCACCTCCACCATACCTGACACCCTAGACCCACTCCAATTTGCTTACCGCCCAAATAGGTCCACAGACGATGCAATCTCAACCACACTGCACACTGCCCTAACCCATCTGGACAAGAGGAATACCTATGTGAGAATGCTGTTCATCGACTACAGCTCGGCATTCAACACCATAGTACCCTCCAAGCTCGTCATCAAGCTCGAGACCCTGGGTCTCGACCCCGCCCTGTGCAACTGGGTACTGGACTTCCTGACATCTCCTCCCCGCTGATCCTCAACACTGGGGCCTCACAAGGGTGCATTCTGAGCCCTCTCCTGTACTCCCTGTTCACCCACGACTGCGTGGCCACGCACACCTCCAACTCAATCATCAAGTTTGCGGACGACACAACAGTGGTAGGCTTGATTACCAACAACGACGAGACGGCCTACAGGGAGGAGGTGAGGGCCCTCGGAGTGTGGTGTCAGGAAAATAACCTCTCACTCAACGTCAACAAAACTAAGGAGATGATTGTGGACTTCAGGAAACAGCAGAGGGAACACCCCCCTATCCACATCGATGGAACAGTAGTGGAGAGGGTAGTAAGTTTTAAGTTCCTCGGCATACACATCACAGACAACCTGAATTGGTCCACTCACACAGACAGCATCGTGAAGAAGGCGCAGCAGCGCCTCTTCAACCTCAGGAGGCTGAAGAAATTTGGCTTGTCACCAAAAGCACTCACAAACTTCTACAGATGCACAATCGAGAGTATCCTGGCGGGCTGTATCACCGCCTGGTACGGCAACTGCTCCGCCCTCAACCGTAAGGCTCTCCAGAGGGTAGTGAGGTCTGCACAACGCATCACCGGGGGCAAACTACCTGCCCTCCAGGACACCTACACCACCCGATGTCACAGGAAGGCCATAAAGATCATCAAGGACATCAACCACCTGAGCCACTGCCTGTTCACCCCGCTATCATCCAGAAGGCGAGGTCAGTACAGGTGCATCAAAGCTGGGACCGAGAGACTGAAAAACAGCTTCTATCTCAAGGCCATCAGACTGTTAAACAGCCACCACTAACATTGAGTGGCTGCTGCCAACACACTGACACTGACACTGACTCAACTCCAGCCACTTTAATAATGGGAATTGATGGGAAATGATGTAAATATATCACTAGCCACTTTAAACAATGCTACCTTATATAATGTTACTTACCCTACATTATTCATCTCATATGCATACGTATATACTGTACTCTATATCATCGACTGCATCCTTATGTAATACATGTATCACTAGCCACTTTAACTATGCCACTTCGTTTACATACTCATCTCATATGTATATACTGTACTCGATACCATCTACTGTATCTTGCCTATGCTGCTCTGTACCATCACTCATTCATATATCCTTATGTACATATTCTTTATCCCCTTACACTGTGTATAAGACAGTAGTTTTGGAATTGTTAGTTAGATTACTTGTTGGTTATTACTGCATTGTCAGAACTAGAAGCACAAGCATTTCGCTACACTCGCATTAACATCTACTAACCATGTGTATGTGACAAATAAAATTTGATTTGATTTGGATTTGATATATTGAAGCAACATCTCAAGACATCAGTTAAAGCTTGGTCGCAAATGGGTCTTGGACAATCCCACGCATACTTCCAAAGATATAGCAAAATGGCTGAAGGACAACAAAGTCAAGGTATTGGAGTGACCATCACAAAGCAGGTCTTGGACAGGTAGCACGTCCGGTGAACAGGTCAGGGATCCTTAGCCGCAGGCAGAACAGTTTAAAACTGGAGCAGCTGCACGGCCAGGTGGACTGGGGACAGCAAGGAGGCATCATGCCAGGTAGTCCTGAGGCATGGTCCTAGGGCCCAGGTCCTCCGAGAGAGAGAAAGAAAAAGAGAGAGAATTAGGGAGAGTATACTTACATTCACACAGGACACTGGATAAGACAGGAGAAGTACTCCAGACATAACAAACTGACCCTAGCCCCCGACACAAACTACTGCAGCATAAATATTGGAGGCTAAAACAGGAAGGGTCAGGAGACACTGTGGCCCCATCCAATGATACCCCCGGACAGGGCCAAATAGGAAGGATATAACCCCACCCGCTTTGCCAAAGCACAGCCCCCACACCACTAGAGGGATATCTTCAACCACCAACTTACCATCCTGAGACAAGGCAGAGTATAGCCCACAAAGATCTCCGCCACAACCCAAGGGGGGAGCGCCAACCCAGACAGGAAGATCACGTCAGTGACACACCCCGCCTAGGGACGGCGTGAAAGAGCATCAGTAAGCCAGTGACTCAGCCCCTGTAATAGGGTTAGAGGCAGAGAATACCAGTGGAGAGAGGGGAATCGGCCAGGCAGAGACAGCAAGGGTGGTTTGTTGCTCCAGAGCCTTTCCGTTCACCTTCACACTCCTGGGCCAGACTACACTCAATCATATGATCCACTGAAGAGATGAGTCTTCAGTAAAGACTTAAAGGTTGAGACCGAGTCTGCGTCTCTCACATGGGTAGGCAGACCATTCCATAAAAATGGAGCTCTATAGGATAAAGCCCTGCCTCCAGCTGTTTGCTTAGAAATTCTAGGGACAATTAGGAGGCCTGCGTCTTGTGTACGTGTAGGTATGTACGGCAGGACCAAATCAGAAAGATAGGTAGGAGCAAGCCCATGTAATGCTTTGTAGGTTAGCAGTTAAACCTTGAAATCAGCACTTGCCTTAACAGGAAGCCAGTGTAGGGAGGCTAGCACTGGAGTAATATGATAAAATTATTTTGTTCTAGTCAGGATTCTAGCAGCCGTATTTAGCCCTAACTGAAGTTTATTTTGTGCTTTATCCGGGTAGCCGGAAAGTGGAGCATTGCAGTAGTCTAACCTAGAAGTAACAAAAGCATGAATACATTTTTCTGCATCATTTTTGGACAGAATGTTTCTGATTTTTGCAATGTTACGTAGATGGAAAAAAGCTGTCCATGTCTTGATATGTTCGTCAAAAGAGAGATCAGGGTCCAGAGTAACGCCGAGGTTCTTCACAGTTTTATTTGAGGCGACTGCACAACATTCAAGATTAATTGTCAGATTCAACAGAAGATCTCTTTGTTTCTTGGGACCTAGAACAAGCATCTCTGTTTGGTCCGAGTTTAGAAGTAAAACGTTTGCAGCCATCCACTTCCTCATGTCTGAAACACAGGCTTCTAGCGAGGGCAATTTTGGGACTTCACCATGTTTCATTGAAATGTACAGCTGTGTGTCATCCGCATAGCAGTGAAAGTTAACATTATGTTTTCGAATGACATCCCCAAGAGGTAAAATATATAGTGAAAACAATAGTGGTCCTAAATGGAACCTTGAGGAACACCGAAATTTACAGTTGATTTGTCAGAGGACAAACCATTCACAGAGACAAACTTATATCTTTCCTACAGATAAGATCTAAACCAGGCCAGAACTTGTCCGTGTAGACCAATTTGGGTTTCCAATCTCTCCAAAAGAATGTGGTGATCGATGGTATCAAAAGCAGCACTAAGGTCTAGGAGCATGAGGACAGATGCAGAGCCTCGGTCTGACGCCATTAAAAGGTAATTTACCACCTTCACAAGTGCAGTCTCAGTGCTGTGTTGGGGTCTAAAACCAGACTGAAGCATTTTGTATACATTGTCTTGTCTCCAGGAAGGCAGTGAGTTGCTGCGCAACAGCTTTTTCTACAAATTTTGAGAGGAATGAAAGTGTTGGATCAATGGTGTTGAATCTGTGAATAATGCTTATGACATCACCCAGGTTATCACTCAACCAACTAGAGTGCATATAACTAGTGTTGGATCTATGACTAATGCCTGTAATTTGAACCAGGTTATCACTCAGACAACTAGGGTGGACAACAATGGTGTTGTTTCTGTGACTAATGCCTGTAACATGACCCAGATTATCACTCAAACAACTAGAGTGGACAACAATTGTGTTAGATCTGTGACTAATGCCTGTGACATCATCCAGGTTATCACTCAACCATCTAGAGTGGACAACAATTGTGTTGGATCTGTGACTAATGCCTGTGACATCACCCAGGTTATCACTCAACCATCTAGAGTGGACAACAATTGTGTTGGATCTGTGACTAATGCCTGTTTTGAATTTCATGACGTCTGTTATCTATCAGTCATAAGCTACCTTGAATAGGCAACCTTGAAGGGAAACTATTGAGAATGGTAGTAGACTGTATTGCTACCCCTATTTGGCACATCTATAACCAAAGGGTGTCCAAAGGCGTGGAAGGTATCCTTAGTCATTCCGCTGCCTAAAAATGGTAATGCACGTTTGCTGGCTCTGACAGCAGCCCAATCAGTTTGCTGCCTTTTCTTAGTAAACTGATGTTTGAAGAAATACAATGATATTTTTCAGAGAACAAGTTAGCTACTGACTTTCAGCATGCATATAGAGATGGGCACTCATCTTGTACTGTACTGACTCCGATGACAGATGAGTGGATAATAAAAATGGTAGTTGGAGCTGTGTTGTTTGATTTCAGTGCAGCCTTTGATGTTATTGATCATAAATTGTTAATTTTGAAACTCACTTGCTATGGCTTTACATCACCTGGTTGGAGATTTCTATCCGATATAACTCAGAGTTTTCTTCAAAGGAAGCTTCTCTAACATCAGATGCAGTGATTGCTCAACTAAAAGTTTTGAGATATTGCTGTGGGACTTAAGAGGTAATTTGTGGTTTAGTACGGTACCCTGCGTCACTGCTCCAGACCAGCGCAAGGGGGAGTTAGAGCAGTGATTATGCTTACCGGAAAATACTCTTTCAAAATGAATGGAAGAGGCAAGTCGAAAGGAGAGAAGACTGCATTCAGAGATCAAGACAACACTACTCTGAGACAAGCATGGGGGCTGGTATTGAGAAATCAATTCGATTTTTATTTTCACTGAATCTATGTTTGGGTATTGGTTAGAATACAATGAAGGTGTGGAAATCTGAGGATTATTTAGCTTTTACTGTAATACTGTAGCCATCTATCGACCGGTCACGTTGTACAAAGCCATCATGGGCAACTATCAGGACAATCTATACTTTGTGCAAGGCAATTGATCAGCATTAAAAACTTTGTGGGTGGGGCCTCCCGGTCTAAGACACTGCATCTCAGTGCAAACTGTGTTGCTATAGATGCTGGTTCGATACCCGTTGCCAGCTGTGACTGGGAAACCCATGAGGGGACGGTGGGCTTTTGGTTTCTCTCCCTCTAAAAACAGAAATAAATAATTCTAAATAACATACTGGCTTTATTTACAAATGAGCAAGAATGTCTCACACCATGTTCAAGAATGGCCTTTTTCCTCCCTCACTTTAGGTTATTTGAAAATGAAATCTCCAAATATATCAGGGCACAAGGCGAGACCCAGATGCAGACACGGGAGGCAGATGGTTTGAGTCTCAGAAATGTATTATAATCCAAAGTGTAGGCAAGATTTTGTATTAGCCTTTACCAGATCTATTCTACTACATTCCTTTCACGTTTCCTTAAACTTCAAAGTGTTTCCTTTCAAATGGTACCAATAATATGCATCTCCTTGCTTCAGGGCCTGAGCTACAGGCAGTTAGATTTGGGTGTCATTTTAGGCGAAAATTGAAAAAAAGGGGCTAATCCTTAATAGTACCTGCAAAACACCAGTCTCAACGTCAACGGTGAAGAGGCGACTCCGGGATGCTGGCCTTCTAGGCAGAGTTGCAAAGAAAAAAAAGCCAAATCTCAGACTGGCCAATAAAAATGGGCAAAAGAACAGACACTGGACAGAGGAACTCGGAGTCGCCTCTTCACTGTTGAGGTTGAGACTGGTGTTTTGCGGGTACTATGTAATGAAGCTGCCAGTTGAGGACTTGTGAGGTGTCTGTTTCTCAAACAAAAACAAGGACATTTCTAAGTGACCCCAAACATCTGAACGGTAGTGTGTGTCATATATATATATATATATATATATATATATATATATATATCACTGCTCCAAAAAATAAAGGGAACACTTAAACAACACAATGTAACTCCAAGTCAATCACACTTCTGTGAAATCAAACTGTCCACTTAGGAAGCAACACTGATTGACAATAAATTTCACATGCTGTTGTACAAATGGAATAGACAACCGGTGGAAATTATAGGCAATTAGCAAGGAGTGGTTCTGCAGGTAGTGACCACAGACCACTTCTCAGTTCCTATGCTTCCTGGCTGATGTTTTGGTCACTTTTGAATGCTGGCGGTGCTTTCACTCTAGTGGTAGCATGAGACGGAGTCTACAACCCACACAAGTGGCTCAGGTAGTGCAGGTCATCCAAGATAGAACATCAATGCGAGCTGTGGCAAGAAGGCTTGCTGTGTCTGTCAGCGTAGTGTCCAGAGCATGGAGGCGCTACCAGGAGACAGGCCAGTACATCAGGAGACGTGGAGGAGGCCGTAGGAGGGCAACAACCCAGCAGCAGGACCACTACCTCCGCCTTTGTGCAAGGAGGAGTAGGAGGAGCACTGCCAGAGCCCTGCAGAATTACCTCCAGCAGGCTACAAATGTGCATGTGTCTGCTCAAACGGTCAGAAACAGACTCCATGAGGGTGGTATGAGGGCCCAACATCCACAGGTGGGGGTTGTGCTTACAGCCTAACACCGTGCAGGATGTTTGGCATTTGCCAGAGAACACCAAGATTGGCAAATTCGCCACTGGCGCCCTGTGCTCTTCACAGATGAAAGCAGGTTCACACTGAGCACGTGACAGAGTCTGGAGACGCCGTGGAGAATGTTCTGCTGCCTGCAACATCCTCCAGCATGACCGGTTTGGCGGTGGGTCAGTCATGGTGTGGGGTGGCATTTCTTTGGGGGGCCGCACAGCCCTCCATGTGCTCGCCAGAGGTAGCCTGACTGCCATTAGGTACCGAGATGAGATCCTCAGACCTGTTGTGAGACCATATGCTGGTGCGGTTGGCCCTGGGTTCCTCCTAATGCAAGACAATGCTAGACCTCATGTGGCTGGAGTGTGTCAGCAGTTCCTGCAAGAGGAAGGCATTGATGCTATGGACTGGCCCACCCGTTCCCCAGACCTGAATCCAATTGAGCACATCTGGGACACCATGTCTCGCTCCATCCACCAATGCCACATTGCACCACAGACTGTCCAGGAGTTGGCGGATGCTTTAGTCCAGGTCTGGGAGGAGATCCCTCAGGAGACCATCTGCCACCTCATCAGGAGCATGCCAGGCATTGTAGGGAGGTCATACAGGCACGTGGAGGCCACACACACTACTGAGCCTCATTTTGACTTGTTTTAAGGACATTACATCAAAGTTGGATCAGCCTGTAGTGTGGTTTTCCACTTTAATTTTGAGTTTGACTCCAAATCCAGACCTCCATGGGTTGATAAATTTGATTTCCATTGATAATATTTGTGTGATTTTGTTGTCAGCACATTCAACTATGTAAATAAAAAAGTATTTAATAAAAATATTTCATTCATTCAGATCTAGGATGTGTTATTTTAGTGTTCCCAATTTTTTTTGAGCAGTGTAATTATAAATGAATAATAATCACATTTTCTTTAAATAACAATATTTTGGAGATGATTTTGTTTTCAAATAACGTAAAATGAACAAGAAAAAGTCCATTCTTGAACAAGGGGTGAGACATTGTTACTAATTGGTAAATAAGGTCAGCTTGTTATTTATAATGAAATATTTCTGTTTTTAGAGGGAGAGAAACCAAAAGTTTTCCTTCGCCTCATGGGTCTCCCGGTCACAGCCAGCATTTGTAGCAATGTAGTTTGCACTGAGACGCATTGTCTTAGACCACTGCGCCACTCAGGCTCTATACAAATGTTACTGGTTGGTAGTAGGCTACAGTAAGAGCAAAATAATCCTAACATTTCCACACCTAATTGTCGTCTAAGTTTCTCTTAGAACAAAAACATTAGAGTAACAACAGTTTTAGTAAGAAATACTGAAGTCGTGTGTAACGGCTGTTTGAAGAAGAGGACCAATGTGCAGCGTGGTACATGTTCATGATTTTTTATAAAACTGAACACTAGAACAAAAAATAACAAAGCGGAACAAACGAAACAGTTCTGTCTGGTGCCGACACACAAAACAGAAAATAACTACCCACAAGACACAGGTGGGAAAAGGCTACCTAAGTATGGTTCTCAATCAGAGACAACAGTAGACAGCTGCCTTGGGACCCAAAAGCATAATCAGTGCTCTAACTCCCCCTTGTGCTGGTCTGGAGCAATGAAGTAGTGACGCAGAGCACTATACTAAACCACAAATTACCTCTAAATCCCGCAGCATAATTGAAAAATGTTTAGCGGAGCAACCACTGTACATGTAGTTAGAGCAGGACAACAGAGAACATAAAAAGTAAGCCTACTGTAACAATTAAAATAAATAAATAAAGCATAGTATCCCCACAAGCGCTGAAAGCTGCTCGATATAATCTCTCTCTCTCTCTCTCTCTCTCTCAGACATAAGCAAACAACCCATTCATATCGACTTCACATGACAGACCTTTTCTGTGGAACAGAATACCTTGTGACAAGTTGTGAAGTTGATCTCAGACTCATTGCTAATCTCCGGTTGAAGCGATTTCTTAATCTGATTGACTGAACAATTCCATTGCATGTGCTCTGCTTCATAGTTTACATTCTCTAAGGTCTGGGCTTTTGCCGCTCAGACATGCAGTCATAAACGGACACGACAGACATGGCTATAGCAGTGTTTTCCAAACTCCGTCCCCGGGACCCAAAGGGGTGCATATTTAGTTTTTTTTGCTGTAGCACTACACAGCTGATTCAAATGATCAACTCATTATCAAGCTTTGATTATTTGAATCGGCCGTGTGTGTAGTGCTAGGGCAAAAACCAAAACGTGCACCCCTCGGGGTCCCCTGCCTAGTCCCACTGTTAAATTGTATTGATTCTGAGATTGAGGAACCTACATGAGTTCCTGCAGTATTGCTATGTGATCATGAGTCTGTCAGTCCGTGGTCCAGTACCTATGTTTCAAAGGTAGAAAACTCTCTTGGTAAATACTATAGTCTACAGCTTATAATGAAGTAATCTAACTCAGGCCAGCAGAACCTTGAGACTTCCTTAATATTAGAGCTCGTGCCAATATGTCTGTCTTAGACACGAAAGTGTACAGTTTTCTTACTCTGTTTACATCAATTATGTATATAATCCCTGGATTGCTGATGCTATGGGAGGCCATATTGGCACGATCTCTAATATTAAGGAAGTCTCAAGGTTCTGCTGGCCTGAGTTAGAATACTTCATGATAAGCTGATATAGTGCTAGTTTCTATAACTAGACAGCCAAAGGTCCCATAACATGATTTTATTTAACTAGACAAGTCAGTTAAGAACAAATTCTTATTTACAATGACGGGCTACCTCGGCCAAACCCGACTCCCAATCATGGCCAGATGTGATACAGCCTGGAATCGAACCAGAGTCTGTAGTGACACCTCTAGCACAGAGATGCAGTAACTTAGACCGCTGCGCCAACTCGGGAGCCCCCAGTGATCAGTACTGCCCACAAAATCTATGCAAATCCATGAAAAAACACTGGGCAAACACACCATTGTTCTACAGTGAAAACCTTTATTAATCATATTCATATATTCTTTATAATAACTTTGTTTATTCCATTGCCGTTACCCTTCTCGTCCATGTATTTGCTTAATGTTTGGTATCTGTAATATATTTATATTTACATTGGTGGTACATAAATACATACAGAAGAGGCTGGGACAGGCCTTTCGTTCCTACAGTATTAACACTATTAGCTCACACCTCTTCCTTCTCATATTCATCCCCTTTCTCCTTCCCCTCTTTTTGCTCTTCCTCCCCTCAGCTCATGATGGAGGTATAGGACTTAAATAACCTCACCAGGCCTTCTAGATTAATCAATCAATCAATTATTACATATGACTCTCTCCACAATTAATATTACCTGCACGTCCCCATAATGAATTATGAACACATACTGAAAAAGAAACAAGAGAGAGAAAGAAAGTGAGAGATCAAGAGAGGGAAATAAATAAATAAATATGTACATGACTACATAGTATAAGACTCGTTATGAGATGAGGCTGGTGTGTTGGTACATTAAAAAGGTGCATTTAACAAACATACTCATACTGAAAAAACATGGAAGAGAGAGTTGATGTGTTGGTACATTAAAAAGGTTAATTTGACAAACACACTCATTCATAAAAACATGAGAGACAGAGAGAGATAGAAAGAGAGAGACAGCTGGAAAGGGGAAGGAGAGGGAGTGTGCAATAGAGAGAGAATGAGATGGAGAAAGAGCGAGAGAAAGTGAGTGCGAAAGCGAGAGATCAAGAGAGAGGGAAATAAATACATTTGTATGTTCAGGACTATATAGTATAAGAGTCGTTATGAGACGAGGCTGGTGTGTTGGTACATTAAAAAGGTGCATTTAAAAAACACACACAGGTTTTGTTCTTCTATCCTCGTGGGGACCTAAAATTGATTTCCATTAAAAATCATATTTTCCTTAACCCATAACCTAACTCCTAACCGCTAACACTAAATATAACCCTAACCTTAAACCTAACATAGCCTTTGTTCTCATGGGGACATGGGAAGTGTCCCCCGGTGGACAATTTTCCTTATTTTAATGTCATGGAGACTTTTGGGGATTTTCGAGCCCCACAAGGATAGAAGAACCAACCCACCCCCACCCCCATACATTCATACTCATACAAACATGCATTCACCCAACAGCTACAAGATATGGAGCAGACATACAGTCATATACCTCCCCCATCACAGTGAATAAGAATATACCATACCACAAACTACAAAACATTGAGATTCTCCTCAAATGCAAGTAGTGTGCAAAATGAACTGAGCTGGGCATCGACGACGTACGCTTGAAATGGAGTAACAAACTGAATTCCAACAACAGTGCTTCTTTTATATTTTAGTATTTATACATATATTTCAGCCCCAACTTTGTAAAACTAGAATTAATTATCTATATACAGTAACTGTAGCCACTCACGTTAGACAACAGTGCTCTAGTAAAGACGGCTTTTGAGGAAGAGGGGGAGAATGAGGAGGAGGGATAGGTTTTGTTTGTAAGAGTTCACACATTATTTTGAGATATCGTAAATTTACACCCAATATTAGATGAGAATAGGTCATTTCCTTCTTTTCACAACTAAAACATAAACACATACTCATGAGATGGCATGGTACACTAATATACAATATCTACCGTTGCTCAACGTGTTAGCGTATGGATTTATTACAAGGTTAAAGTCTAAGGATATGTATTCACGTGTGACTTTAGATGAGTATGTGTGTGTGTGTGTGTGTGTGTATTTGCTCACCCACGTGCATTTATGTATGTGTAAACTGTACTACCGTGTTTGTGTATTTGTATATGTATAATACTTCAACCTAGTACAACCCATCCACATTCTTGCAGATAATCCATACGTCTTCAGTTGGTCAGTCAAAGTCTCTGTCCCTGTCTTGGTTGATTATCGGTTGTGTAAGGGTTGTCAGTCTCTGCTGGGGTTCTACGGGCTCAGTGATAAGGGAGTAGTGTGGGGTAGAGACGCTCGATAGGGCTAGGATTATGAGCAGGACGGACAACAAAGACACACGTATGTACATATCATTGGCAGATACAGTATATATTATAAACTAGAGGGTGAGGGGTGGAATATTACAGTGTGAACGTGCAAGTGTGAATGGAGTGGAGGTGTCTAGTTCCACAGCTATCCATTTCTCCTCCTCTTCCCTCCTTTCTCCCCCTCTCTCTCTCTTTCTTCTCTCTCCCACAGCCATTGTGTGCTGTCCTCTTCTGGGGATGATGGGTAAAAAGCTGGAGAGTGATGAGCGGTGAACACACACACTAGGAAACACACCTGGGGGGGGAGAAAAAAGGGGACATGGTTAGGGTGTGACAAATCAAATTGTTTATGCACAGACATTTCAATTTAGGACCCATTTCCTCTGTAGTCCCACAATAGCACAGTGAGGACATATATTACATTTACATGCCAATCAAGCCTGTTGGAATCATATTCAATTAAATAGGACATGATAGTTTTATGCAAAGTGGCCCCCACTGCTAATTGAAATCATAGATACGTTTTTGGGAGCCAAAATGTAGTTTGTCAGTGAGGGCAGTTTCACTGTATTTTGGATCACTTACCTATGGATGTTTTAGGCATTCCCAGCTTCTGTGTGAGAAGAGAAGGGGAGAGGTATAGAGCCAGTGGGGGAGAGAGAAAAATAGAGATTGTTTTAGCAAAAATACACTGATAAGTGGTGTGTGTAGTATCTATAACAACCAGCATTGTGTGTCACATGAGTGTAGTATGCCAAAGATACTTCTGCAATTAACCTCTCTCACTCACTCACTCACTCACTCACTCACTCACTCACTCACTCACTCACTCGGTTGTCTGGTTCCATTAAAACCTACACAGGGATCCCATTCCCCAACGGGGTTGTTTGCGTAAGGATAGAGTTCTATCAAGAACCATTTTCATCTGAAGAACCCCTTTTGGAAGAAAGCATTGATTGGCGATTATTTGGGAACCGTTCAGAATAAGCTTTTTATAGTAAATGTTTTTTCTGTTAAATAGTGCCTGAGCATTAGTGGCGTTTAAACTTCAACATTAGGAGTGGGTAATCTGATAAATGTAAAACGATAGGAAGATGTGAGAATGTTTAAAACGGTACCTATAAGGGAATATTTGTGCATGTATCTGGTATTACATTAATCATTTTACATATACAGTATTTTTTTTTAACCTTTATTTAACTAGGCAAGTCAGTTAAGAACAAAATCTTATTATCAATGACAGCCTAGGAACAGTGGGTTAACTGCCTGTTCAGGGGCAGAACGACAGATTTGTACCTTGTCAGCTCGGGGATTTGAACTTGCAACCTTTCGGTTACTATTCCAACGCTCTAACCACTTGGCTACCCTGCCGCCCCAATGCATTTGGGAAGTATTCAGACCCCTTGACTTTTTCCACATTTTGTTACGTTACAGCCTTATTCTAAAATCTATTAAATATTTGTTTTGCCTCATCAATCCCATCAATTTGTGCCTCATAAAATTTATACTTAAAAAAAAAAACTTTAAATATTACATTTACATAACTATTCCGACCCTTTACCCAGTACTTTGTTGAAGCACCTTCGGCAGCGAATACAGCCTTGACTCTTCTTGGGTATGACACTACAAGCTTGGCACTCCTGATTTGGGTAGTTTCAACCAATCTTCTCTGCAGATCCTTTCAAGCTCTGTCAGTTTGGATGGGTAGCATCGCTGCACAGCTATTTTCAGGTCTCTCCAGATCGGGTTCAAGTTCGATCGGGTTCAGTCCAGGCTCTGGCTGGACCACTCAAGGACATTCAGAGACTTTTCCCAAAGCCACTCCTGCATTGTCTTGGGTGTGTGCTTAGGGTCATTGTCCTGTTGGAAGGTGAACCTAAGCCCCAGTCTGAGGTCCTGAGCACTCTGGACCAGTCTCCCATTCCCTGCCGCTGAAAAACATCCCCACAGCATGATGCTGCCATCACCATGCTTCACCGTAGGGATGGTGTCAGGTTTCCTTCAGACATGACGCTTGGCATTCAGGTCAAAGAGATCAATATAAAAAATTGTACCAGATAATCTTGTTTCTCATGGTCTGAGAATCCTTGGTGCCTGTTGAAAAACTCCAAGCGGGCTGTCATGTTTATTTTACTGAGGAGTGGCTTCCGTCTGGCCACTCTACCATAAAGGCCTGATTGGTGTGTGTGTGTGTGTGTGTGTGTGTGTGTGAGAGAGAGAGAAAAATAAATTGCAGAAGTCTCATTGAAACACATACTACACTACACTTTTCTTCTTATCATTATTCTTTAAAAAATTCTTCAAACACTGTCAACTTTATTGTTGATCATTGCTAGACAGCCATTTGATTTTCAGGCCAATTTAAGTCAAAACTGTAAGTAGGCCACTCAGGAACATTCAAAGTCGTCTCGGTGAGAAACTCCAGTGTAGATTTGACCTTGTGTTTTGGTTATTGCCCTGCTGAAAGGTGAATTTGTCTCCCAGCATCTGTTGGAAAGCAGACTGAATCAGGTTTTCCTCTAGGATTTGTTTATGTTTATGGCTGCATTATTATTTTTTTTATCCTAAAAATACCTCCCTAGTCCTTGTCGATGACAAACATACCCATAACATGATGCTGGAAAATATGAACAGTAGTAATCAGTTGGATTTGGCCACAACATAACGCTTTGTATTCAAGACAAAAAGTAAGTTTAGTTGCCACATGTTTTGCAGTAGTACTTAAAGCTGCAATATGTACATTTTTGTATTTTTTTTAATGTTCAAAAGCTCTACTGACTACACCACTCGCGTTGCAGAATTGCAACCATACTGCTCACGCACGTCAACGAGCATCTGCGTTGCCAAGGGCTAAAATAGAAGTCATTCCTATTTCTGACGCAGATCGCACTGCAAGTCCTGCCTCTCCCATCTCCTCATTGGTTTATATAGAAGCAGGTACCCACGTGCCATCTCCTCATTGGTTATACCCACGTGGGTGATTGAAAGACTAACTGTTTTTCCATTAGTCGTGGTAATACTATGAAAGTTTAGATGCCAATCACCATATAAGTTCAAAGATGAAAAAGCATGGAAGGAGGAGAGATGACTAGAAATGATTCGGTTGACCGTTTTATGTGTGGATTAATTGTTGGAGTAGATGACCTTGTGCATTTCAGGTTAAATAACAACCTATTGTTTATATCCCAGGACAAATTAGCTAGCAACAGCAAGCTAGCTAGCGAAATTGCCATAAATGTTTAATGCTTTTCGACCTGTCCCCAAATTTCTGTCATTGGTTAAGAGTTTGTTTTGATATATTTAACTTGCGTGTTGTTTTCTCGTTTCGGGGGACAAAATAAATGTATACACTATGGCGCATGCACGCAGCTGGTTTTGGTTCAGTGTAAGTCGCTAGTGGTCATCCAAAGTGATGCAACAGTGACAATAGTGCGCCCCTAGCTTGTCTGAGAACTGCTGTATTCACTGGTATTTATTTTCCCAGTCGGGTCGGATTTTCCCACTACATTTTGTGGTGTGCACAATGAGTGACGGGTTTTCTCAGTGATGTTATTAGCTAACTATTATAGCTAGGAGTCAGAAGGACAAAGGATTGAATGCATGACAAAGCCAATGTTATTTTCTATGAATGGAGAGCTATGATAGTCAAAATTACACTTTTACAATCAATACACACCTTCATAGCCATAGCTCTCAAGAATCAAGACAAGGAGCCATGCCCATAATATTATTAGCTAGCTAGCTAGTATAGGAGTCAGAGAAAGGCAAAGGACTTGCCAAATCCAAGGTTATTTTCCATAAAGAGCTATGACCGTCAAAATTCTTCCTTTTACACAGCTTTTTTATGCAAGTGTGATAACTAATGTACTAAAGCTATCATCATTTTCAGTGGTGATTAAAGCATGTCAATCTTGTAAATCAAAGCCACCACACAACGCATCACTAAACAATACATTCATTGCAGTATAATGGTGACAAACGGTGCACATAAATTGTTAGGGCCTACATAAAGCTGACCACACCTTACCACTGCTACACCTGGCTATCAGCAGAGACTTGTCTGGCAGCGAGACAGTTCATTCAGCCTCATTTACTGCCTTTAAATAAATAGCTGATATGGCTGACTTGTTTAAACAAATGTGGTTTCTACAGACAATTGAGATGAACAAACTATGACATAAGGGGACGACGAGTGGATTAGAGGCAATCCATAATTTCGATTAAGACATTAATGGGCGAGTTAGGACATACGTAGTCAATAACTATTTGTTCAGTACTTTTGAAATGTACAGCGACAGAATTCAGAACATGGGCCGTTATTATGGGCCGACATTTCTCATTATTTCTCTTCATATGACAAGGATTGAAAAGGATTTGCCAGTAGATTGTCAACTTGATTCATGATGATGACTGCTAGCTTGCTAGCTAAGATTTTGAAAGAATGATGTTGATCAGTCCAATCAAAGCTACTCTAGATATAACGTGATTTGACATCATTTTATCTGTGCCCAATGACCTTGAGCCTCTTGGATGGGCACTTCTAATGTAACTCTATGGCAGCACCAAAGAGGCTAGAATTGTAGAGCTCTCCCCGTAAATTCTGAGGTGATGTAGTGTCCTCATGAGTGACAGAACACTGAGCCAATCACGACGCAACTATAGAACATTACCAAGCCATATGCTCCGTATATTCCGCTGGCTCCCCCACCACCACAAAAAGCACTAACCTAGGCTGAAACACCTCCATTTTGGAGCTGCCTTAGTCAAGAGGGCAAAAAAGAAACAATGTTTGGATGATATATCTATTTATTTATTTTTTACATTGTTTGCAAACTGTTTTGTATTATTACTCCGAAAATAACATGCAAAACAGGCCAATATATATATATATATATATAACATCTGGGGCAGAGCCCTGAATGACAGGTCGGCACTGGTCATATTGTTATCTTGCACCAGGCAGGGAAACTCATGGTAGCGATTATCGACCATGTAGCTAGCTACAAATAACTAAGTTAGCTAGCTACCTTGAAATGGCTATTTTTTTTATGTAACCTTTATTTAACTAGGAAATAAAGGTTAAGGATGTCCTTCTAAATTCTTATTTACAAGGATAGCCTACCAAAAGGCTAAATAAAAGGCCTCCTGTGAGGATGGGATTAAAAATACTAATAAATAAATAAAAATATAGGACAAAACACACACCACGACAAGAGAGACAACACCTCAGACAACAACATAGCCTGTCAGCAACACACGACAAAACAGCATGGTAGCAACACAACATGGCAACAACATGGTAGCAACACAACATAGCAGCAGCGCAACATGGTAGCAGGGTACAAAATGATTAGGCACAGACAACAGCACAAAGGGCAAGAAAGTAGAGACAACAATACATCGCAAAGCGGCTACAACAGTCAGTAAGAGTCTCCATGATTGAGGCTTTGAATGAAGAGATAAAACTGTCCAGGTTGAGTGTTTATTGCAGCTCGTTCCAGTCGCTAGCTGCAGTGAATTGAAAAGATAAGCGACCCAGGGATGTGTGTGCTTTGGGGACCTTAAACAGAATGTGACTGGCAGAATGGGTGTTGTATGTGGAGGATGAGAGCTGTAGTAGATATGTCAGATAGGGTGGAGTGAGGCCAAAGTTTTTTAAATAAATAACCATCAACCAGTGGCCAGATGACCAGTTTACAGAAGAGTTTAGAGTGTAGTGATGTGATGTGTCCTATAAGGAGCATTGGTGGCAAATATGATGGCCGAATAGTAAAGAACATCTAGCCGCTCGAGAGCACCCTTACCTGCCGATCTATAAATTACGTCTCCGTAATCTAGCATGGGTACTGATGGTCATCTGAATCAGGGTTAGTTTGGCAGCTGGAGTGAAAGTGGAGCAAATATGATAGGGGAAACCAAGTCTAGATTTAACTTTAGCCTGAAGCTTTGATATGTGCTGAAAGAAGGACAGTGTACAGTCTAGCCATACTCCCAAGTACTTGTATGAGGAGACTACCTCAAGCTCTAAAGTCTCAGAGGTAGTTATCACACCTGTGGGGTGAGGGGCATTCTTCTTACCAAACCACACGACCTCTTGTTTTGGAGGTGTTCAGAACAAGGTTAAGGGCAGAGAAAGCTTTGTTGTAGAGCATTTAACACATAATCCGGGGAGGGGCCAGCTGAGTATAAGACTGTATCATCTGCATATAAATGGATGAGAGAGCTTCCTAATGCCTGAGCTATGTTTTTTATGTAAATTGAGAAGAGCGTGGGGCCTAGGATCGAGCCTTGGGGTACTCCCTTGGTGACAGGCAGTGTCTGAAACAGCAGATTTTCTGACTTTATACACTGCACTCTTTGAGAGAGTTAGATAGCAAACCAGGCCAAAGACCCCTCAGAGACACCAATACTCCTTAGCCGGCCCAAATAATGGAGTGGTCTACCATATCAAAAGATTTGGCCAAGTCAATAAAAATAGCAGCACAACATTGCTTAGAATCAAGGGCAATGGTGACGACATTGAGGGCCTTTAAATTTGCAGTGACACAAACATAACCTGAGCGGAAACCAGATTGCATACCAGAGAGAATACTATAGACATCAAGAAAGACAGTCAGTTTTTCCAACATGTTTGATAATACAGGGCAAAATAGAAATAGGCCTATAACATAAGATCAGCTTGATCTCCCCCTTTAAATAAAGGATGCACAGTGGCTGCCATCCAGGCAATGGGAACCTCCCCAGATAGGAGAGACAGGTTAAAAAGGTCAGAGATAGGCTTGGTGATGATAGGGGCAGCAACCTTAAAGAAGAAAGGGTCTAAACCATCTAACCCAGTTTTTCTGGGGGGGGGGGGTCAAGTTTAAGCATGTCCCATTTTAAGTCACCTATCAGGACAAATTCAGACTTAGTGCAAGGGGCCAGGAGAGAGCTTAGGGCAGGTATGGTATAGGCCGGTGCTGATGGAGGATGATAACACCCAGCAACAGTCAAAGTAGAGCTATTTTAAAGTGTATTGCTTAAAACCAGTAAATCAAATTCTTTGGGGACAGACTTGGTGGAGACAACCAAGCACTGAAGGTGATCCTTGGTAAAGATTGCCACTCTCTGACCTTTGGAAGATCTGTCTTGCCAAAAAAGGTTATAACCAGAAAGTTTAGCATCAGTATCCAAAACACTCTTCCTTAACCACGTCTCCAACATATTGGAGCTGTGAACCCACACTTTCAATTGATCCATTTTAGGTAATAAGCTTCTAGTGTTAATGTGCAGAAAACCCAGGCTTTTACGAGAGCAGAAATCAATGAAGCAGATATCAGAATTTGGGCTAGCAACAGTAGATAGGCCAGGGAGTACATGCACATTTCCAGATATCATCAACAGTAATACAATCAAGGCACTGCAGAGGACAGGGAGAGCTCTGCAGTGTTGATTTATGACATTTGAATGTTCATTAGATGGCAACATGATGCCACTGTACAGCAATTTCATCAGGTAACATGAATACAAAGCCGGCAAGAGGTGGTTAGAATAGGATGGGAGGCCAAAAGTCTGTGTAACCAATAAAGAGTCAGAGTCCTGAGTGTGGGACCAAACATAGTCTGTCCCACAGGTTGGGTAAATAAAAAAGTTAATTGTCAGCAATGCATGCAGGAGTCATAAGGAAAATAGCAAAATGCACAAGGAAAAATAAATAACGACATGGGGCTAGCCATTGTAAGTTCAGAGTCACTCGCCTCAACAGTGCCTGTGTCCTGGAGGCGAGCGAAAGCTCGGTAGAGAGGGGGGAGTGTGGTGGGGGTACCTGTACCAGACAGGGGGAGACAAGCCAGGGCAGATGGTGAACAGATCGCCAGGTGGAATCCAAGCAGCAGTGTAGCAGGCAACGGGAGTAGGTGTCACACCCACTTCGGAGAAGCTTTTATTTCTGGGGGCAGATTTCTTGTATAAAATGTCAGTGGATGGTCTCTGAACAGTGGGAGAGAGCTTCAAAGGCCTCTGGATTTGGGTGGGGTAACCTGTGAGACTCCTGACATTTGTTGGGCTCAAAGGCATCAACACCTCTCACTTCACACCTCAGTGCTAACTGAAGTTGTATCTGGTCTGTCTCAGTTCCAGGTTGGAAGGTGTCCTCAGGTGCTGTTTGTTTGCCAGAGCGCCCTCTGTTTTTCCAGGGAAAAGGAATCCTTGGTAGTTGTAATCCCTGTTGTAAAATCCAAGTTTATCTAACTTCAAATCATTTTTTGGGTAAAACAACATGCTGAAAAATGTTAGAGCTCACACGCAGCTGTGTCTCTCTCTCTCTCTCTCTCCCTTCCTTTGTCTCACGTTATCTACCTTTCTGGCTGACAACGTAAATATTACAACATGTATAAAAAAAATGTGTACCTTTTCTGAAGACATTGTTGCTCAAATGGAATTGAGTTATCTTCAATCTTGTCCGTAACTGTTATCGCACAGTCTCAAATTTCCCGACACTTTTGGGTTGTCACTAGATAACACAGCCACAAAGTCTCAGAGCGGATGTTGATGCTACTTCATCCCAGCTGCGAATAACAATGAGAGCTGGGGTTTCTTGGATACCATGTTCAAAACAACAACAACAAATACTGCATTCTTGCCAGAGGGGTCTTCAAAAACACCTATACACACATAGTTATGCAGTTAATGTTTAATTGCTTTGTTGCAAACAGGATACATGTTTTGGAATAATTGTATTCTGTACAAACTTCTTTCTTTTCACTCTGTCATTTAGGGTTAGTATTGCGTTAGGAAGGAAGCCTGTATCTTTGTAGTGACTGGGTGTATTGACACACCATCCAAAGCCTAATGAATAACTTCACCATGCTCAAAGGGATACGCAGCATCTGCTTTTCTTGATATTACAAATCTACCAATCGGTATCCTTCTTTGCGAAACATAAAAAAATCCTCCCTAGTCTTTGTGGTTGAATCTATGCTTGAAATTCACTACTCGATTGAGGGACCTTACAGGTATGTGTGGGGTTCTAGAGATGGTGAAGTCATTCAAAAATCACATGAACCACTATTATAGAACACGGAATAAGTTCATGCAACTTATTATGCATGGACTCACTCCTGAACTTATTTAGGCTTGCCATAACAAAGGGGTTGGATACTTATTGCCCATTTCAGCTTTTCATTTGAATTAATTTCTAAAATGTTCTACAAAGAAATGTGCACATTGACATTATTGTGTATTGTATGTAGGTAGATAAGTGACACAAAATCTCAATGTAATCCACTTTAAATTCTCAACAAAATGTGGAAAAAGTAAAGGGGTGTGAATACTTTCTGAAGGCACGGTTCTACTTACCACATTTTATTTCTAAGAGTGTACTCTCATATATGTGTGTGTTTTAGCATGCATCCGCACATGAGTGTGTGTGTGTGTGTTGTCATGACTCCCCTGTGAGGATCCAAGGATCAGGTTACGGTGGATTAGCGTCAATATGAGGCGGTTTTATGACACCTCACGTCAATCGCAAACTTTAGGCAGCCGATGATTCTTTTTGGGGTCTAATGTGGGCGAATGGAATGTCTCTTTGTGGTACAGAAGAGTTTGCCGCCTAAAAACTTCAACATCAAACAATGGACACTGGGACATTATATTTCAACGTTTGAATGGAATATGGAAAATGTATGTCTATTTTGTGATGTCATTAAAATGATTATAAACACGTTATAACGAATACATTTTAACTTCAAGAGCTTTTACAACTGTGTTTATTAGGTTTACATTCTTTACATTGTGTATAAAATATCAAGGATAAAAATTATATTTTTGTGATTTTAGTTTTGTAACGAGATCATAGTAATTCTGATACCTTGCCTCGTAACTAGCCCCTCCCCAAGTAGCCCAGAGAGCATGTGTGAATGACGAACCCCCCCCCCCCCCCCCCGTTTTACCCGAGGGTATAACAAGATTAAGTTAAGAATGAACAAACTAAAACGGACCACAGCTGCAGCGAGGTCTACGATAGTCACGACCCCAGAATGCAACATGAGGTTGAAGAAGACAAAATAACCCCTTGCTATGGTCGAGTAACTGAACTGTATCTAAGAAGGTGATTTTAAGTAGGACCATCCGGTTCTTCTCTTCAAATCATTGTTTCCTACACTGCTTTCACCAATCTGGGATCATCAACACGGCTGATTAGCAGTCCTCAGGAGACCATTCTTCCAGAACGAGTGCAAGTAAACACACACGATGGACATTGTGACCTCTTGTGGACAATCAGAGACTTACACCAGAGAACAAAAGGAGAAGGCCATCTGAAATAAGAAGGCCCAATTGAACCCTCCTCACCAAGTGAAACCTTGCCCACGAAGGCCTGGGCCCGGCAGAGATACCCGATGAAGATCTTCAACACGTAAATACATGCATTACTTCTTGCCCAAAAGAGAGGCATGGTATTACGGTGACTGTAAGCATAGTTCCCAAATGTATCCAAGTGTTGCTTCTCTTTCTCTCCCTCTCTTTCTCTCTCTTTTTAACTCCCCATATTGTGTAACAAGTGTCATATTGCGTTAGACCGCCAGGGACTTGTTGTTGTCGTATTAAGTTTACAAACAATAACCTATACCGTGTGTGTGTGTATCCTATGTTATCATTTAGTGTTAGTAAATAAATTATCAAATCAATGTGTGGTATGGAATGATCAGTGAGACCCGGGTTTGTGCAGATCTACGACGTTCAGAACAAGAATGATATGAGGAAATTATTATCTAGTGACTGTAATGATATCCATATATTCTTTAGTTAATTCGGGAAATGGTAACTCATTAAACAACTTTTCCTTTGGTGCCCCAAATTCCCAATGAGTTAATTTTTACATGATTCATTTAATTGAGTATCAATTAAACATAGTTAGTTGATGAAATAAATAACAGTCGTCAGATTAATGATAGTCACGTCACGACAGTGTGTGTGTGTGTGTGTCTCTGTGTCCTGTTTGTGTGCTGCTTGCTTGCAGTGTATTCATAGTGTCTTCTACACTCCTTATAGGAACTGCACAGCACATGATTTGCTCCAAAATGCTCCTATTGCTCCACCATACCTTTATTTGGTTAGTTCCCTACCACTTTTGATCAAGACATTGTCAAGTAACTAGTCAAATAAAGGTATGGTGGAGCAATAGTGTGTACGGGTCCTAATGGACAGCATTGACTATTCTCCAGTATTACCCTTGCTCTCGGCCAGCAGTTCCTCGGTCATGAGTCCGTCCTGCCTGTTGCCCAGTACGAAGGCCAGGAAGGAGAGCATGAGGGCATTCAGGACCCCCATGATAGCCAGGATGTAAGCCCAACGCATGGAGCACGCTCCCAGGGAGTACTTGTCTGTCTGCTCACCGCACATCCTCCGCACCTCATCACTGTCCCAGCCATCAGGGTAGATTATACAGCCCATCACCAGACACACACCTGGGGGGGGGGGGGGGGGGGGGGGGGGGAGGAGGGGTGAACGGAGGAGAGGAGTAGGAGGGGAGAGGGGATGAGAGGTGGGAGGAGAGGAAGAGAAAAATGAAGAGTAGGGGTATAGCGAAGGAAAGTAGTGGGATAAGGAGGGTTAGGAGAGAGAGAGAGGATGATAGAGAAAAAACGAATATTATTTCCAGTGCTTTATTAAGTCTTTGCCCTTCTATCATCACCCTGTTTGCTATTAATGCATTCATCTATCGATCCCAGACCTCTGCTCTCCTGGGAACCACAAGAGTTTATATCTGCAAGCTCGCAGGGGGAAAGTGGATACCTAGTCAGTTGCACAACAGCAACAAGGCTGAAACGTTTTGCCAGAAGCTAAGAGTAACAGGAGGTTGATGGTATGAAATCATTCCTCTAAGTCTTTCCCTGCTGTCTTCTATATGTGTGATGGTCAGTGAACTGATAGTCCGGGCTGAGCTAGCCTGTTAGTTAGTCTTGTTCTGCTACATTTCATATTCATAAACTCCATGCATATTACACACACACACTGAAGAGACACGCAGACCATGCACAAATGTGCTGCTTTGAATTTGACTTTCACCCCTTCGCCTCTCCATCTTCAATATTAAGCAGCTACGGCTTGATCGCGGTTTGGTTTTTGCCCAAGGGGAAGAATCTCCCTGATTTTCAACTTGGATGAGGTGTATGTGTGTGCGCATGCATGTATGTGTGTGCGCATGCATGTGTGCGTGCGTGAGAGAGTGTGTGTGTGTGAGAGTTTGTGTGTGTGTGTGTGCACGCGTTAGAGTGTGTGTCTGTGAGTTGATGCTGTGGCAGTAGACGAAGGTGGAAAAGGAGCTGACTGCACAGTTACCCAGAATGCATTTCAACATTAATAATACAACATGTTCCTCCACTTCCTCACCCCCACAACTTCCCTCACATCCCTTGACACTGTTTGTGTGTGTGTCTGTATATGGGTGTTTGTGTGTGTGTCTGGCTGGGTGGGTGGGTGTGTGTGGGTGTGTAAATGAGGATGTGTATGTGAATTTGGACTCTCATGCTCTCATCTCCTCCCTTTCCCTAAATCTTTCCTTTAGTACTTTGACCTCCTTTCATCCTCTCCTTCCTCTCACAATGATTTAGTTCTACAGAAGAGGGAAATGAACTACAACTGAGCTACTTTGCTTCACGAGTACAGTACAGTACAGCTGCGGTCTTTAATATTCCTGAAAGACATCAGGAGGGAGAGGAGAGAGAAGGAGAGGAAGCAGAGTGTTTGTGTTTGAGAGAAAGGATAAGGCCAGACAGAGAGAGAGAGAGGATAGCGACATACAGTGTGTGAGAGAGAGGATAGTGACAGAAAGAGAGAGAGAGAGGATAGCAACAGACAGAGAGTGAAAGAAAATAATGAGAAGGAAAGAGCAGAGCTGTATGCTGCTGCAGAGCTGCAGTCTAACTGCATACTAAAAATAACTTAACATAACCCGGTTCTATTGTACACTGCTCAAAAAAATAAAGGGAACACTAAAAATAACACATCCTAGATCTGAATGACTGAACGGAGGTCTGGATTTGGAGTCACACTCAAAATTAAAGTGGAAAACCACACTACAGGCTGATCCAACTTTGATGTAATGTCCTTAAAACAAGTCAAAATGAGGCTCAGTAGTGTGTGTGGCCTCCACGTGCCTGTATGACCACCCTACAATGCCTGGGCATGCTCCTGATGAGGTGGCGGATGGTCTCCTGAGGGTTCTCCTCCCAGACCTGGACTAAAGCATCCGCCAACACCTGGACAGTCTGTGGTGCAACGTGGCATTGGTGGATGGAGCGAGACATGATGTCCCAGATGTGCTCAATTGGATTCAGGTCTGGGGAACGGGTGGGCCAGTCCATAGCATCAATGCCTTCCTCTTGCAGGAACTGCTGACACACTCCAGCCACATGAGGTCTAGCATTGTCTTGCATTAGGAGGAACCCAGGGCCAACCGCACCAGCATATGGTCTCACAAGGGGTCTGAGGATCTCATCTCGGTACCTAATGGCAGTCAGGCCACCTCTGGCGAGCACATGGAGGGCTGTGCGGCCCCCCAAAGAAATGCCACCCCACACCATGACTGACCCACCGCCAAACCGGTCATGCTGGAGGATGTTGCAGGCAGCAGAACGTTCTCCACGGCGTCTCCAGACTCTGTCATGTCTGTCACATGTGCTCAGTGTGAACCTGCTTTCATCTGTGAAGAGCACAGGGCGCCAGTGGCGAATTTGCTAATCTTGGTGTTCTCTGGCAAATGCAAAACCACCAACTGTGGAGGTCGGGCCCTCATACCACCCTCATGGAGTCTGTTTCTGACCGTTTGAGCAGACACATGCACATTTGTGGCCTGCTGGAGGTCATTTTGCAGGGCTCTGGCAGTGCTCCTCCTTGCACAAAGGCGGAGGTAGCGGCCCTGCTGCTGTTTTGTTGCCCTCCTACGGCCTCCTCCACGTCTCCTGATGTACTTGCCTGTCTCCTGGTAGTGCCGCCATGCTCTGAACACTACGCTGACAGACACAGCAAACCTTCTTGCCACAGCTCGCATTGATGTGCCATCCTGGAACCTGCACTACCTGAGCCACTTGTGTGGGTTGTAGACTCCGTCTCATGCTACCACTAGAGTGAAAGCACCGCCAGCATTCAAAAGTGACCAAAACATCAGCCAGGAAGCATAGGAACTGAGAAGTGGTCTGTGGTCACCACCTGCAGAACCACTCCTTTATTGGGGGTGTCTTGCTAATTGCCTATAATTTTCACCTGTTGTCTATTCCATTTGCACAACAGCATGTGAAATGTATTGTCAATCAGTGTTGCTTCCTAAGTGGACAGTTTGATTTCACAGAAGTGTGTTTGACTTGGAGTTACATTGTGTTGTTTAACTTCTTGGATATAGGGGGCGCTCTTTTAATTTATGGATAAAAAACGTGCCCGTTTTAAGCGCAATATTTTGTCACGAAAAGATGCTCGACTATGCATATAATTGGCAGCTTTGGAAAGAAAACACTCAGATATTATCTGTGAGAGTTCTGTGGCACAGAACCAAGATGAAACTTCAACCAGGAAATGGGCAGAATTTTTGAAGCTCTGTTTTCCATTGTCTCCTTATATGGCTGTGAATGCGCCGGGAATGAGCCTGCCCTTTCTATCGTTTCTCCAAGGTATCTGCAGCATTGTGACGTATTTGTAGGCATATCATTGGAAGATTGGCCATAAGAGACTACATTTACCAGGGGTCCGCCCGGTGTCCTTTGTCTAAATTGGTGCGTAATCTACAAGCTGCACGCAGTCATCGTTTTTTTGGTAGCCAAACGTGACGCACCAAACGGAGCAATTTCTCCTAAACAAATAATCTTTCAGGAAAAACGGAGCATTTTCTATCTAACTGAGAGTCTCCTCATTGAAAACATCTGAAGTTCTTCAAAGGTAATGATTTTATTTGAATGATTTTCTGGTTTTTGTGAAAATGTTGCCAGCTAATGCTAACGCTAAATGCTACGCTAGCTGCGCTAGCTGTTACACAAATGCTTGTTTTGCTATGGTTGAGAAGCATATTTTGAAAATCTAAGATGACAGTGTTGTTAACAAAAGGCTAAGCTTGAGAGCTAGCATATTCATTTCATTTCATTTGCGATTTTCATGAATAGTTAACGTTGTGTTATGCTAATGAGCTGCGGGGATAATTACACTCCTGGATACAGGTTTTTTTCGTAGCTAAACGTGACGCACCAAACGGAGCGATTTCTCCTAAACAAATAATCTTTCAGGAAAAACTGAGCATTTGCTATCTAACTGAGAGTCTCCTCATTGAAAACATCTGAAGTTCTTCAAAGGTAAATTATTTTATTTGAATTATTTTCTGGTTTTTGTGAAAATGTTGCCTACTGATGCTAACGCTAAATGCTACGCTAGCTATGTTAGCTGTTACACAAATGCTTGTTTTGCTATGGTTGAGAAGCATATTTTGAAAATCTGAGATGACAGTGTTGTTAACAAAAGGCTAAGCTTGAGAGCTAGCATATTAATTTAATTTAATTTGCGATTTTCATGAATAGTTAACGTTGCGTTATGGTAATGAGCTTGAGGCTGTATTCACGATCCCGGATCCGGGATGGCTCGATGCAAGAAGTTAAGTGTTCCCTTTATTTTTTTGAGCAGTGTATTATGCGCGAGATCACTCATGATGGAATGGAAGATCCAATCACACAATGTCTGTCGTATACAGACAGGAGCAACGGCCAATAGTGGACCACTCCACTTCCCATATAAGGTGCCGCAGTCCGCTCTTATCTTCACTTGTAAGTACATGTTCGTCTTTCTTACACAAAGCGTGAAGAGACCTCACTCTTAATATCAGAGAACCGGGGTTATGTTAAGTAACCCTAAGTTCTATTTCAATTACTCGTTCAGTCTTTTACTTCTGGGGATATAGCGCCCATATACTCTCTGAACTCAATTCTAGACAGGATCAACCCTCAGAAGTCCCGAAAACAAGCACTGTATGCACTAACGAGGGGCGCAGAGACGTCCAGTCGGTAGAACCTCATCAAGGTAAAATGGCGGCAGAAGTTTTATGTGCCCCCAACGATTGTTTTTTTGTTTGTATATCTGCGTTGTTTGTAACTTATTTTTGTACTATTTTTGTACAAAATGTTGCCGCTACTGTCTCTTATGACCGAAAATAACTTCTAGACATCAGGACTGCTATTACTCACCACGGTCTAGCAGAATGCTTTTTCTTCTTTCGCGACTCTGATGAGCCCGAGGCGGAGGATATACGGCTCCCTTGGAAACAGGCCCCGACCCCAGTGATCTGCGTGAAGAGGAGGCGGAGAAAGAGAGGCCGGACGGCGAGTTTCCTTCTGAGGAGTAGGAGGTGATCAAATATGCCCCCACTCCCCTCAATTCTGCTCGCAAATATGAAAACTTTGGACAATGAAATGGACAAGTTATTGGGAAGATTAAACAAGAAAACGCTCTCCCAGAGGCGGCGCTCCTAGTAGCCGGGGACGTTAAATCAGGGAAACTTAATCAGTTTGACCTCCTTTCTGTTATGCTAAATGTGCAACCAGAGGGAAAAGAACTCTGTACCACCTATACTCCACACACATAGATGCATACAAAGCTCTCCCTCACCGTCCATTTTGCAAATCTGACCATAATTATATCCTCCTGATTCCTGCTTACAAGCAAAAATTAAAGCAGGAAACACCAGTGACTAGATGGAGGGTGAGGGAGAGATGAAGCAGATGCTAAGCTACAGGACTGTTTTGCTAGCACAGACTGGAATATGATCCGGGATTCCTCCAATGGCATTGAGGAGTTCACCACATCTGTCATGGGCTTCATCATTAAGTGCATCGATGACGTCGTCCCCCCAGTGACCATACGTACATACCCCAACCAGAAACCATGGATAACAGGCAGCATCCGCACTGAGCTAAAGGCCAGAGCTGCCGATTTCAAGGAGCAGGACTCAAATCCGGAAGCTTATAAGAAATCCCGCTATGACGAACCATCAAACAGGCAAAGCATCAATACCAGACTAAGATTGAGTCGTACTACGGCATTGACGCTCGTTGGATGTGGCAGGGCCTGCAAACCATTGCAGGCTACAAAGGAAAGCACAGCCGAGAGCTGCTCAGTGACACAAGCCTACTGGATGAGCTAAACTTCTTTTATGCTCTCTTCGAGGCAAATAACACTGAAACATGCATGCACGCTCTCCGCAGCCGATGTGAGTAAGACCTTTAGACAGGTCAACATTCACAAGGCCGCAGGGCCAAACGAATTACCAGGGTTGTGTACTGCGAGATTGCGCTGACCAACTAGCAGCTGTCTTTACTGACATTTTCAACCTCTCCCTGTCCGAGTCTGTAATACCAACATGTTTTAAGCAGACCACCAAAATGCCTGTGCCCAAGAACACTAAGGTAACCTCACGTCTGTAGCCATGAAGTGCTTTGAAAGGCTGGTCATGCTTTGAAAGGCTGGTCACATCAACACAATCATCCCAGAAACTCTAAACCGACTCCAATTTGCATACCGCCCCAACAGATCCACAGATGATGCAATCTCTATTGCACTCCACACTGCCCTTACCCAGCTGGACAAAAGGAACACCAAGGAACATGCTATTCATTGACTACAGTGCAGCATTCAACACCATAGCGCCCTCAAAGCTCATCAACAAGCTAAGGACCCTGGGACTAAACACCTCACTCTGCAACTGGATCCTGGACTTCGTGACGGGCCGCCCCCAGGTGGTAAGGGTAGTTAACAACACATCCGCCATGCTGATCCTCAACACAGGGGCCCCTCAGGGTTGCGTGCTCAGCCCCCTCCTGTACTGCCTGTTCACTCATGACTGCATGGCCAGGCACGACTCCAACACCATCATTACATTTGACGATGACAAAACAGTGGTAGGCCTGATCACTGACAACAACGAGACAGCCTATAGGGAGGAGGTCAGAGACCTAGCCATGTGGTGCCAGGACAACAACCTCTCCCTCATTGTGATCAAGACAAAGGGGATGATTGTGGACTACAGGAAAAAGAGGACTGAGCACACCCCCATTCTCATCGACATGGTTGCAGTGGAGCAGGTTGAGAGCTTCAAGTTCCTTGGTGTCCACATCACCAACAAACTATCATGGTCCAAGCACACCATGACAGTCATGAAGCGGGCACGACAAAACCTATTCCCCCTCAGGGGACTGAAAATATTTGGTCCTCAGATCCTCCAAAGGTTCTACAGCTGCACCATTGAGAGCATCACTACTGGTTGCATCACTGCCTGGTATGGCAACTGCTCACCCTCCAACAGCATGGCACTACAGAGGGTAGTGTGAACGGCTCAGTAAATCACTGGGGCCAAGCTTCCAGCCATCCAGAACCTCTATACCAGGCGGTGTCAGAGGAAGACCCTAAAAATTGTCAAAGACTTCAGCCACCCTAGTCATAGACTGTTCTCTCTGCTACCACACGGCAAGCGGTACCAGAGCGCCAAGTCTAGGTCCAAGAGGCTTCTAAACAGTTTCTACCCCCAAGCCATAAGACTCCTGAACATCTAGTCAAATGGCTACGCAGACTATTCACCCCCCCCCCCCCCCCTTTCCACATCACTTTCACTCTCTGTTGTCATCTATGCATAGTCACATTAATTACCTCTACCTACATGTACATACTACCTCAACTAACCGGTGCCCCCACACATTGATTCTGTACCGGAACCCTACTGTATATATAGTTATTTTTTACTGCTCCTCTTTAGTTACTTATTACTTTTATCTCTTATTCTTATCCATATCTGCCCTGTCGGTTATGGGCTCGTAAGTAAGAATTTCACCGTAAGGTCTACACCTGTTGTACTCGGCGCATGTGACTAATACAATTAGATTTGATTTGATGGTAAGGGGGGGGGGGGGGGGGTTCCCCGACATGCCGTATTACAGATCTCTTGAACAGAGATGCCTTTGAACAATTCCCATGATGCCATACCTCTGGTGGAGTGAGCCCTCAAGCCCTCCAGAGGTGTCAAACCCTTACAATATATGGCATTATAATATCTTCCACTATGCAATTGGATGTTTATCCCATCACTCGATAGTGTTTACTAGAGAGTGATGGGCCTCCCTGTGTGGGGAGGTGTCCAAGATTGAGGTAGTTTATGTGAGTGAGGCGGAAGTGTGGGGGCCATAGTCCGTTCTCATCTCTGCCCTCGTAATCTGCTCCCCACCCTGTGAGAGATGAGTCTGTCATCGTCACCTTCCTCATAGCTACTACCCCTAGGGGAGAGGCTTTGGCGAATGTCGAGGGGCCCCTCCAGTGGCTGAGAGCAGCAATGCAGGACGAGGATACCCTTACCCACTGTTCGAGATGAAGACGGGGACACACATGTTGGGCAGAAACTCAGCATTGGAAATCTCTCATTATCAATAATTCCAGTGGGACGACTGATATGGTGGAAGCCATCAACCCTAGTAAACGGAGTCTGTAGTTTGACTGTATGCCCTAATTGGAACAGGCAGAATGATGTGACTCGCCCTTCTGAAATGTGATTTATTCTGATACCCAGATATTCTATGTTCAGAGCCGTTTCCACAGATTTACTGAATGTGGTTGGGACTAGAAATAGTTTGAATGGGACAACAAGATATTCTTAGGTCGTGTCCTGGAAGGCAACCATGAGAAATATTGTTTGTGCTGGCAAAATGCTTATGTGAAAATAGGCATCTTGTAGATCGACTGTGGTTAAACAATCGTCTTGAAGAATGGAGCGAGGCGGCACCTTTTGCGTAAGCATATGAAACGTCAGCTTTCTCAGATATCTGTTGAGGATGCGTAGGTCTAATATGGGGTGTATCCCCCCTCCCTCCTTTTTGGGAACCAGGAAGTAACGAGAGTTGCTGGTACTATTCTGATTGCCGTTTTGCCCAACAGAGAGATCTCCTCCTGTAGTATTCGAGCTGACTCGCTGATTGCTACTGAAACCACCACTCCATTGGATTTGTTTTTTCCTGGCGCGCTCATCCCTGTACCTTCTCATAAACGTGGACAGGACCCATTTGTGAGTGAAAGAACAAGTAACATATAGAACAGAGTTTCTCCTAGCTTTTTCCTTTCCTCTCTTATCCTCTCCTTCCAGTCCCTCTGGCTCTGACTCAAAAGCTCAGGTGGCTCTACTGATTGTTATCAGCCTGGGATGGAAGGAGAGAGTTCGGTTCTATCTAATGCTATCAGTGGGATGGCTGGATAAGTGCAGAGTGGACTAAGCCGTTTCCACATCAGGGATATGATGAAGGAAACGAGACTAGCTGAAAGGGACTGACTTTGTACCCTTTTCGCACTACTGAGCTGAGCAAAGCCAAGCCGGGCTGTACTGCACCAGTCTGGTTATGCCCTAGTTGCTGGAACCATGCTGGACAAAGTGAAAAGAGAGCTGTTAAGAGAGAGGAGCTGTCAATTGTGCTGAAAATTAGGGAAGCAGACTATGCGCTGGGCTGTCCATGTTGCTGGGTGCGCTACAGAGGAGAATAGGAGATGTCACTTGGCCTAAAGGGTTTGTGGAACAGTATTTAAAATACAATAATGCGTTAGTAATACCAGCATTCGTCAGACTGAATGAGATAATACTCAAGGTCATAGGCTACTTTGACAAAGATTATGATTTTTTAAAATTATGATGTCATCAAGTTACCCCAAGGGCGTAAGTAAATGTATGGCTTAAATCTTCAGTCTCATGAATGTATTTATTTCAAAGTTGAGAAAAGCTCTGGGGTGTCCTGTCGTTGGGTTTGGCTCTGTCTTGTCACATATATTAATTTTATATTGTGTCAATGGGGAGAGGGGGGAAGGTACACACAGCTAGAGTGCTACTGGTACAGGTGTGAAAATGGAGAGAGAGAGAGAGAGAGAGAGAGAGAGAGGGATCGAGAAATTGAACTGCTATAGAAACAATGGCGAACACAGCATTGTCTGGTTAAAAAAGGCCGTTTAAAACCACCAGGGGGTGAAACTGATTTACTTTCCCATTTTACACACACACACACACACACACACACACACACACACACACACACACACACACACACACACACACACACACACACACACACACACACACACACACACACTTCCCATCTCCTGTCTCTTGAGACACCATGTCAAAACAGGCACAGAAGGGGTACACATGTCAAACACACTGTAACAACCCAGGAACACTATTATCTATAACTATACAATGCAGCACCTGAGACAGTCAGTACCCAGTAGCTCCATTCAAACAGCAGCACGGAACCAATCTGCCTGTCGCTAAAGTGTTTATGTATTAGTGTATGTGTGTGCTTGTGTTTGTGCATGTGTTATTACAGTGTGTGTGTGGAGACGTGCAGCAGACAGCAGCCCCATTCTAAAACTCTCGCAGCGGCACAGCACCAATCTGCCTTTTAACTGTGTTACATAACATAATGAGATCAAGACAAAGGAGATGATAGTGGACTACAGAAAAAGGAGGACCGATGGGGCTGGAGTGTAGTGGAGCATGGTGAGAGCGTCAAGTTCCTTGGTGTCCACATCAACAACAAACTATCATGGTCCAAACACACTAAGACAGTCATGAAGAGTGCACGACAATGCCTATTCCCCCTTAGGAGACTGAAAAGATTTGGCATGGGTCCACAGATCCTCAAAAGATCTTCAGCTGCACCATCGAGAGCATCGACACCTGGTATGGCAACTCTGTGGCCTCTGACCACAAGGAACTACAGAGGGTAATGTGTACGGCCCAGTAAATCTTCTACCCCCATTGCCCACACCCCATTTTAGTGCTGCTACTCCATGCATAGTCACTTTACCGCTACCCACATGCACATATTACCTCAATTACCTCGACTAACCGATGTCCCGCACTAGAGGTCGACTGATTAATCGGAATGGCCAATTAATTAGGGCCTACATCAAGTTTTCATAACAATCGGAAATCAGTATTTTTGGACACCGATTTGGCCGATTATAAAAAAAAAAAAGTATTATTATTTATTTTTTACACCTTTATTTTACTAGGCATGTCAGTTAAGAATACATTCTTATTTTCAATGACGGCCTAGGAACGGTGGGTTAACTGCCTTGATCAGGGGCAGAATGACAGATTTTTATCTTGTCAGCTCGGGGATTCGATCTTGCAACCTTACAGTTAACTAGTCCAATGCTCTAACCACCTGATTACATTGTTATTGTGTTATTATGTTATAATTAAGTCTATGATTCGATAGAGTAGTCTGACTGAGCGATGGTAGACACCAGCAGGCTCGTAAGCATTCATTCAAACAGCACTTTCATGCGTTTTGCCAGCAGCTCATCGCTGTGCTTCAAGCATTGAGCTGTTTATGACTTCAAGCCTATCAACTCCCAAGATTAGGCCGGTGTACCCGATGTGAAATGGCTAGCAAGTCAGCGGGGTGTGCGCTAATAACGTTTCAAACGTCACTCGCTCTGAGACTTGGAGTGGCTGTTCCCCTTGCTCTGCAAGGGCTGCGGATTTTGTGGAGCGATGGGTAACTCTGCTTCGAGGGTGGCTGTTGTCGATGTGTTCCTGGGTCGAGCCCAGGTAGGGGCGAGGAGAGGGACGGAAGCTATACTGTTACACTGGCAATACTAAAGTCCCTATAAGAACATCCAATAGTCAAAGGTATATGAAATACAAATCGTATAGAGAGAAATTGTCCTATAATTCCTATAATACCTACAACCTAAAACTTCTTACCTGGGAATATTGAAGACTTTGAACCACCAGCTTTCATATGTTCTCATGAGCAAGGAACTTAAACGTTAGCTTTTTTACATGGCACATATTGCACTTTTACTTTCTTCTCCAACACTTTGTTTTTGCATTATTTAAACCAAATTGAACATGTTTCATTTTATTTGAGGCGAAATTGATTTTATTGATGTATTATATTAAGTTAAAATAAGTGTTCATTCAGTATTGTTGTAATTGTCATTATTAAAATTATAATTATTATTATTATATATATATATATATTTTTTAATTGGCCAATTAATCGGTATCGACTTTTTCCGGTCCTCCAATAATCGGTACCGGCGTTGAAAAACCATAATCGGTTGACTTTGTAACCGAACCCTCTGTACTGGAACACCTTGTTTATAGCCTCGCTACTGTTATTTTACTGTTGCTCCTTAATTATTTGTAATATTTCCATAGTTATTTAAAAATATATATATATTATGTTTAACTGCATTGTTGGTTAGGGTTTGTAAGTAAACATTTCACTGTAAGGTCTACCTGTTGTATTCGGCGCATGTGACAAATAACATTTGATTTGATTTAATAACAAAACCAAGGCTTAATCACAACCACTAATACTGAACCCAAACCGTCTGTGTGCGTGCGCCATCGTGCATACATTTATTTTGTCCCCCTACACCAAATGCAATCACGACACGCAGGTTAAAATATCAAAACAAACTCTGAACCAATTACATTAATTTGGGGACAGGTCGAAAAGCATTAAACATGTATGGCAATATAGCTAGTTAGCTTGCACATGCTAGCTAATTTGTCCTATTCAGCTAGCTTGCTGTTGCTAGCTAATTTGTCCTGGGAAATAAACAGAGTTGTTATTTTACCTGAATGCACAAGATGCTCTACTCAGACAATTAATCCACTCATAAAACGGTCAACCAAACCGTTTCTAGTCATCTCTCCTCCTTCCAGGCTTTTTCATCTTTGAACTTACATGGTGATTGGCATCTAAACTTTCATAGTATTACCACGACGAGTGGCAAAACAGTTTGTCTTTCAATCACCCATGTGGGTATAACCAATGAGGAGATGGCACGTGGGTACCTGTTTCTATAAACCAATGAGGAGATGGGAGAGGCAGGACTTGCAGCGCGATTTGCGTCAGAAATAAGAATTACTTCTATTTTAGCCCTGGGGAACGCAGACGCTCGTTGACGCAATAATTTACATGTCCAGCATTGTGGGTGAAATAATTTACGTGTCCATGCTGACCAGACGTGTCCGGTCTGTTCAGCATGTCAGTGCAGATTTTGGGATAGAGGGTTTAACAAACAGATCACTGACCATCTCGAATCCCACGTACCTTCTCCTCTGTGCAATCTGGTTTCTGAGCCGGTCACGGGTGCACCTCAGCCACGCTCAAGGTACTAAACGATATCATAACCGCCATCGATAAAAGACAGTACTGTGCCGCCATCTTCATCGACCTGGCCAAAGCTTTCGACTCTGTCAATCATCATATTCTTATCGGCAGACTCAGTAGCCTCGGTTTTTCTAATGACTGCCTTGTCTGGTTCACCAACTACTTTGCAGACAGAGTTCAGGGTGTCAAATCGGAGGGCATGTTGTCTGGTCCTCTGGCAGTCTCTATGGGGGTGCCACAGGGTTCAATTCTCGGGCCGACTCTTTCCTCTGTATATATCAATGATATTGCTCTTGCTGCGGGCGATTCCCTGATCCACCTCTACGCAGACGACACCATTCTGTATAATTCTGGCCCTTCCTTGGACACTGTGCTATCTAACCCCCAAATGAGTTTCAATGCCATACAACACTCCTTCCGTGGCCTCCAACTGCTCTTAAACGCTAGTAAAACCAAATGCATGCTTTTCAACCGTTCACTGCCTGCACCCGCACGCCCGACTAGCATCACCACCCCGGATGGTTCCGACCTAGAATACGTGGACATCTATAAGTACCTAGGTGTCTGGCTAGACTGTAAACTCTCCTTCCAGATCGGCTTTCTATTTCGCAACGAAGCCTCCTTCACTCACCCCGCCAAACTTACCCTAGTAAAACTGACTATCCTACCGATCCTCGACTTCGGCGATGTCATCTACAAAATAGCTTCCAATACTCTACTCAGCAAACTGGATGCAGTTTATCACAGTGCCATCCGTTTTATTACTAAAGCACCTTATACCACCCACCACTGCGACCTGTATGCTCTAGTCGGCTGGCCCTCGCTACATATTCGTCGCCAGACCCACTGGCTCCAGGTCATCAACAAGTCCATGCTAGGTAAAAGCTCTGCCTTATCTCAGTTCACTGGTCACGATGGCAACACCCACCCGCAGCACGCGCTCCAGCAGGTGTATCTCACTGATCATCCCTAAAGCCAACATCTCATTTGGCCACCTTTCCTTCCAGTTCTCTGCTGCCTGTGACTGTAACGAATTGCAAATATCGCTGAAGTTGGAGACTTCTCCCTCACCAACTTTAAACATCTGCTATCTGAGCAGCTAACCGATCGCTGCAGCTGTTCATAGGCCATCGGTAAATAGCACACCCAATTCACCTACCTCATCCCCATATAGTTTTTATTTATTTACTTTTCTGCTCTTTTGCACACCAGTATCTCTACCTGCACATGACCATCTGATCATTTATCACTCCAGTGTTAATCTGCTAAATTGTAATTATTCGCCTACCTCCTCATGCCTTTTGCACACAATGTATATAGACTATTTCTTTTTTTTCTACTGTGTTATTGACTTGTTTATTGTTTACTCCATGTGTAACTCTGTGTTATCTGTTCACACTGCTATGCTTTATCTTGGCTAGGTCGCAGTTGTAAATGAGAACTTGTTCTCAACTAGCCTACCTGGTTAAATAAAGGTGAAATAAAATAAAATAAACTGTGGGGTTTAAACACACTGTAGGAAGTGACAGAGTTGACAACTGGTTGTAATCTGGTTATACTGTATATATTGCATAATTTCAACCAGTGTCACGGATCCCTCCGGAACTTTCATTACGCACACCTGGCCCCTATTCCCAGTGATAAGTAATTGTATAAGTTGGTTTACCAGTGTCCTGTCAATTATTGTTACAATGTCTGTTGGTGCGTGTGAATACCTGTGCTGTGTGTTTTGGCTTTCGTGCCATTGTGGATTGCGCAGCTGATTACGGGTCTCGTTCCGTGTGTTAATCATTGTGCGCTTGTGTTATTTATTCAAGGTACTCCTCGCTCTTTTGATTGGGTTTCTACCCTGTGTTTTGTATAGTGTTTGTTGGGTCTTTGACCCTGTGCCTTTACACGGCACGCTGTAATTTGGGTTTAATAAAAAAAAATATTACGCATTCCTGCGCCTGTCTTCCCGAATCATTCATATTGACGTGACAACCAGGGGTTTCTCTCTCAACCCCAATCCCACAGTTCAAGTTGCTTTGCGCAGAAATTTTTGGGAATTGGGGATATATTAAAGTGATTCTAAACAACACTGCTTATTGTAGTAAATATATTAATTATCTCTTATGCGCTGGTTATCTTTTATTTCTAAATGAAAGTCTGACATTAGAAATTAAGTAAATCATATATCACTAGCTAAACTTGCAATACTGTAGTTCAGTTGACATCAGTGTTTATTTGTTCAAGCATTTCATTACTGTAAGTACATCTGAATGTAAAGACTGACCCTTCATTTACTGAGTAATATTCTGAGATGGATGAATTATGCAATGAGACATAGCAACAGCATCATTACCACCTGACTGCATGCAGCTGTCTATCAAAGAAGATGTTAACTGATGACATTTTCTCCTCTTTTAGCTTTGCCCTTTTCTCTCTTTCCCATTCCCTCCAGAGCAAGAGAAAGAGAGAGAGAAAGAGCGTGAGAGAAAGAGAAAGGGAAGGAGAGGAGAGGGAAAGAGAAGGAGCGTAGAGAAAATAAAATGAGCAATTAGAAAGAGTGCTAGAGAGGACAAAAAAAGAGAGAACAGTGATGGAAGCAAAGAGAGAGGGAGTGATAGAAAGAGAAAGGAACGGGAAGAGTGAGAGAGAGCTCATAGCATGTTCCCTGGATGGTACAGTACCACTACACATGTCACACACATGCACATGCACACACACACGTCATCATGACTCTGGCTGCCATATGCCTCAGCCTCGATCCCAGAGCCCTTCGGCCCAAAGAGGCTATTCTCAGGCACCCAGCTGAAACACTGGGATCTTGGGATTGGAAAACTGGGCTGTGTCTGAAAATGTTACCAGCCAAATGTGTAGACTTTACCGTGAAATTCTTACTTACGAACACTTTCTCAACAATGCAGAGTTAAAAAAGTAAGAAAAGATGAGCAATTAAAAAGGAAATAGTAACACATTAAAATAACAATAACAAGGCTATACAAGGAGTACTGGTACAAAAAATGTAAGGTCACGGAAGTCTCGAACTATCCTAACAACATCCTTTCAAAACTCGTTGAATGGCTAGTTTTACCCCTTTAAGCACCTGCATCTGGTGAGATAAATTACACATTAAATGAGAATTGCCTCCAACCAAATAATATAAACTTTTAATAATTTAGTCCAGACCATGTTTTACTTTGAAGTGAAAAACCTCAGTTCCAGATTATTTTATTATTATTATTATTTTTAGTCCTGTGCAGTTGTAAACCAAAAAAATGTAACCAATATTTTTTTCAACTTTCTTTTAAAGAAACGGTGAATCATCCAAGGGTGCCAATATATTTGTAATTTTTGGCTGTTAACCAGTGTACTTCGATGAATGTAATAATTTTGTGATACAAATACACTAAAACAAATCAGTCCAATAGCTCATCATGTTACATTGCAGGCAGCATAACACAGAGAATATAATAGAAGTATTCTGATAGCTGTACATCTGTCTGTATATATATTATTATATTGGTCTTTATATACCGGGAGGTTCGAGCCATGAATGCTGATTAAATGAAAGCAGTGGTATATTGGACCATTGGTAAGCAGTTTATAATAGCAATAAGGCACCTCGGGGGTTTGTGGTATATGGCCAATATAGCACAGCAAGTGCTGTATCCAGGCACTCCATGTTGCGCCGTGCGTAAGAACAGCCCTTAGACATGGTATATTGCCCATATACCATTGCCCATATACCAATTTGCCCACTGCCATCTAGTGGGCAAATTGAGTACTGGTGCTGGTGCAAACGGTACTGGTGCAAACGGTGCCCACAAACTGTTAGGGCCTACATAAAGCTGTCCCAGCAGCAGTCCCAACAGCTTACCACTGTTACACCTGGCTATCAGCGGAGCCTTGTCTGGCAGTGAAACAGTTCATTCAGCCTCATTTACTGCCTTTTAAAAAAACAGCTGATATGGCTGACTTACAAATGTGCTTTCTAATAACAATTGAGATGTACAAACTATGGCATAAGGGAATGACAAACGGATAATAGGCAATCCGTAATTTCAATTAAGACATTAATGAGCGAGATAGGACGGACTTAGTCAATATAACTATTTGTTTAGCACTTTTGAAATGTACAGCGACAAAATTTAGAACATGGGCCGTTCTTACAGTGTTCTCCCTGTACACCAAGTCAGAACCCTAGGACAAATAAATAGGCCATATAAGCATACAATGAAAGCTCTTACAATATTTTATGATTACATTTCTCTAAAACAGGTTATAGGCTTCATGTGCACCACCAAGTCAGAACAGTAGGCAAAATGAAGAGGGGTAAATAGACCAAATTATTAGGGTGAGGCACATGGGCTACTAACATCTTACTACACAACATACACTAGAACTACTTTTTTAAGCTATAGTATACATATCTCCCTGGCATATTACATAATTAATGCTGCAGCATACAATACATTTTTGGATTCACCTTGTTGTGCTCTGCTCACTTGAACAGAAAGGTGGCGGGGGAGTCCTTTGTGGGCCAGTTTTGTCATCAAAGTCTGGCATTCTCTGGATTTATGGTGCTTTCAAAACAACTGGGAACTTGGGAAAAAACAAGGTTGAATCATGATGACGTTAAGGATCTTCAGGTCGTAGCTCTAGAAAGAGGCCAGATTTACAATTCCGAGTTTGATGACCGTTCAAAACATATTTTCCCAGTCGGAGCTTGTTTATTCCTGACTTCCCAGATGTCTTGAACTCACTGAAGTCAAGTTTTTTCAGTTCAGAGTTAATAGTTGTTTTGAGCGCAGCACAAATCATGCTTCATTGACAGCATGGCCAATGTTGAATGTTTATAATTTTAAACTTGGAAAAGAGTCCCTTAATCCCAGATTAGGGACTACACAGCCACTGTCACTGATTCCTTCCAAACCACTCATTGTTGAATTTGCAATTTCCAACTTGTTGTGTAATGTTTATGTCTAATGGCCCATGAGCACCGATACGTTTTATCAATAATTTCTCTTCATTATTTCTCTTCATATGACAAGGATTAAAAAGGATTTGCCAGTAGTTTGTCGAAAGATTTTGAAAGTATGATGTTGATACGATCAGTCCAATCAAAGCCACTGTATATATAACGTGATTTGATGTCATTTTATCTGTGGCCAATGACCTTGAGCATTCTTGGATGGGCACTTCTAATGTAACTCTATGGCAGGACTCAAGGGGCTAGAATTTTCCAGGTCTACCTTTAGACTTGGCGGTGATATATTGTCCCCATGAGTAACAGAACACTGAACCAATCATGGCGCAACGCTCTGTATTTTCTGCTGGCTTGGGCTTGCCCCACCACCACAGAGCTAGGCTGAAAAACCTGCATTTGGAGCTGCCTTACTTTATTATTAACTAAATTATTATCTCTGCCCCAGTTTACATACACTTAGGTTGGAGTCATTAAAATTCATTTTTCAACCACTCCACAAAATGTCTTGTTAACAAACTATAGTTTTGGCAAGTCGGTTAGGACATCCACTTTGTGCATGACACAAGTCATTTTTCCAACAATTGTTTACAGGCAGATTATTTCACTTCTAATTCACTGTATTACATTTCCAGTTGGTCAGACGTTTACATACAATAAGTTGACTGTGCCTTTAAACAGCTTGGAAAATTCCAGAAAATGATGTCATGGCTTTAGAAGCTTCTAACAGGCTAATTGACATCATTTGAGTCAATTGGATGTGTACCTGTGAATGTATTTCAAGGCCTACCTTCAAACTCAGTGCCTCTTTGCTTGACATCATGGGAAAATCTAAAGAAATCAGCCAAGACCTCAGAAAAAGAATTCTAGACCTCTACAAGTCTGGTTCATCCTTGGGAGAAATTTTAAAATGCCTGAAGGTACCACGTTCATCTGTACAAACAATAGTACGCAAGTATAAACACCATGGGACCACGCATCCGTCATTACAGCTCAGGAAGGAGACGCATTCTGTCTCCTAGAAATGAACGTACTTTGGTGCGAAAAGTGGAAATCAATCTCAGAACAGCAACAAAGGACCTTGTGAAGACACTGGAGGAAACAGGTACAAAAGTATCTATATCCACAGTAAAACCAGTCCTATATCGACATGGTCTGAAAGGCCGCTCAGCAAGGAAGAAGGCACTGCTCAAAAACCACCATAAAGAAGACAGACTACGGTTTGCAACTGCACATGGGGAAAAAGATAGTACTTTTTGGAGAAATGTCCTCTGGCCTGATGAAACAAAAATAGAACTGTTGGCCATAATGACCATCTTTATGTTAGGAGGAAAAATGGGGATGCTTGCAAGCTGAAGGACATCATCCCAACCGTGAAGTACGGGGGTGGCAGCATCATGTTGTGGGGGTGCTTTGCTGCAGGAAGGACTGGTGTACTTCACAAAATAGATGGCATCATGAGGGGGGAAATTATGGCGCCGCAAGCCACAGGGCTCTTCTCGCAGGCTCCATTTCCCTATGTGGGATCATTGCAAACTATACTGTAGGTCGAGATTTGTGACCTGTTTACATGTACATTGAACAACACAGCAGCTTTTCGGCATGTTTTGTTATTTACGCCGAAGTTGTCTCTTTTACACTGGGGGCCAATGGGAAAGAATGTTTGTTTTCCCCAATTTGTGGGCATGGTCAAGGGGAATTACTTATTATTACGTGAATATTAACTTGGCGTATGGATGATATATAAGTATGTACAGCAGTAGTTAAATAGGAGGACCTACTTTATTTCGAGAATAGAGCATGTACATATAAAATCAGATCAAATAAAATCTCAACAGAATAATGCTGCAGGAATGGTAATCTTATTTGTATCTAAGTACAGAAACAATTTCAGAACAATAAGCATTATTAAAGTGACCAATATTCAATGACTCTATGTACCTGCACAGCTTCCACTGTCCTTTCTGGAGCACAGCTATCTCTGTGCTCACATCCTTTGTTACATCTTGCAGTGACACATCCTCTTTGTGCCGATAAATACGTTTGCATGTTTACTTAACAGACAAGTCTCCCTAGAAACATGCATATTAACTAGTGTCTGAAATGTCATAAGGCTGTCAGGATGGCATTTCAGGTAAAAAAATAAATAAAAGACTCCGGAGACGGGCACATCGTGCACCACTCCCTAGCATTCTCCTCGCAAATGTCCAGTCTCTTGACAACAAGGTTGATGAAATCCGAGCAAGGGTAGCATTCCAGAGGGACATCAGAGACTGTAACGTTCTTTGCTTCACGGAAACATGGCTCACTGGAGAGACGCTATCGGAGACTGTGCAGCCAACGGGTTTCTCCACGCATCGCGCCGACAGAAACAAACATCTTTCTGGTAAGAAGAGGGGCGGGGGCGTATGCTTTATGGTTAACGTGACGTGGTGTGATCATGACAACATACAGGAACTCAAGTCCTTCTGTTCACCTGATTTAGAATTCCTCACAATCAAATGTAGACCGCATTATCGACCAAGGGAATTCTCTTCGATTATAATCACAGCCGTATATATTCCCCCCCCAAGCAGACACATCGATGGCTCTGAACGAACTTTATTTGACTCTTTGCAAACTGGAATCCATATATCCGGAGGCTGCATTCATTGTAGCTGGGGATTTTAACAAGGCTAATCTGAAAACAAGACTCCCTAAATTTGATCAGCATATCGATTGCGCAACCAGGGCTGGAAAAACCTTGGATCATTGCTATTCCAACTTCCGCGATGCATATAAGGCCCTGCCCCGCCCTCCTTTCGGAAAAGCTGACCACGACTCCATTTAGTTGATCCCTGCCTACAGACAGAAACTACAACAAGAAGCTCCCGCGCTGAAGTCTGTTCAACGCTGGTCCGACCAATCTGATTCCACACTCCAAGACTGCTTCCATCACGTGGACTGGGATATGTTCCGTATTGCGTCAGACGACAACATTGACGAATACGCTGATTTGGTGTGCGAGTTCATTAGAACGTGCGTTGAAGATGTCGTTCCCATAGCAATGATTAAAACATTCCCAAACCAGAAACCGTGGATTGATGGCAGCATTCGCGTGAAACTGAAAGCGCGAACCACTGCTTTTAATCAGGGCAAGGTGACTGGAAACATGACCGAATACAAACAGTGTAACTATTCCCTCCGCAAGGCAATCAAACAAGCTAAGCGTCAGTATAGAGACAAAGTAGAATCTCAATTCAACGGCTCAGACACAAGAGGTATGTGGCAGGGTCTTACAGTCAATCACGGATTACAAAAAGAAAACCAGCACTGTCACGGACCAGGATGTCTTGCTCCCAGGCAGACTAAATAACTTTTTTGCCCGCTTTGAGGACAATACAGTGCCACTGACACTGCCCGCAACTAAAACATGCGGACTCTCCTTCACTGCAGCCGACGTGAGGAAAACATTTAAAAGTGTCAACCCTCGCAAGGCTGCAGGCCCAGACGGCATCCCCAGCCGCGCCCTCAGAGCATGCGCAGACCAGCTGGCTGGTGTGTTTACGGACATATTCAATCAATCCCTATCCCAGTCTGTTGTTCCCACATGCTTTAAGAGGGCCACCATTGTTCCTGTTCCCAAGAAAGCTAAGGTAACTGAGCTAAACGACTACCGCCCCGTAGCACTCACTTCTGTCATCATGAAGTGCTTTGAGAGACTAGTCAAGGACCATATCACCTCCACCCTACCTGACACCCTAGACCCACTTCAATTTGCTTAACGCCCAAATAGGTCCACAGACGATGCAATCTCAATGACACTGCACACTGCCCAAACCCATCTGGACAAGAGGAATACCTATGTGAGAATGCTGTTCATCGACTACAGCTCGGCATTTAACACCATAGTGCCCTCCAAGCTCGTCATCAAGCTCGAGACCCTGGGTCTCGACCGCGCCCTGTGCAACTGGGTACTGGACTTCCTGACGGGCCGCCCCCAGGTGGTGAGGGTAGGCAACAACATCTCCACCCCGCTGATCCTCAACACTGGGGCCCCACAAGGGTGCGTTCTGAGCCCTCTCCTGTACTCCATGTTCACCCACGACTTCGTGGCCACGCACGCCTCCAACTCAATCATCAAGTTTGCGGACGACACAACAGTGGTAGGCTTGATTACCAACAACGACGAGACGGCCTACAGGGAGGAGGTGAGGGCCCTCGGAGTGTGGTGTCAGGAAAATAACCTCACACTCAACGTCAACAAAACTAAGGAGATGATTGTGGACTTCAGGAAACAGCAGAGGGAACACCCCCCTATCCACATCGATGGAACAGTAGTGGAGAGGGTAGTAAGTTTTAAGTTCCTCGGCGTACACATCACAGACAAACTGAATTGGTCCACCCACACAGACAGCATCGTGAAGAAGGCGCAGCAGCGCCTCTTCTACCTCAGGAGGCTGAAGAAATTCGGCTTGTCACCAAAAGCACACACAAACTTCTACAGATGCACAATCGAGAGCATCCTGTCGGGCTGTATCACCGCCTGGTACGGCAACTGCTCTGCCCACAACCGTAAGGCTCTCCAGAGGGTAGTGAGGTCTGCACAACGCATCACCGGGGGCAAACTACCTGCCCTCCAGGACACCTACACCACCCGATGTCACAGGAAGGCCATAAAGATCATCAAGGACAACAACCACCCGAGCCACTGCCTGTTCACCCCGCTATCATCCAGAAGGCCAGGTCAGTACAGGTGCATCAAAGCTGGGACCGAGAGACTGAAAAACAGCTTCTATCTCAAGGCCATCAGACTGTTAAACAGCCACCACTAACGTTGAGTGGCTGCTGCCAACACACTGACTCAACTCCAGCCACTTTAATAATGGGAATTGATGGGAAATGATGTAAAATATATCACTAGCCACTTTAAACAATGCTACCTAATAATGTTTACATACCCTACATTATTCATCTCATATGTATACGTATATACTGTACTCTATATCATCTACTGCATCCTTATGTAATACATGTATCACTAGCCACTTTAACTATGCCACTTTGTTTACATACTCATCTCATATGTATGTACTGCACTCAATACCATCTACTGTTTCTTGCCTATGCCGCTCTGTACCATCACTCATTCATATATCTTATGTACATATTCTTTATCCCCTTACACTTGTGTCTACAAGGTAGTAGTTTTGGAATTGTTAGCTAGATTACTTGTTGGTTATTACTGCATTGTCGGAACTAGAAGCACAAGCATTTCGCTACACTCGCACTAACATCTGCTAACCATGTGTATGTGACAAATAAAATAGGATTTCATTTGATTTGATAAATGTATTATTCTGAACAGAACTTGCTATATTATTTTGGGGAGACAGATTTTATACCTGTGGGGATTTGTATTATTATGAATATTTATCAGTGTAGCCAGACAGTGTTACAAATGTTCTTCTCCCAAAGCCACAGGAGCCACAGGTGCAATTCTGACCCAAATGTGCCCAAAACACAATGAAGCAAAAATAACAAGAGTTTGTTCCCTAGTGTGGTTTATTAGGTATGATCCAGTTGGCTACCTGGCATGGAAACTATGACCTCTCCCCCGGGCCTTTGCCCTCCAGACTCTAGAAGATGCCCTGCCCTACAGACACTCTGTGCTCCTGTGTGTCCCTGTTGTCTGGCATGGTCTGACCAGTCTAGGACCTCCAGGCATAGGGACTCTGGCTATAGAGGATGACTGGATGAGTCACTCCCTGGAGGCACCACACTGCATGCCCAGACTGTGTGGAAGTAGTGGGAGCTGGCTGCTGGTAGCTTGTGGATGTGTGTATCAGTTGGTAAGTGCATGCTAGTAAGAGTGTGGCTCTACCAGCAATGCCAAAGTTGCAGGTTCAATTCCCTCAAGGGATCACATACAGAAAATGGATGATGTGTGGCTCAGTTGGCAAAAGTATGGCTCCAGCAGTGCCAAGGTCATAGGTTAATTCCTGAAAGGATCACATACACATACTATGAGGCTGGATGAGGATGTCCTAAAATGGACTCCATACTGTGAGAACAGAACCAGCTCCATCTTCTCACTCACTCTGGACAATCAGTAGATCCCCAGTCAGACTAAGCTAAATCCCAGGTTCTGCTTGACATAATTGAGGGACAAATAAATGGAGCAATTTGGATCATGCAGGAAGTAAAGACAGTTAATGACATGTGGAGAGTTTGAGGAGCTCAGAGGACATTGAGAGAGAGCCCTTACTGTCAACATCATGTATTTTCTGCCCAGCCAGCAACATAATACCTGTCACATAAATTCAGGGATTATGTTCTGCTAGAAAACAGTTTATTCCATCACCATCTCATCTCTGATGGACCCTTTGTGTTTGGACTGAGTGAGAGTACGCGTGTGCACGTGCATGTGTGGGGTGTATGGATGTGACAAATGTAAAAAAATATCAGCATTAAAACGTCCATTTTTTTAAACGTTTAAACATTTGTTTTTTAATAATAAAAGGACGTGAATTCACATTTCAGATATGGTACTGCGTATGACTGTGTGATGGAACATTTTATGTTTGTGCTTTTCTAATAACCAATTTCTGTGTTCTGTGTTTGTGCTTTTCTAATAACCCATTTCTATCTCCATGCAAGTTATTGACTCACTGTCAGTATCTGCAATTTGGCAGTGCGCCCAGAACCTTGTTTTGAGAACGAAAGGGATATCTCAGTTTCAAGGTCTCAGCTTAGAGAGAAGAAGCCTCGTGAGGTATTGGTCTGTCACATGCATGAACCAAACATTAATGATGAATTAATTATGAATGATGAATAAGCTAAATCATGCAAATATAACTTGTCTGTGTAAGCAGTATATAAGAGAAGTAACGGGACTGCTCTGGTGGAGCTCACTTCAGACCGGTACTAAGTTTGATTGTGACCTCTCCAGCTTGCTGTTAAAAAACAATGATTCATTTATGATTGACTTAGTGTCCCTGTGTAGAATTTCAACAAAAATTTGGCATCAATGAACAGGATGATTGATTCTGCCTGTGGAGCTTTCCAGTGGGGGTCTGAGAGGAAAACCGGTGGCACATTTTATGAAGCGTGAGGGAAATTCCCGTCTGACCAAAAGACGACGAGAACCCGCCCAGACCAGACCCTTAATGTGAGCTGCCCAGGAGGAAACGCATCATCTGCAAATAATTGAGTGATATGGTGACTGAATTTCAGTAAGGTAAGTCAATTTCAATGAATCTGTATAAAAAAATACAAATAATAGTACTGAACAATTAAAAGGTAACCATTGTCACTGGTATAAAGAGGAGTAGGCAGGAGGCAGTGGCAGGTTTAAAACTACTGAATTTATTTAAGCACCATAGATCAAAGTGGGATGAAACCAAAACGCTGTTGTGCTCAAAATAATTCTTCATAAACAAAAAGGCACTGGGCGAACCCAAATTGCAAAATATAAAGTGCTCAGGAAATAATAGGTGAGATTCCTCTTAGGAAAACAAGTAACATTTACAATGACTGACAAAGACAAATGGAAGAGGGGGTACATATACTGTGATAGAGTGGGGATTGGAACCAGGTGAGTGTAATGATGACGAGACATGTCCGAGGTTGATGAGTGAAGGGCCAAACGGCTGAGCTGGACAGAAGGGGGAGCCAAAGCGAAGACTGGTGTGATACCCATAGTCTTATGGTGATAGTCTTATGGTGAGAAGACTAGAACGATGGTGAATAACGGTACCTTTGAAAGCCCAGCTGACAGCTGTCTGTAGGCATTTATTGAAGACATGTCTACGTAGTCTGCAGCCACTACAAATAGCACAAGGTGTTACTGAGCATGGGGTGTTATTTTATATGTATAGAAAGTAGCGGCAAGAGAACCATTGAAGATACAGTTGAAGAAAGAACTTTGCATACACCTTAGCCAAATACATTTAACCTCTAGCGTCGAGCAATCCCGTATCCGGGAGCGTAATCATAGCCTCAAGCTCATTACCATAACGCAACGTTAACTATTCATGAAAATCGCAAATGAAATGAAAGAAATATATTAACTCACAAGCTTAGCCTTTTGTTAACAACACTGTCATCTCAGATTTTCAAAATATGCTTTTCAACCATAGCTACACAAGCATTTGTGTAAGAGTATTGATAGCTAGCATAGCATTAAGCCTAGCATTCAGCAGGCAACATTTTCACAAAAACAAGAAAAGCATTCAAATAAAATCATTTACCTTTGAAGAACTTTGGATGTTTACAATGAGGAGACTCTCAGTTAGATAGCAAATGTTCAGTTTTTCCCAAAATATTATTTGTGTAGGAGAAATCGCTCCGTTTTGATCATCACGTCTGGCTAAGAAAAAAAATTAAAATTCAGTCATTACAACGCCAAACTTTTTTCCAAATTAACTCCATAATATCGACAGAAACATGGCAAACGTTGTTTAGAATCAATCCTCAAGGTGTTTTCACATATCTATTCGATGATAAATCATTCGTGGCAGTTGGGTTTCTCCTTGGAAGCAAATGGAAAAATACATGCAGCTGGAGATTGCGACGGAGGACACCAAGCGAGCACCTGGTAGATGTAGTGTAAAATGGTCAATCTTCCAATGATATGCCTACAAATACGTCACAATGCTGCAGACACCTTGGGGAAACAACAGAAAGTGTAAGCTCATTCCCTGGCACATTCACAGCCATATAAGGAGACATTGGAACACAGCACCTTCAGAATCTGGGGCATTTCCTGTTTGAAATGTCATCTTGGTTTCGCCTGTAGCATCAGTTCTGTGGCACTCACAGATAATATCTTTGCAGTTTTGGAAACGTCAGAGTGTTTTCTTTCCAAAGCTGTCAATTATATGCATAGTCGAGCATCTTTTCGTGACAAAATATCTTGTTTAAAACGGGAACGTTTTTTTATCCAAAAATTAAAAGAGCGCCCCCTATATCTAAGAAGTTAAACCCAGTGTTTCACAATTCCTGACATTTAATCCAAATAAAAATTCCCCGTTTTAGGTCAGTTAGGATCACCACTTCATTTTAAGAATGGGAAATGTCAGAATAATTGTAAAGATAATTATTTATTTAAGCTTTTATTTCTTTCATCACATTCCCAGTGGGTCAGAAGTTTACATACACTCAATTATTATTTGGTAGTATTGCCTTTAAATTGTTTAACTTCGGTCAAACGTTTTGGGTAGCCTTCCATAAGTTTCCCACAATAAATTGGGTGAATTTTGGCCCCATTCCTCTTGACAGAGCTGGTGTAACTGAGTCAGGTTTGTTCACACTTTTTCAGTTCTGCCCATACATTTTCTATAGGATTGTGATGGCCACTCCAATACCTTGACTTTGTTGCCCTTATGCCATTTTGCTACAACTTTGGAAGTGCAAGGGGTCATTGTCCATTTGGAAGACCCATTTGCGAGCAAGCTTTAACTTCCTGACTGATGTCTTGAGATGTTGCTTCAATATGTCCACATAATTTCCCCCCTCATGATGCCATCTATCTTGTGAAGTACACCAGTCCATCCTGCAGCAAAGCACCCCCACAACATGATGCTGCCACCCCGTGCTTCATGGTTGGGAAGGTGTTCTTTGGCTTGCAACCCCCCCCCCCCCCGGCCTTTCAGGTTATGTCGATATAGGACTGGTTTTTACTGTGGACATAGATATTTTTGTACCTGTTTCCTCCAGAGGCACTGAGTTTGAAGGTAGGCCTTGAAATACATCCACAGGTACACCTCCAATTGACTCAAATGATGTCAATTAGCCTATCAGAAGCTTCTAAAGCCATGACGTCATTTTCTGGAATTTTCCAAGCTGTTTAAAGGCACAGTCAACTTAGTGTATGTAAACTTCTGACCCACTGGAATTGTGATACAGTGAATCTAAGTGAAATAATATGTCTGTAAACAACTGTTATAAAAATTACTCCAGGTTGTAGCTAGCAAAGATGGGAGATGGAGGGATGAATGGAGGAGTGCAGTCAGTGGTAACAGGAGCAATGTGCTGAGCAGAGCAGGGAGCACAGGTTGCAGAAGAGGTTTTTGTTGGGGGATAGAGGGATTGAGGGATGGGGAGGAGTGCAGTCAGTGGTAACAGGAGCAATGTGCTGAGCAGAGCAGGGAGCACAGGTTGCAGAATAGGTTTTTGTTGGGGGGTAGAGTGATTGAGGGATGGGGGAGGAGTGCAGTCAGTGGTAACAGGAGCAATGTGCTGAGCAGAGCAGGGAGCACAGGTTGCAGAAGAGGTTTTTGTTGGGCAATAGAGGGATTGAGGGATGGGGGAGGAGTGCAGTCAGTGGTAACAGGAGCAATGTGCTGAGCAGAGCAGGGAGCACAGGTTGCAGAAGAGGTTTTTGTTGGGGGATAGAGGGATTGAGGGATAGGGGAGGAGTGCAGTCAGTGCAGTCAGTGTTAACTGCAGTGTGCAGAGCAGGCAGCAAAGGTTGTAACTAGTAGAGCTGGGTGATGAAGGGATGGTAGATAGATGGATGGGAGAGAGTAGTGCAGTTGATAACTGCAGTTTGTAGCTAGCTAGCAGAGGTGGGTGATGGAGGGATGGGGAAGAGTGCAGAAGGCAGTGTTAACTACAGTATGCAGAGTCGAGCAGGAAGCAGAAAGCAGGCAGCTAGAAGTGGGGCTGCAGAGCTCACTCTCTCTCTTTCTCTCTTATATAACTGGGCCAGATGCGTCCCAAGCCCGACCCCGTGTACCTCATTAGAGGATGGGGATTGGCCAGGCCGGGCAGGGCTACCATGCTGCAGTGAGGATCAAAAGGATGGAGAGCTGGACATTGGGAAGAGGCCATGACTGGATCTGAGGGCTTGTATCTTTCAGTCAGTGATTCACCGACCAAACAGTGTCAATGTGAATGCAGGCCAGGATTAGGGCTAAGGGCCTGTGGGGTCTGCTAAAAGAGGTCATTGACTTGACTAATTATGTGGCGAACACTTTCGAGCCATGCATTATGAAACCATGGAAATGGCCATAGAAAAAGAAAAAAGACAGACCGTTGCCCTAAATAAATCATGTACATTGTATTGTACTGGTCATTCTCTTTTGTTGTTGTTTAATGTAACAGAGTAAATTAATGGTACATGTATGCCCTACCAAGCAACTATAAGCAACTATATATACTATGCTAATCAGTTCTACCATTAGAACAAAACACAAATGCACTGGCAAATAAACCTTCTGACCCCATACTGACATAGAGAATCTTTCCAGTACTATGCAAAAATCACGAATGAACACACACTCATGCACCCATGCACACAAACATTCACTCACAGACAAGCACACACATCCATGCACACACGCACACATCCACATACGGCTGCTGTCACTACAGTGTGGTGAGTTTTAATGGGTCACAGTGTCCTTGTTGTCTCACCTCATCTCTGGAATAAATCATCAGCAGTTTGTGTGTGTGTGTGTGTGTGTGTCTGTCCCTCCCAATCTCAGATCATAGAGATCATAGCTCCGATAGGAAATCTATAGTCCACACCCAGCGGGGAACTCTGGGACACTGGAGGAGTCAGGCAGGATGACATGGCATGTCATTTGGGACGTCTTACTCTTATTCAACCTGGTGGATCCCACCGATATACACAAACAATTTATTCATTCATCAGCATTGACCGTTTTGGTTTGAATTCCACAAACATTGTGACTTTCACAGTCCCTAACCATATTCTTTATATCGTTCCTTTCTGTAAATTGTTTTACTTGTGAAATAGACATTTGTTTTTATATTCAGATCATTAAATGACTCCACCAATCAGTGCAGATAGAGCAGCTTTCTATGGACCGGCCAAGCTATTTGTTAACATGCTTGAAGAGCAGACAAGTGTAGGGCGCAAGATGTGAAGAAATGCTGTGGGTGGGGAAAGAGCAAGAGAGAGCGATGGATATGGAGGAGGCTTGGCATCATAATATGATGTGCATTATAATGTGTTTAGGATATTAGTAGGTATATCATTACTTCACTGAATTCCATCATTATATGGTAGCTAGATACCTAACTATGGAGGAGCGGTAAATACTGTATGGAGGAACTTTGAACGTTCGAGAGTTGGCTCAATGCTGAGGCAAGCTGAATGTCCTGGACCAAAGCTAGCCAACAAACTTGTGTGTACAGTGGCACCAGAATTCAAAACACGTCTTACCTTTTTGTTGTTAATAAATCCAATGTGAAATGTGACAACTATAGTATCCTTAACTAACCTAGAAAATTAGCCGGCAGACTGACACTGGAAGGAAAAGTTTCTGAGTGCTTTGCAGAGACAGGCACTTTATTAACCAGTTCCCATGCTTAAAACATAAAGGTTCTGTTCACTAGAGATCCCTTTCGTGCGCGGTTCTGATTTTAGTTACGTTTTTTTGGTTCGGTTCCCTGAACCGGTTCCAACCCCTAGTTTGGTAGTTTGACGCCATCAAATGAGAGAGTGAAGTGCGTGTGTGTGCATATTTGTCATGTGTGCATGTGTTTGTGTGTGTGTGTGAAGTGCATGGCTGATGGTTCCCCTATGCCTCCTAGCACCCTAATTAAATGGTGTTCAACTGGCTTGTTTCTTAATTAAAAAGCAGTACAGTAAGGTATTAATGCAGAAGTGGTTTTTAAAGCTAATCAGCTATGCAGAGAGGGGGGAGGAAGAGAAGGGGGTAGTGAGAGCGAGGGAGAGAGCAATACAGAGTGCGAGGGAGGTAGAGATCCACAAAGACAGAGTTGTTTACACGTACTGTAGTTACCTACAATGTACTGTACCTTAGACTGCACGTAGTGGTATTTTTCTTTTTTAAATGAATTGTTTTATTATATGTTCAAGGCAAGCGATAGGAAGAATCCATTATTGGTTGCATCAATGCCTGTCTGGTCCAGCAGTTACAGCCACACACATAATTATGCCAGAGTCGTCATGGGTTCGAATCTCAGTTTAACAAAATTCTCTTTGGAGAGGTGAAAATGCATAGACAGTTTTACGAAATGAAATATTAAAGCCACACAATACCGGCTTTCAATCCACAACAAGGATTACTTCAAATGCCGGCATCAAAATGAAAGTACAGTGGGCCAATCCTACTGTAGCTGGCGCATAACAGCTTATCAATGGAAATCTCACCTATGTAATGGCCATCCACACCAAATACCATACCCACAGTGGGGAGAACAAGTATTTGATACATTGCTGATTTTGCAGGTTTTCCAACTTACAAAGCATGTAGAGGTCTGTAATTTTTTATCATAGGTACACTTCAACTGTGAGAGACGGAATCTAAAACAAAAATCCAGAAAATCACATTGTATGATTTTTAAGTAATTAATTTGCATTTTATTGCATGCCATAAGTATTTTATCACCTACCAACCAGAAAGAATTCCGGCTCTCACGGACCTGTTAGTTTTAAAAAAAAGAGTCCCTCCTGTTCTCCACTCATTACCTGTATTAACTGCACCTGTTTGAACTTGTTACCTGTATAAAAGACACCTGTCCAGAGAGCTGTGTAAGGACATCAGGGGTAAAATTGTAGACCTGCACAAGGCTGGGATGGGCTACAGGACAATAGGCAAGCAGCTTGGTGAGAAGGCAACAACTGATGGCGCATTTATTAGAAAATGGAAGAAGTTCAAGATGACGGTCAATCACCCTCGGTCTGGGGCTCCATGCAAGATCTCACCTCGTGGGGCATCAATGATCATGAGGAAGGTGAGGGATCAGCCCAGAACTACATGGTAGGACCTGGTCAATGACCTGAAGAGAGCTGGGACCACAGTCTCAAAGAAAGCCATTAGTAACACACTAAATCCTGCAGCGCACGCAAGGTCCCCCTGCTCAAGCCAGCGCATGTCCAGGCCCGTCTGAAGTTTGCCAATGACCATCTGGATGATCCAGAGGAGGAATGGGAGAAGGTCATGTGGTCTGATGAGACAAAAATAGAGCTTTTTGGTCTAAACTCCACTGTCCGTGTTTGGAGGAAGAAGAAGGATGAGTACAAATCCCAAGAACACCATCCCAACCGTGAAGCATGGAGGTGGAAACATCATTCTTTGGGGATGCTTTTCTGCAAAGGGGACAGGACGACTGCACCGTATTGAGGGGAGGATGGATGGGGCCATGTATCGCGAGATCTTGGCCAACAACCTGCTTCCCTCAGTAAGAGCATTTAAGATGGGTCATGGCTGGGGCTTCCAGCATGACAACCTGGTCAAGAACTACAGGAAACGTATGATCTCTGTAATTGCAAACAAAGTTTTCTGTACCAAATATTAAGTTCTCCTTTTCTGATGTATCAAATACTTATGTCATGCAATAAACTGCAAATGAATTACTTAAAAATCATACAATGTGATTTTCTGGATTTTTGTTTTAGATTCCGTCTCTCACAGTTGAAGTGGACCTATGATAAAAAAATTATAGACCTCTACATGCTTTGTAAGTAGGAAAACCTGCAAAATCAGCAGTGTATCAAATACTTGTTCTCCCCACTGTATATTGACACATTATACATAGCCTAACCATAAAACATGGAGCAAGCATCCACACTGGAGGAAAGTTTATTGTTCTACAGTATGCCTTTATGTGTCAATCAATTGATTGCCAAAATCAGCTCATCAACTCAGGGAGGGAAACACAAACAGTAAGCTATTATCAGTTTTCCCACCTTTCATTACCTCCCAATGAATAGGTTAATGGGTAGCCTACAGACTGTATTGGAATATAATCAAATAACAAGGGGCCCATTGCAAACATCGACGGCACAACCATTTGGTCACCTCATTACCGCTCCATAAAATATGATGTTGGTGTTACCTACCTATTTCCTCATTTACAATGTGTGTGGCAATTGTGTATTGTGGCAATTTACCTGCCAATTTGTTTGAATGGAAACTTATTTTGGTGTAGCCTACTGTTATTATTTTATTTGTTTCTTATTTACACTACCGGTCAAAAGCATTAGAACACCTACTCATTCAAGGGTTTTTCTTTATTTTGACTATTTTCTACATTGTAGAATAATAGTGAAGACATCAACACTTTGAAATAACACATGTAGTAACCTAAAAAGTGTAAAACAAATAGCCAACCTTTGCCTTGATGACAGCTTTGCACACTCTTGGCATTCTCTCAACCAGCTTCATGAGGTAGTCACCTGGAATGCATTTCAATTAACAGGTGCGCCTTCTTAAAAGTTAATTTGTGGATTTTTGTCCTTCTTAATGCATTTGAGCCAATCAGTTGTGTTGTGACAAAGTAGGGGTGGTATACAGAAGATTGCACTATTTGATAAAATAGTCCATATTACGATGGTGTTGGAGTCATGTTTGGCCACGCAATCATGGGTGAACAGGGAGTACAGGAGGGGTCTAAGCACACACCCCTGAGGGGCCCCAATGTCGAGGATCAGCGTAGCAGACGTGTTGTTGCCTACCCTTACCACGATTTCTGGCTCTCATAGACTTCTTTAAGAGGCTCCTCTGTCCTCCACTCGTTACCTGTAATAATGGCACCTGTTTAAACTTGTTATCAGTATAAAAGACACCTGTCCACAACCTCAAACAGTCACACTCCAAACTCCACTATGGCCAAGACCAAAGAGCTGTCAAAGGACACCAGAAACAAAATTGTAGACTTGCACCTGGCTGGGAAGACTGAATCTGCAATAGGTAAGCAGCTTGGTTTGAAAAAATCAACTGTGGGAGCAATTATTAGGAAATGGAAGACATACAAGACCACTGATAATCTCCCTCGATCTGGGGCTCCATGCAAGATCTCACCCCGTGGGGTCAAAATGATCACAAGAACGGTGAGCAAAAATCCCAGAACCACACGGGGGGACCTAGTGAATGTCCTGCAGAGAGCTGGGACCAAAGTAACAAAGCCTACCATCAGTAACACACTATGCCGCCAGAGACTCAAATCCTGCAGTGCCAGACGTGTCCCCCTGCTTAAGCCAGTACATGTCCAGGCCCGTCTGAAGTTAGCTAGAGAGCATTTGGATGATCCAGAAGAAGATTGGGAGAATGTCATATGGTCAGATGACACCAAAATATAACTTTTTGGTAAAAACTCAACTCGTCGTGTTTGGAGGACAAAGAATGCTGAGTTGCATCCAAAGAACACCATACCTACTGTGAAGCATGGGGGTGGAAACATCATGCTTTGGGGCTGTTTTTCTGCAAAGGGACCAGGACGACTGATCCGTGTAAAGGAAAGAATGATGGGGCCATGTATCGTGAGATTTTGAGTGAAAACCTTCCATCAGCAAGGGCATTGAAGATGAAACGTGGCTGAGTCTTTCAGCATGACAATGATCCCAAACACACCGCCCGAGCAACGAAGGAGTGGCTTCGTAAGAAGCATTTCAAGGTCCTGGAGTGGCCTAGCCAGTCTCCAGATCTCAACCCCATAGAAAATCTTTGGAGGGAGTTGAAAGTCTGTGTTGCCCAGCAACAGCCCAAAAACATCACTGCTCTAGAGGAGATCTGCATGGAGGAATGGGCCAAAATACCAGCAACAGTGTGTGAAAACCTTGAAGACTTACAGAAAACGTTTGACCTCTGTCATTGCCAACAAAGGGTATATAAAAAAGTATTGAGATACACTTTTGTTATTGACCAAATACTTATTTTCCACCATAATTTGCAAATTCATTAAAATTCCTACAATGTGATTTTCTGGAGAAAAAAAATCTAATTTTGTCTGTCATAGTTGAAGTGTACCTATGATGAAAATTACAGGCCTCATCTTTTTAAGTGGGAGAACTTGTACAATTGGTGGCTGACTAAATACTTTTTTGCCCCACTGTACCTTCGCCACTTTGGACACAGGGACTATGGTGGTCTGCATGAAACATGTAGGTATTACAGACTCGGTCAGGGAGAGGTTAAAAATGTCAGTGAAGACACTTGCAAGTTGGTCCGCATGTGCTTTGAGTACACGTCCTGGTAATCTGTCTGGCCCTGCGGCTTTGTGAATGTTGACCTGTTTAACGGTCTTGCTCACATCGGCTACCGAGAGCACAATCACACAGTCATCCAGAACCGCTGGTGCTCTCATGCATGCTTCAGTGTTGCTTGCCTCGAAGCAAGCATAAAAGGCATTTCGCTCGTTTGGTAGGCTCACTGGGCAGCTTGCAGCTGGGTTTCCCTTTGCAATCCGTAATATTTTTCCAGCCCTGCCACATCCAACGAGTGTCAGAGCCGGTGTAGTAGGATTCAATCTTAATTCTGTATTGACACTTTGCTTGTTTGATGGTCGCCTGAGGACATAGCGGGATTTCTTACAAATATCCGGATTTAGAGCCCCGCTCCTTGAAAGAGGCAGCTCTAGCCTTTAGCTCAATGCGGATGTTGCCTATAATCTATGGCTTCTGGTTGGGATATGTACGTACGGTCACTGTGGGGGCGACGTTGTCGATGCACTTATTGATGAAGCCGATGACTGAGGTGGTGTACTCCTCAATGCGATGTGATGAAACCCAGAACATATTCCAGTCTGTGTTAGCAAAACAGTCCTGTAGCGTAGCATCCGCGTCATCTGACCACTTCCGTATTGAGCGAGTCACTGCTTCCTGTCACACAATTCCTGCTTTAGTTTTTTATTGTAAGCAGGAATCAGGAGGATAAAATTATGGTCAGATTTGCCAAATGGAGGGCAGGGGAGAGCTTTGTACGCATCTCTGTGTGTGGAATAAAGGTGGTCTAGAGTTTTTTTTCCCTCTGGTTGCACATGTGACACGCTGGTAGAAATGAGGTAAAATGGAGAAGTTTGCCTGCATTAAAGTCCCCAGCCACTAGGAGCGCCACTTCTGGATGAGCTTTTTCTTGTTTGCTTATGGCCTTATACAGCTGGTTGAGTGTGGTCTTAGTGCCAGCATAGGTTGGTGGTGGTAAATAGATGGCTTTGAATAATATAGATGATAACTCTCTTGATAGATAGTTTGGTCTACAGCTTATCATGAGGTATTCTACCTCAGGGAAGCAATACTTATGAGAGCTATTGACATGTTGAATGCACCGAGCTGTCTGTCTCAACTACTGGCACACAGCTCGGACACACATGCATAAGTCACAAGACATGTCACAAAAGATCTCTTCACAGTCCCCAAGTCCAAAACAGACTATGGGAGGCACACAGTACTACATAGAGCCATGACTACATGGAACTCTATTCCACATTAAGTAATTGACCCAAGCAGTAAAATTTGATTTTAAAAACAGATAAGAAAGACCTTATGGGACTGTGAAGCAACACAAACATTGGCACAGACACATGCATACACACACAGAAGATAACATACGCACTATACATACACATGGATTTAGTACTGTAGATATGTGGTAGTGGTGGAGTTGGGGCCTGAGGGTACACAGTGTGTTGTGAAATCTGTGAATGTATTGTAATGTTTTAAACATTTCATAAACTGCCTTAATTTTGCTGGACCCCAGGAAGAGTAGCTGCTGCTTTTGCAGCAGCTAATGGGATCCATAATAAATACAAAAACAAATACCTTGAGCCTTCTTTAATATTAGACATCGCCCACCAGCTGTTATTGACAAATAGATACACAACCCCACCCCTCGTCTTACCAGACATAGCTTCTCTGTCCTGCTGGTGCATGGACAATCCCGCCAGCTCTATATTATACACATCGTCGTTCAGCCACGAGTCGGTTGAAACACAAGATATTACAGTTTTTAATGTCCCGTTGGTAGTATAATCTTGATCATAGGTCATCCATTTTATTTTCCAATGATTACACGTTGGCCAATAGAACGGATGGCAGTGGGAGTTTATTCACTCTCTAAAGAATTCTCAGAAGGCAGTCTGACCTCAGACCCCTTTTTCTTCGTCTTTTCTTCAAGCAAATGATGGGGATTTGGGCCCATTCTGGAGAAAGCAGTATATCCTTCGAGTCCTTAAATAAAAATCCTTCTTCCAGTTTGAGGTGGGGTAATCGCCAGAGGTTATTTTTGGTCATAAGAGACAGAAGCAGCAACATTATGTACAAAATAAGTTTCAAAACAACGCAGAAAAACAAATTATCACAGTTAGTTAGGAGCACGTAAAACATCAACCATTCCCTCCGGCGCAATTCTACATTCTTCCTGATGCACCGGAAACATTTTAGTGACAAAAGTGATCAAATTAAGATCTGACATCTGTAGAACGCTTTAGTTGTTGCATATCTACTGTATGTAACATACCACTGAGCCATAGATTCACCATATTATTCACTAGTTGAATAATATAGAATGCAGATTTGCTGTCATGCTTTGTGTTTCGGCTCCTTTGGATCATGAATTAGAAGTGAGACAAAGACACAGGTGAAGGAGAAGTTTTGAAGCTATACGTACAATGAAACTGCAGCAGTGAGAGCTAGTCAGCCCACATCTAAAACACACAATGCCCCTGCTCAAGTAGGAGATTGAAGCACTGAGTAAGAGGAGAGGAGAGGAGAGGAGAGGAGGGGAGGGGAGAGGATAGGAGAGGATAGGAGAGGAGAGGAGAGGAGAGGAGAGGAGAGGAGAGGAGAGGAGAGGAGAGGAGAGGAGAGGAGAGGAGAGGAGAGGAGAGGAGAGGAGAGGAGAGGAGAGGAGAGGAGAGGAGAGGAGAGGAGAGGAGAGGTTTGGGAAAATGCACAAGCAATCTGTATTCTCAGGGGGTGTTCCTTCTTAGCTAGCGCTGCCTGAAACTGTCTGTCCTGAACCCTAAACCCTTTTCAATCAAATCTACTGGAGGCACAACACTACCATCTGCACATTCACACACACACACACACACTTACACACTACACACCTACCACTGCCGCAGCCACATCATCAACTCAATCTGGTGATATAAAAATGATCTCTGGAGCACTATCTCCCTACACCTCCCTCTCTCTAGCACTATCTATATTGCATTACCCCCTTCTCTTTCTCTGTCTGTCTCTCCTCTCTTACCCCCCCCCTCTCCTTTCTCTCCTGTGTATCATGGTTAACTAACACTTCATGGCACTGAAACTCCATTAGTGTCTAGCTGTCTGTAGACAGTAGACACAAGAAAGTAATGTAGACAGTACACAACACTCCCCTGTTGTTTCACTATCTACATTAAATACATCTATCCCACTGGGGGTGTGAAGTCATCTACTCAGGAAAGTCTCCATTCACTTTCAGCGGTTCTGGAACGGTTCCGACCAACATTTTTACGTACAGGTGAAATACAATCGTAAGTTGTTTAGAATTTGATTGTTAATATATTCAGAAGGCATTTCAATCATTTCAAACCCTATTCCCCCACGTTTGTGGAATATAAATTCTTTCTTTAATCTTTTTCTCATATTTGTACTATATACTTGATCTTGTGTCCTCAAAAGTGACTAGTGCTCAGCAATGCATGACTATTTTTTATAGAGAAAGGTGAGGTTTTACTCTTTCTGGCAATATAAGCATTGCTATGTATTTTTCATGGCCCGCTCGTAATAGGTGTAAATCTACATTTTGATATTACATTTAACAGGTTGTCTCTCTCAGAGGAACTGCTGAGGATGACTCACTCCACTGATCCAGAGTCAGCTAGTCAACTAACTTTTCGCTGTAAATTTACAGCATTATACTGGCACGCGAGTATAATACTGTAAATTGGCTTTACAGCAGAGATGCAGTAATATATTTGACAGTACTATTTTCCTTACTGTAATAACACATTACAACATCCCTGCTGTAAATTGACATGTTTTAAAGTAGTGAAAAGAGTACTGGTCATATCTTTTGGACTGCTAGAATCAAGCCAATTTGTCTGTAGTATTGGTGAAAACATACCTGTCAATTATTATCTAGGTGATATTTTTCTAGGTTGTACAGCAAGAACAGAGCAGACTGAAATGGCTTGTGTCAACTTGAGCTAACTAGCTAGCCTAGTTAGGTTAGCTAAGAAAAGAATTATAAACAAGTCAAGGTACCTACCCAGCAGCTGCTAAAAATAGTCTTCCACTTCACAGCTGCTTCAAGAAGATTTACTAAAATAGTCTGAGATTCATCTCACCCGACAGCACAAGGTAATAATAACTGATAATTTGAATCTACAGTAGGCCTAAGCTATTACTTTAAATAAATACAGTATGTTAGAGACATTTTTACAGGAGGCTTCCAATTACAGTTAAGAACATTATTTTTCAGCATTAATGCAGTGCAACCTACAGTATTAATGTTGTAAAACAAATGTACTGTATTTTACTGTTCGACAGTGTTTTACTGTTGAAATTACAGAAAAGTTTTACAGTGCAGGGATCTGCTTTTTGAAACACTCACACACTCCAATGCAGGAATGCCATGCACACATGCATTTTGTATTGCAAAAAACTTCCCTAAACCAATTTTAGCTATCTAACTTCCACAAACACTGACCACATCTGTATTAACAAGGACAGGTCTTCATTTGTAATGGTGCAAGCTCTCTCTTTCACTCAGAGCTCGCTCTCTCTCTCCTGCAGCAATCCATCTCTCCAATTAACTGGTCTTTAATGCTCCTTTCAGTAACATCCTCTCAGTGAAGCTAATGGACTGTGAGAATAAGAGCCACAGAGAGAGACGGGGGGGGGGGGGCAAGGAGAGAGAGGCAGAACGAGATATAGAGAAAGTGAGAGAATCATCATATTCTCAACCTCATATTTTCATATTTTCATGCATTGTCTGTCTGTCATTCTTTTCTTTATCTTTTTTTATCCTTAATTTCTCACCACTCATTTATTTTTCTCTTTCACACTTAATGTGATGGTAGAGATTATATTCCTCCCCTCTCCCCAATGCTAGCTTGAAGTGGTTCTTCTGAGGCTCATATGTAATGACATGGAACATTACATTTACTGCCCAAGTTTCTCATTGAATTACATACAAACGTTCAAATGTTGGCTTTGATGCAAACACACACACTCCAAAGCACTAACAGGAACAAACACTACAGTAAGTCCCTAGGTGTACAATTAAACTTAAGCAAGCAGGGTGTGGGTGCAGGGTGTCTGCATGGGTGTGTCTGTGCTTGTGTGTGCTTGTGTGTGCTTGTGTGTGTGTGTGTGTGTGTGTGTGTGTGTGTGTGTGTGTGTGTGTGTGTGTGTGTGTGTGTGTGTGTGTGTGTGTGTGTGAGCCAGACAGCCATGTGGTTGTGTCTCATTTAAGGTCATGTTGCAGGTTAAATTTGGCAATAAAAATAGAAGATAGCCTTATTTGGTAGAAGACCAAGTCCATATTATGGCAAAAACTTCTCAAATAAGCAAATAGAAACGACAGTCCATCATTTCTTTAAGACATGAAGGTCAGTCAATCCGGAAAATGTCAAGAACTTTGAAAGTTTCTTCGAGTGCAGTCACAAAAACCATCAAGTGCTATGATGAAACTGGCAAGAATCACCATAGGAAAGAAAGACCTAGAGTTACCTCTGCTGCAGAGGATAAGTTCATTAGAGTTACCAGCCTCAGAAATTGCAGCCCAAATAAATGCTTCAGAGAGTTAAAATAACAGACACATCTCAACTGCTTAGAGGAAACTGTGTGAATAAGGCCTTCATGGTTGCCGCGTCTTTGCTATGCCGGAGATTAAGTGATATGACATGCTATTTAAAAAAAAAAATTCTCTGTAATTAATATTACCTGATTAAACTAATCATGTAAATGTAATTACTAGGAGGTCGGGGCACCACGGAAGAATGTTTATAGAGTTGTTGTCTTCGGAATAAACTCTTAAAGACCTGGTAATATTTTATATCAATAGCAGTCAATTATTAATCGGCACATTATTCAGTCTGAACGTCGTAAAATTCTTGGTTATCTTCACGGATCCCCCTGGTACTGATACTCATTCTGATCACCAGTGTTTGTTTTGGGTGTATTAAAAACCCCTATTGTGTATTCCTGAGCCTGTCTCCAAATCCTTTATACCAGTGTGAGATTGGTAGATGTCACGCCCACCCCCACTCCCCCCGGCGCTGGAGGGTGGTGGGTCGATGCTGATGTAACCGGGGGTGCCTAACCAGCTCGTCAGGCTTCCACGCCCTAGCTGGCTCGAGAGGTTTCCTTGGCTCAAAAGTCGCCCATATCACATCGGGTCTCAGCAGGATCGTCAGGTCTTGTTCGCCCAGCAGGCCCATGAGATCTTGTTTTGTTGGTGACGTTGGGCTCTTCAAAGATTAATCCCAGTTTCAACTGTACCAGGCAGTATGGCGTCGTGTGGGCGAGCGGTTTGCTGATGTCAACGTTGTGAATAGAGTGCCCTATCAAATCAAATTGTATTTGTCACATACACATGGTTAGCAGATGTTAATGCGAGTGTAGGAAAATGCTTGTGCTTCTAGTTCCGACCATGCAGTAATATCTAACAAGTAATCTAACCTAACAATTTCACAACTACATTATACACAAAAGTATAAAGGAATTAATAAGAATATGCACATAAAAATATATGAATGAGCAATGGCCGAACGGCATAGGCAAAATGCAGTAGATGGTATCGAGTACAGTATATACATATGATATGAGTAATGTAAGGCATGTAAACATTATATAAAGTGACATTGTTTAAAGTGGCTAGTGATACATTTATTACATACATTTTTCATTATTAAAGTGGCTAGAGATGAGTCAGTATGTTGGCAGCAGCCACTCAATGTTAGTGATGGCTGTTTAACAGTCTGATGGCCTTGAGATAGAAGCTGTTTTTCAGTCTCTCGGTCCCAGCTTTGATGCGGGGTGAACAGGCAGTGGCTCGGGTGGTTGTTGTCCTTGATTATCTTTTTGGCCTTCCTGTGACATCGGGTGGTGTAGGTGTCCTGGAGGGCAGGTAGTTTGCCCCCGGTGATGCATTGTGCAGACCTCACTACCCTCTGGAGAGCCTTACGGTTTTGTTCGGAGCAGTTGCCGTACCAGGCGGTGATACAGCCCGTCAGGATGCTCTCGATTGCGCATCTGTAAAAGTTTGTGAGTATTTTTAGTGACAAGCCAAATTTCTTCAGCCTCCTGAGGTTGAAGAGGCACTGCGCCTTCTTCACCATGTTGTCTGTGTGGGTGGACCTTTTCAGTTTGTCCGTGATGTGTATGCCGAGGAACTTAAAACTTTCCACTTTCTCCACTACTGTCCCGTCGATGTGGATAGGGGGGTGCTCCCTCTGCTGTTTACTGAAGTCCACAATCATCTCCTTTGTTTTGTTGACATTGAGTGTCAGGTTATTTCCCTGACACCACACTCCGAGGGCCCTCACCTCTTCCCTGTAGGCTGTCTCGTCATTGTTGGCAATCAAGCCACCACTGTAGTGTCGTCTGCAAACTTGATGATTGAGTTGGAGGCGTGCATGGCCACGCAGTCATGGGTGAACAGGGAGTACAGGAGAGGGCTGAGAACGCACCCTTGTGGGGCCCCAGTGTTGAGGATCAGCGGGGTAGAGATGTTGTTACCTACCCTCACCACCTGGGGGTGGCCCGTCAGGAAGTCCAGGACCCAGTTGCACAGGGTGGGGTCGAGATCCAGGGTCTCGAGCTTAATGACGAGTTTGGAGGGTACTATGGTGTTAAATGCTGAGCTGTAGTCGATGAACAGCATTCAAACATATGTATTCCTCTTGTCCAGACGGGTTAGGGCAGTGCGCAGTGTGATTGTGTCATCTGTGGAGCTATTGGGGCGATAAGCAAATTGGAGTGGGTCTAGGGTGTCAGGTAGGGTGGAGGTGATATGGTCCTTGACTAGTCCCTCAAAGCACTTCATGATGAGGAAAGTGAGTGCTATGGGGCGATAGTCATTGAGCTCAGTTACCTTCGCTTTCATGGGAACAGGAACAATGGTGGCCCATTTGAAGCATGTGGGAACAGCAGACTGGTATAAGGATTGATTGAATATGTCCATAAACACACCAGCCAGCTGGTCTGCGCATGCTCTGAGGACACGGCTGGGGATGTTGTCTGGGCCGGCATCCTTGCGAGGATTAACATGTTTAAATGTTTTACTCACGTTGGCTGCAGTGAAGGAGAGCCCGCAGGTTTTGGTAGCGGGCCGTGTCAGTGGCACTGTGTTGTCCTCAAAGTGAGCAAAGAAGTTGTTTAGTTTGTCTGGGAGCAAGACATTGTGGTCCGCGACGGGGCTGGTTTTCCTTTTGTAGTCCGTGATTGACTGTAGACCCTGCCACATAGTGTCTGAGCCATTGAATTACGACTCTACTTTCGCCAGGCTCGCCAGGCTCCCACTCCCCTGCCGGTTCGTGGGGAGTTTACCCCCAGCTGTCTTATCCAGCGCCCATGTCTCAGCCGGCTCGCCCAGGTGAGGTGGGGCGGCGTACGGTCACGCCCGCTCCCGCTCTTCCCCCCTGGCGCTGGAGGGCACCAGGCTGCCCTGCATTACGCACTCCTGCCACCATTTACACACACCTGCCGTCCCTCGTCACACGCATCAGAGATTAGTCATTTTCAATGTGCATGTTTCTCACTACAGGAACAACAGCTTATTCCCAATGTTCTGGCTGAAAAACAACAGCCAAAACTACAGAGGGAAGGAGATAAAAATGTACACAACATGACAACATAATTTGTAGAGGAGAAATTATTACTGACCTCACGCTCTGGTTGCCTCTAAGGGCACTGATGGCTTTATTAATCCTTTCACTGTTAATTGGTGCACCAAGTGAGGATCTCCAGGATAAGAGGGAGAGAGCGAGGATAGAGAGGAAAAAGGAGAGAGGGAGCACATAATGTACAGACTGCAAGGAGGAGAGCGGCAGGATCTGATGATAGAGGAAGCGAGGGAGGAGAGAGGACAGAGACCGAGAGGGATAGAAAGAATGAGGGATAGAAAGAGGGAGAAAGCACAGAGTTGCTAAACCCAGAGGCGCAACATCGCATGACGTAGGCAGGGATGTAGTTCCTCTATACCAAAAGAGTCTGTCATTTATACCAGACCCTAGTTACCTAGGGTTGGCTTTTCAAGACTAGGTAGAGAACTGAGTCCTTGGAAGGGAGTAGTGGTGAGTGGGACCGAAAAGGAGCACTTATGCACTCATCGCCTTTTTAGGAAACGCATGGAGTGCACTACACACATGAATGGTAGACATTTTGAGTAGCTATAATAGAATCTCTACCCTACTTCTCCTCCTCTGACTCCTGGTGGTTTTTACTCTTTCATTAACGCTGCAACCTATTTCCTTGGTTTTGCATGAAGCCTTTTCGCAGCTCTTTCCCCAGGTTTTAAACCGAGAGAGAGAAGTGCACCTCTGAGATCCAGAGATATAGATATATGCTCACTCACACACTTAACTGACACACTCACATACACTGAGTATACCAAACATTAGGAACATCTTCCTAATATTGCTAAAATTGAGTTGCAGCCCCCCCCCCCCTCCCCTTTGCCAGCAGAACAGCCTTAATTCTACATCTACAAGGACTCTACAAGGTGTTGATAGTGTTCCACAGGGACGCTGGCCCATGTTGACTCCAATGCTTCCTGTTGGTTTGAAAAGGCTGCTTGTTTCCCTCGTCTCTTTCATCTCTCTAACTGCAGCACCACGAGCACAGTGGTGCCCTCATTAAGACTGGCTTATTGCAGCCTTTATTCAGACCAAGATAACACACTATAGACCTGGACTCCTTCCAAATAATCACCTTCTCATTCGGATTGTATGTGTGTTTGGGTGTGTGTGTGGTCAGAGATAGAGAAAGTAGGAACCATTTGATGCCATGCTTATTTACATGTTTAGATTGATGGGAGAGGAAGGAAAGAAGATTCCAGGAATTTGACTAAATGTGTACTAGAAGGTTCTAAAACATTATTTCACATTAGCATTATCTCACATTAGCATAAAAACACTAAGTAAATATACTGTATGTTGATGGTGTTCAATCCCATTTAAGGTTGAGTCCCAAATGTTACCCTAATTCTTATATAGTGTACTACTTTTGACCAGAGCCCAGGAAACCCAGCAGCCATGCAGTTCTTGACTAAAACTGATGCACCTGGCACCTACTACCATACCCCGTTCAAAGGCACTTAAATGTTTTGTCTTGCCCATTCCCCCTCTGAATGGCACCCATACACAATCCATGTCTCAATTGTCTCAAGCCTTAAAAATCCTTCTTTAACCTGCCTCCTCCCCTTCATCTACACTAATTGAAGTGGATTTAACAAGTGATCATAGCTTTCACCTGGATTCACCTGGTCAGTCCAAAACAGGTATACTTAACATTTTGTATACTCAGTGTATTCTGAACTGCCTGCACCTGTGACAATAACATGACTGCAGGTGAAACCCATATAGCTGTCCATTCTGCACCAAAGACAGCTCTAACCAGTCTATTTCTCTCTGCATAACCACCCGCTAACCAACCAAAACTGAACAAAAATATAAACGCAACATGCAATAATTTAAATGATTTCAACGGCTTTACTGAGTTACAGTTCATATAAGGAAATCAGTCAATTTAAATAAATAAATTAGGCCCTAATCTATGGATTTCACATGACTGGGCAGGGGCGCAGCCATGGGTGGGCTTGGGAGGGTATAGGCCCACCCAATTGAGAGCCAGGCCAAGCTAATCAGAATGAGTTTTCCCCACAAAAGGGCATCATTACAGAGAGAAATACTCCTCAGTTTCATCAGCTGTCCGGTTGACTGGTCTCAGATGATCCCTGCAGGTGAAGAAGCCAGATGTTCCTGGGCTGGTGTGGTTACACGTGGTCTGCAGTTGTGAGGCCGGTTGAATGTACTGCCAAATTCTCTAAAACAACATTGTAGGCGGCTTATGGTAGAGACATGAACATTCAATTATCTGGCAACAGCTCTGGTGGACATTTCTGCAGTCAGCATGCCAATTGCAGGCTCCCTCAAAACTTGAGACATCTGTGGCATGGTGTTGTGTGACAATAGTGCACATTTTAGAGTAGACTTTTATTGCCCCCAGCACAAGGTGCACCTATGTAATGATCATGCTGTTTTATCAACTTCTTGATATGCCACTCCTCCGGTGGATGGATTATCTTGGTAAAGGATCAATGCTTACTAACAGGGATGTAAACAAATTTGTGCACAAAATTGTAAAGAAATAAGCTTTTGTGCGTATGGCAAAATTCTGGGAACTTTTATTTCAGCTCAGAAAACATGGGACCAACACTTTACATTTTGCGTTTATATTTTTGTTCAGTATACATGGCTGTCCATTCAGCACCATGGTCAGAGTCAACCGATGAAAGTACAGCATAACAACCCCTACAGGTCCCTTCAGCACCATGGACAGCACCAATCACAATACCTAACCAATCTACATAGCTCTAATTTCAGCACAATGGACAGTACCACATCACATATCTGTTTTCAGCAATCTTTTCAGACAGGATTAAAACAGTATTGCTGTTTGTTCAGCACCACCTGCCTACCACCATACAGTCGGCAGAACCGAATACCCTCCTAATAGGAAACATAATAGATGGATAGACATATGGCTATTTCCTAATTCATTGGAATTGTTACAATGTAGGACCAAAAATGTATCAGTGCACAGGCAGTCCGCATTAGTCTATTTCTTAACATGAAACCTGAAATCCTAACACTTGATTAGCTCCATGCATAGGAAGACACTGAAATAATAGGCATATGTGTTAACTTTTGATCACTTAACCAGGCCAGATAAGCTAACAATACATACTATTCAGTTCATTTGTAGGCATATAGCTAACCTAAAATGCTTTACACAAACCTTGCAGGTGGAGCGTTTATGACTACTCCAAGACATTACTCAAAAAACAAGCTGACCTAGCGGCACTCACTGACTTACCCGAGGCCCCCTGCATCCAGCCACAGATCTTATAGACGGTGGTGGTGGAGAACAGGAAGAAGAGAGTGAAAGAAGCAATGCAAGCTATCACCAGCATCATTGACATCCCGACGAAGAACGACGCGGCCTTGAACGCGGTGGAAGGGATCTGAGCGAACTCGGTGAAGGTCCCTGTGCAGTCGAGCTCCCTCTGGATCCCGTCGCCGGTGCAGAAGTGGAAGAGGCCGAAATAGCCGGCCTGTGGGGTGTCCACGCCGTCCCCGATCCAATAGGGCTGGCTGAAGATCACCACATTCAAGATGGCGAACAGGATGGTGAAGATGGCCCACAGGAGTCCGATGGCACGGGAGTTGCGGACATAGTTATGCTGGTATAGTTTAATGTCTTCCGAAGACATCGATGGGAGCATCGACGCAGCCGATCCGGGTATCATTGTAGCACAGTTTGTGTTGTATCCCAGTCCCGGTATTCTTATGAAGTAGGTAAGCCTATTAAAGTAGGTATATGAGCAAAGGGGGGCACTGACTAATTAATTAGTTGAGCAATGGAGGAGTCAGTAGATATGTTTGCTGAATAAATGCAATCCAAAGTAGCCTATGCACCCATGCAACTGAATGAATCACATCAAAGGCAACATCTGGCAAGCATATTCAACTCATGAGGTCGCACCCCGATGCTGGCGCATAAACTGAATAGCCAAAAGCTAATCTGCAAGCTTGTGCCTTTATTTAGCCTAAATGATAACTCTGAGAATGTGGCGACTCCTGAACTAGCCTATATGAGAAATAATTCCCTCCCACCTTATGTATGGCCATCTAACCGTTTGTCAGACATCGCTTCTGGCACATGTCACTTGTATGCCTCCGGAATACCTCCTTGAAAACACAGCAAATATCAGATTGTTATTCGGATATTACCCATAACACATTACTCATTTTAATTAAGAGTCCAATCAATATCAAATAATAAGGCCTTCCAATAGCTAATAGAACAGCAGTTTTTTGCAATAGCCTATGGCTCTTTCCTAAGCAATGATAACGACAGTGACGGTGTCAAACCGGAGCAAACGAAACGCAATGTCTATGATGCCTTCCTTCTTGTATAGCCCAAATCACAATCCTGCGGGATAATTCACAGCATCTAGCGGGCTATAGATAACGCACAGCCCAGTCCAGGTAGTTGCTACAGAGATTTTTTTTCACGAGCTACGGCAGCATCAGCAGCCTCCTCAGTGATGCCGGAAGAAGGATGAGGAGGATGAGAGAAAAGAGAGACACGATACAATACCCACACCAGAGGAAGCCGACAGTGATGAGCGTGTCAGCGCTGACGGTGTTCAGTTCTCTTAATCTATAACAACTCTGTGTTTGTCTGTCCCATGAGCTGGTTTAATATAGGCTGTTACATTCTCAGCACTATCTTCAAAGATACATATAGCCTACGTGAAAAGCCGTCAAACACACTGACGCATCACAATCCACTCTAGCTAGCTCTGGTAGGCTACCCTCTGTAGGCTAGGCTACGGAATAGCATCCGGATGACAATCCCTCCTAAATCAATGCAATCAGATGATCCGAGCCGTTCGTTCGTCGAAGTGGAGCCTATACAATAATCGCGGAATCGTTTTGCTCACGCGGCTCGGTCAGGGGTAAATTGTCCCTCACAGACAGATTCAGTTGCACTGGCCCGGTTAGGTTAGTGCACGCGGCGCGCCTCCCCCGGTCTCCTTCCAAAATGGTAGACCGCTGCTGCTGTGTTCTTAACAGGGGCGGGGGGCAATATGTCTTGTATACTGAACAAAAATATAAACACAACATAGAGTGTTGTTCCCATGTTTTAAGAGCTGAAATAAAATATTCCAGAAATGTTCTATATGCACAAAAAGCTTATTTATCTCAAATGTTGTGCACAAATTTGTTTACATTCCTGTTAGTGAGCCTTTATCCTTTGCCTAGATAATCCATCCATCTGACAGGTGTGGCATATCAATAAGGTGATTAAACAGCATGATCATTACACATGCACACCTTGTGCTGGGGATAAGGCCACTCTAAAATGTGCAGTTTTGTCACACAACACCATGCCACGGGTGGCTCAAGTTTTGAAGGGAGCTTGCAATTGGCATGCTGACTGCAGGAATGTCCACCAGAGCTGTTGCCAGAGAATTTAATGTTAATTTGTCTACTATAAGCCACCTCCAACATAATTTTTGAGAATTTGACAGTACGTCCAAACCGGCCTCACAACTGCAGACCACGTGTAACCACACCAGCCCAATATCCCCACATCCAGTTTCTTCACCCTCGGGATCGTCATAGACCAGCCACCGACACAGCTGATGAAACTGAGGAGTATTTCTGTCTGCAATAAAGACCTTTTGTGGTGAAAAACACCAGTGGGTGGGCCTATGACCTCCCAGCCCCATCCATGGCTGCGCCCCTGCCTTGTCATGTGAAATCCCTAGATTAGGGCCTAATGAATTTATTTAAATTGACTGATGTCCTTTTATGAACAGTAACTGTTGCATTTTGCATGAATATTTTTGTTCAGTATAGAGGATAAGGAAGGACAACCGAGTGTGTTGGCGCCATTGAGGAAACAGAGTCACCTCACACCCATTTACCCATTTCCTAAAATGAAAACAGACGTAAAAATGGATTACTATTCTCTTTTTAAATTATGCCCAGTTCACAAGGCCCCTTGGTGATGTGAGGCCTGAGGCAATTGCCTCTTCTGCCTAATGGTAAGTCCACCGCTGAGTGCTGGCATTCAAAGATATGATTTACCTGTGGCCACATAGTGATTGGATGACTGCTACTTTGTTCTTCAAAATGAATGACAAATTCATAGCCTAATATACATAATGGTAGATGAACTCACATACATGTCTAATATTTTCACAGTATCCCATGCACACAGTGTTTAAGGTTTGCACATATGCAGTAACATTCAGATTTGGTTCAGTTTACAAGTTTGAAGTTTCATCCAATGAGGGATCACAGCTGGGGGGAGCAGGATGTTTCACAACACAGGAAGGAGATGATTTTGATCTGGATTTACACAGGGTTCTAACAAACTGGCCCCTATTACATCATCATCATCATGACGACTCATCACCCAGCCATGGTTTAGCTGGTTAGTCAATACAAATTGCACCCTATTCCCTACATAGTGCACTACTTTTGACCAAAGCCAGTCAAAAGTGATGCACTATAGGGAATAGGGTGCTAGCTAGGATGCTGCTATGCAATGAGTAGCCATATGGCCTGTTCTGCCTTTGGATTAATACATAGATTCATACACAATATTTGGGGGGATGTGTGTGTTAAACGTTGTCTTTTAGGGCACATGATTGCCGTTATCCATGGTGCTGAGTGAAGAACCATGTAGGTTGGTGCTGTCCATGGTGCTAAACCAACACAGTAGCTAGTAGTTCTGTGAAAGGACTGCAATGGGGAGACTGCTTGTAGACCCCTAGCCCCTACTACACCCTCAGCAGATCTGAGGCAACATGGTAAGAGCTTCATCTTACTTTTTGAATGGCTGGGTCGGCATGGAAGGCAGGGAAACTATGGGCCTACTGGGGCTTGAGAAGAATGTATTCATTTATCTGTCGGTCTTACCATTATGTAGGCTAGTATCCTTTTGTGTTTTTTTTATGTAACATTTCAGTAGGCCTAGTCCAGGTTGGGAAGGCATGTTACACCAAACTAAAATATTACACACCCTACCCTCTCATTGAATTAACTAAAAAATAAGGATTACCACCACAAATAACAATAACTGTAGCAACCCTGTATTTATAAACATGGATATCAACTTTACCACTTCAGCAAGCTTTTGTGGCAGAGTCGATACCACGCAGGGCTCAGGGCCAGAAGATTGAGGGTTCGCCGGCCACCACAGACGAGCTCACTCTCCCTGCCTGTCTCATTACACTACGATCAGAGCCATCTGCAGACAATTATCATCTAGGCGCAGGCCTGGGCAACTCCAGTCCTCGGGGGCCTGATTGATGTCACACTTTTTCCCCAGCACCAGCTAACACACCTGACTCCAATAATCAACTAATCATGACCTTCAGTTAGGAACGCAATTAGTTTAAATCAGCTGTGTTTGCTAGGGATGGTGGAAAAGTGTGACACCAATCAGGCCCCCGAGGACTGGAATTGCCCAGGCCTGAAGGGGGGTAATTTGATTTTCAACATTTTGATGATATATTTATAATTATATAAAATGTATGCTACCAATATTTTCTACCAACAGGTTTCTGTGCCAATAAGCAAAGCATAACTGCATACCGATTACCAACTTCGGGCGCTTCAACGTCATAGTTTGCGTTTTCAACACCACAATCAAAAACAGTATGTCAATCTCAACAAACTATATCCCTCCCTACAAACTATATCCCTCCCTACAAAATATATCCCTCCCTACTTTGTACTCAGTATCAAAGGCTTGGCCAGACAACTTCTTAAGGTCATTCAACTATTTGTTGTTTTGTAACAGATGTCTCTTTCCATTCATCAGTGGCAGTGGCACAGTTTGGATGCTGGAATTAATATCAGAGTGGAGTGGACCAACATGCACAGGTAGCCTACAGGAGACTTTTGAAGTACCCTAATCAGATTAAAACTTTGACTGGTTATGTTTACGCCACACAAAACATATAAAACATTTTAAAAGTTAAATGACAAGTATTTAGGCTATATTGAAGTGTTAGGTTCTAGGTGTGTGAGGAATAGAGAGGCAGACTGCGTGTTAAGGTTTCCTGATTAACTGGGCCTGCTGAGCACATAGCCCTACAGTGCCTTCGGAAAGTATTCAGAACCTTCGACTTTTTCCACATTTTGTTATGTTAGATTTATTCTAAAATCTATAAAATACCCCATAATGACAAATCAAAGCAGGTTTTTAGAAATGTTGGCACATTTCTAAAAAAAAATAAAACTTAAATATTACATTTACATAATTATTCAGACCCTTTAGTACTTTGTTGAAGCACTTTTGGCAGCCATTACAGCCTCGATTCTTCTTGGGTATGACACTACAAGCTTGGCACACCTGTATTTGGGGAGTTTCTCCCATTATTCTCTGGAGATCCTCTCAAACTCTGTCAGGTTGGATGGGGAGCGTCGCTACACAGCTATTTTTAGGTGTCTCCTCTCCAGATATGTTAGATCAGGTTCAAGTCCGGGCTCTGGATGGACCACTCAAGGACATTCAGAGACTTGTCCCGAAGCCACTCCTGCATTGTCTTGGCTGTGTGCTTAGGGTCATTGTCCATTTGGAAGGTGAACCTTCACCTCAATCTAAGGTCGTGACTAGACTCCCAGTCCCTGCCTCTGAAAAACATCCCCACAGCATGATGCTGCCACCACCATGCTTCACCGTAGGGATGGTGCTAGGTTTCCTCCAGACGTGACACTTGGCATTCAGTCTAAAGAGTTCAATCTTGGTTTCATCAGACCAGAGAATCTTGTTTCTGTTTCTTATAGTCTGAGAGTCCTTTTGGTCCCTTTTGGCAAACTCCAAGCGGGCTGTCTGTGCCTTTTACTGAGAAGTGGCTTCCGTCTTGCCACTCTACCATAAAGGCCTGATTAGTGGAGTGCTGCAAATATGGTTATCCTTATGGTTCTCTCAACTCCACAGAGGAACTCTGGAGCTCTGTCAGAGTTACCATCGGGTTCTTGGTCAACTCCCTGACCAAGGCTCTTCTACATGGATTACTCAGTTTGGCCGGGAAGAGTCTTGGTGGTTCCAAACTTCTTCCATTTCAAATTGAATCAAATCAAAGTTTATTTGTGACGTGCGCTGAATACAACAGGTGTTACAGTGAAATGCTTACTCTCAGGCTCTACCCAATGGTGCGGAACAAAAGGTGTGTGTGTGTGTGTGTGTGTGTGTGTGTGTGTGTGTGTGTGTAGGTAAGTAAAGAAATAAAACAACAGTAGAGTAGTAAGGCTATATACAGACATCTGTTAGTCAGGCTTATTGAGGTAGTATGTACATGTAGGTATCGTTAAAGTGACTATGCATATATGATGAACAGAACGTAGCAGAAGGGTAAAAAGAGTGGTTGGCGGGTGGTGGGACACAATGCAGATAGCCCGGTTAGCCAATGTGCGGGAGCACTGGTTGGTCGGGCCAATTTAGGTAGTATGTACATGAATGTATAGTTAAACTGACTATGCATATAAGATAAACAGAGAGTAGCAGCAGAGTAAAAGAGGGGTTGAGGGGCACACAATGCAAATTGTCCGGGTAACCATTTAGTTACCTGTTCAGGAGTCTTATGGCTTGGGGGTAAAAACTGTTGAGAAGCCTTTTTGTCCTAGAGTTGGCACTCCGGTACTGCGTGCCTTGCGGTAGTAGAGAGAACAGTCTATGACTGGGTGGCTGGGGTCTTTGACAATTTTTAGGGCCTTCCTCTGACACCGCCTGGTGTAGAGGTCCTGGATGGCAGGCAGCTTTGCCCCAGTGATGTACTGGGCCGTACGCACTTCCCTCTGAAGTGCCTAGCGGCCGGAGGCCGAGCAATTGCCGTACCAGGCAGTGATGCAACCGGTCAGGATGCTCTCGATGTAGCAGCTGTAGAGCCTTTTGAGGATCTCAGGACCCATGCCAAATCTTTTTAGTTTCCTGAGGGGGAATAGGCTTTGTCGTGCCCTCTTCACGACTGTCTTGGTGTGTTTGGACCAATCTAGTCTGTTGTTGATGTGGACACCAAGTAATTTGAAGCTCTCAACCTGCTCCACTACAGCCCCGTCGATGAGAATGGGGATGTTTTCGGTGCTCCTTTTCCTGTAGTCCACAATCATCTCCTTAGTCTTGGTTACGTTGAGGGATATGTAGCTATTCTGGCACCACCCAGCCAGGTCTCTGACCTCATCCCTATAGGCTGTCTCGTCGTTGTCAGTGATCAGGCCTACCATTGTTGTGTCGTCAGCAAACTTAATGATGGCGTTGGAGTTGTGCCTGGCCATGCAGTTGTGGGTGAACAAGGACTTCAGGAGGGGACTGAGCACGCACCCCTGGGGAGCTCCTGTGTTGAGGATCAGCGTTTCAGATGTGTTGCTACCTACCCTCATTTAATAATGATGTAGGTGTAGGCCACTGTGTTCTTGGGGACCAAGATCTGTGCCTCGACAAAAACCTGTCTCGGACCTCATGGCTTAATTTTTGCTCTGACATGTACTGTCAACTGTGGGTCCTCATATAGACATGTGTGTCTTTCTAAATCATGTCCAATCAATGCAACTTACCACAAGTGGACTCCAATCAAGTTGTAGAAACATCTCAAGGATGATCAATTGGAAACAATATGCATCTGAGCTCAATTTCGTTTGTCATAGCAAAATGTCTGAATATTTATGTAAATATTTATGTAAATAAGGTATTTCTGTTTTTTATTTGTAATAAATGTACAAACATTTATAAAAAATGGTTTGCTTCGTAATTGTTTGATATTGTGTGTGGATTGCTGCGGTTATAGTTAAAAAAAAAAACATTTTAGAATAAGGCTGTAACGTAACAAAATGTGGAAAAAGTCACTATGTGGCCACATTATTATACAACTTGGGAGAATGCTGATCCGCAACAGACAGCACATCTCAGTATCAGACGTAAAAATACAGCCAGACTGCCCTGCTATTGGGCCGTTCTAGACCTTATAAACTGTCGTGAATAGACCCACTACTGATCCAAATGGAATGAAACAACTGTTCTGTTCTTTCATGTGCAATGATGCACCTGGCCTCTCTGCTGCCAATCAGCTATTCCTCTATGTTCTTGTGGATTTATATAGAAAATTGGCACATGTCCGGTTGTGATACCAAGGTCAACTGTGAACCAACTATATACATTTGGGGACAGGTCGAAACACATGAAGCTTTCATGGACATTTAGCTAGCTTGCTGTTTTGTCCTGGGAGATGAACATGGGTTGCGATTCTACCTTAGGTGCATATGGTCCTTTTTTATGTTTCTGGATCTTTGTGAAGTTTTGACCAATTTTAGGTCACACAGAATCATGTGCTCTGTACTCACGGCAACCTTTCCACTGGTGAAGGGGATAACCTTATTTGTTTTTGTTTGGTTTTCATTGATTGGTATCTCCTCGTTTATTCTTCTTCTTCTATGGATTTTAAATGGCGGTTGGCAACCAAGTTTAAGGTGTATTACTGCCACCAATGGGACTGGAGTGTGGACCTTGTTCATCTTTCAATCACCCATGTGGGTATGTGCTTGTAAAAAACAATGAGTAGATGAGAGAGGTGGGACTTGCAGCGCGTCAAGTTCTGTTTTGGCGCCTGGCTACGCAGAGATGATTGAATAACATATATGTGCACTCAACTTGGGCGGTCTGGTCAGCATGTTATTCTTGGAAGAAATGGACATTGCTTTTATTTATTTGCTTGAAGTTCAGCTTTCCTCAACTTTGCCCTGTTCACACGACCCTGCCCTTATTCCCCTCACCCAATGGTCCCCCGGCCCACTTCACTTCCCTGTATTGAACATTAATTGGGCTCTGTTGTTTCATTGCCCCCAATGAGTTATGTGGAAATGAACTGTTAGACTGGTATATTGACCTGTGTTATAGTAAGCACCCGGAAAAGCGTAGTGCATAAGGGAAGTAACAAGTCTGTCTGGCTGTCTGCCGGAAATTATGCACCTATTAATCCAGCCTGTAGATGGCCCTGTTGCACTTGTTATAAAGCCTCCATTGACATGCAGTATTATAGTTGGCCAGCAGGGGTCAATACAAACTCACACTAGACAGAGCCGTAGATACAGTATCTCAATTTTGGAGAATTTTAGAGCAGGGATATTCAAATCTTTCTCTACAAGGTCTGGGTGTACCGCTGTATTTCTGTTCTACTTGATAATTAATTGCACCCACCTGTTGTCCATGGTCTAAATCAGTACCTGCTTAGGACAGGAGGTTGCTGACGCCTTAATTGGGGAGAATGGGCTTGTGGTAATGGCAGGAGCGGAATAGGTGGAATGGTATCAAATACATGGTTTCCATGTGTTTGATGCCATTTCATTCGCACCCTTCCACACATTATTATGAGCCGTCATCCACTGCTTCTTAGAGGGTAGAACTTACAATGCTGTAAGTTGCTTTATCCAAAGCAACTTACAGCATTCATTCATACATTTTATGTACGGCTGATCTAGGGAATCAAACTCACTATTCTGACATTGCAGGCACCATACCCTGCCAACTGAGCTACAGAGGACCACACTTCAGAAAAAGGCAAAACGGCACATCTTAGGTGTAGCACTTTATTGTAGTCAGTGGCCATAGTTTAAATTAATGTACAGTGGCAATATGTTCAAACAGATAGACATGGTCTACAAAGACCTGTAAACCATGTTTTCTGTTGCCAGCATGGCTGGTCCTGGAGAGAGCCGCTGTGTCAGTAGTACTCTGTTGTTTTGGCTTGAAGACACTTGCTTGATTCAGCTATTCTGTGATTTCCCCACTGCAGCTTACTAAGACTTGGAGCAGGGTTGGCCAACACAGGGTTTAAGGAATTTGAAGGAAAGGGGCATAATCAGACAGAGACGCAGGCATTAGGCCCAGACAGGGCCAGACCAATGGACCAAACGATGCAGAAGGCATACATGGGTTCAAATAGTATAAAAAATATTTGACATACTTAAGCTGTGATTGTTTGAGCTTGCCTGCAGCAATGGAACCAATGAACTAGTTCCAAAAGTGCAAACTAATCTCGCCTTCCAAATTCTATTTTATTTTACCTTTATTTAACTAGGCAAGTCAGTTAAAAACAAATTCTTATTTTCAATGACAGCCTAGGAACAGTGGGTTAACTGCCTGTTCAGGGGCAGAACGACAGATTTGTACCTTGTCAGCTCGGGGGTTTGAACTTGCAACCTTCCGGTTACTATTCCAACGCTCTAACCACTAGGCTACCCCCTAACCACTAGGCTACCCTAAATACTATTTGAACCCAGGTTTTGGAGACAGGGATGAGGTGGGAAACAGACAGGAAAGAGAGGGGAGGAATTAAAGAGAAAAAGAGGACAGAGATGGTGCCTGTGAGAGTTGGTGGGAAAGAATAGCTGGGAGAGGATCAGAGAGATTTGGGGGCAGCTGCCTCAACTAATTAAGGGATGAAAGATAGCCAGTAAACATCCACTACTGTTGACTGAAAACACAGTAGCAGTGTACTGTATTGCTGAACACAATCAGTGTGTGTCTGTGTATGTATGTGTGTGTGTAGGAGTGCCAGAGAGAGAATGCCTGGGTGGAAAGAGATAATGGGTAGGTCGTGGGGAGGTTTGTTTTGTTTTCTCTGTGTGTATGTGTGTGCGTGTATTGTTGTGAATGGAGATGGATGGTTTCTTGTGTCTCTTATCTTATGTTTTCTGGTACTGGTCCCTGTTCATTGTTTGTGATGTTGTTGGTGAGCTCTGTGTTCTAAATAATGTTCTAAGAATTGTTCTAATATTCCTGTCTTCTTAGAGCTCTGTGATGGTCATTGAACTCTCTAGGTTTGGTCATTTGTCGATTAGCATTTTGCCCACACGCTTCAAGAGCCTACGTACGAAACAGAAGACATTGGTTTCAAATACTAGATGGACAGTAAGTTATTTTGATACTGTGTGTCCAGTGAATAAACATTTAAAAGATGTTGTTTAGTATGAGTGATCAACAACAATTGAGAGAATGGAGCCTAGAAGGCGGATCAAGTTTTTCAAGTGATTGAGTATTTTTGTTTTTCAAGAGAATGCACAGCAAATAATAGTCTACACTCTAAGAAAGATCTAGAACCTAAAATGGTTCTTCGGCTGTCCCTATTGGATAACCCTTTGAAGAACCCTTTTTGGTTCCAGGTAGAACCCATTTGGGTTCAATGTAAAACAATTTCTACAAAGGGTGTCTACATGGAACCCAAAAATGTTCTACCTGAAACCAAAAAGGGTTCTCCTATGGGGACAGTCAAAGATCCCTTTTGGAACCCTTTTTCTAATAGTGTATTTGGTACACAGGAGTCTGGTATTATTGTTGTTAATGCTAAATGGTTTGTCCCCCCAGAGACTCAAGTTCTACAGACTGACACGTTGGGTTGTGAGTGACATTCCGGGCTTGTTGTTGTTGAAAACAAGCTGGCCTATTGTAGAGGTAACCTCTACTGTGTCCCACAACTAACCACTCTTTCTGTGTGTGTGTGCATACTTGTCTCTCTCCGTGTTTGTGTGTGTGTGCGCTCGCATCTGTGTCAATATGTGTGTGTGTGTGTCTGCTCTATTGTAGATGCTCTACCCCTACTGCTACCCACAACCACTCTCTCACACACTGTTTACCATGACAATACCGGCTCTGGCACTTTCCCTGGCTGTAACTGTCATTCCCTCTTATCCTTATGTCATTTCATTGTAATTAGCTAGTGTTTTCATATTTCCTTAAGCCCCGTCGTTCATTTTGGCATTTCCCCCCTCTGGTTCCTTTCATCTGTTACTGGGGGATCATACAGAGAGGCTGCCAAAAGTTTGGTGTATTGTGTGTGTGTGTTGTGGTGCGCTCCCGACTCGAGGATAATAAACCCGGCAGTAAACAAAAGATAAAATAGCCAAAGCAGAAGAGGGGGCAAAATCAACACAATGAAAATCTGTTGGATGGATACTGTGCTGACTGTTGGAGTGTGTCAATCTTAAATCTTTCTCAGGCATTTGTGAAGAGCTATGAGAGCTACAGTATCTATTGGAGTTTGGGACATGTCTTTGTGGAATTGTATAGTCTGCTTTGTTTGGTCAAAAGAGCCTGTGAGATCGATGTGTGTCAATAGTCTGCCTTCCCATTGGGCACAGATTCCAATTCAACATCTATTCTACGTTGGGTCAACATAATTTAATTGAAATGACATGGAAACAACGTTGATTCAACCAATGTGTGCCCAGTGGGTTTATTGTAAGTCAGTTGCAACTAAGTCCTCAATGTTTATAGATCTATGATTGAACTTGGTTTTGAATAGTTCTGTCACGATGATCTTCTGCTAAAAGCTGGCCAGCAGAGGCAAGAACGGGTTCAAAGTAGGGTTGCAAAATTTCCCCAAATTCCCATATTTTTCAGAAATCCTGTTTGGAAGATTCAGAGCATCAAGAGAGAATATGCAGGAAATCCCTGAATCCTCCAACTGGGGTTTCCGGAAAACTTGAGAAGTGTGGGAAAGTTACATGTTTTATTTTAAACCCTGGTACTATAGGTTCCCATATCTGTGTCTTCCCTGTTGGGAAGTGGGGCCTTCTGTCTCTGTGTCCTCTACAGGCCTGTTACTACTGTCTGTGTCTTCCCTGTTGGGAAGTTGGGCCTTCTGTGTCTGTGTCCTCTCCAGGCCTGTTACTACTATCTTTGTCTTGCCTGTTGGGAAGTGGGGCCCTCTGTCTCTGTGTCCTCTCCAGGCCTGTTACTACTATCTGTGTCTTCCCTGTTGGGAAGTGGGGCCTTCTGTCTCTGTGTCCTCTACAGGCCTGTTACTACTGTCTGTGTCTTCCCTGTTGGGAAGTTGGGCCTTCTGTCTCTGTGTCCTCTCCAGGCCTGTTACTACTATCTTTGTCTTCCCTGTTGGAAAGTGGGGGCTTCTGTCTCTGTGTCCTCAGCCTCTCTCAACCTCTCTGGTTATCTCTGACATTCCATGTTTACTACTGTCGCTATGTTAGTAATACTCGAATTAGACTGATAATACATGGTGGTGTGCAAATGAGGCTCCTTGCATAGTTTGAGTGTGTGTGTGTGTGCGTGTGTGTGTGTGTGTGTGAGCGTGTGTGTGTGTGTGCGTGTGTGTGTGTGTGTTTGTGTGTGTGTGTGTGTGTGTGCATGCGTGTCCGTGTCTGTGTTTCTCACTGTTTGTACAGCATGTTCTGCCTTAGAGCAAACCAGGGAATTTGGGGCTGTAGCTGGTCTATGCCGAATACCTCTTTCGAATACTTCCTAGTTCTATCAGTTGCAGTATTAGCATACTGTAGGCCCCTTCAATTCACACTGACATACTTTTTGAGTTTTTAAACCCTAAAGCGCTGGCTGTCATTTATGAAGGTTAGTGAGGGCTCACTCAGTCTATATTCGCAGAACGAGAGCCAGCTCAGTAATAGCCAGGAAAATATCAGTTGTAATATTCATCTTATTTGATGGAGCCAGTCAAAGCTCGAGGCCAAACATACTTTTACATCTCCCTCTTTCTATTATTGGTGGTATGTTTACTGGGCTTATAACATCAGAAAACCATTTAGCATAGGTATGGCATAACCATGTTTTTATTGTTATATATATATATTTCTTAGTAAAAAGGTAGCAGGCTAGTGATGTGAGCAAAATGTGTGCTGAGTATAGGGTTGAACCAAATTTTTGTGCCACTAGATGGCAGAATGCCCTTGCCTCCATACTTTGGCTGGGCTGCTCTACTGCTGTAGGAGTCGAACCGAGTCCTACTGTAGGAGTCGAACCGAGTAACCAAAAAGGTGTTAAACAAATCTAAATATATTTGAGATTCTTCATCAAAGTAGCCACCCTTTTTCTTTTACAACAGCTTTGCACACTCTTGACATTCTCTCAACCAGCTTCATTAAGAAATATTTCCCCAACAGTCTTGAAGGAGTTCCCACATATGCTGAGCACTTGTTGGCTGCTTTTCCTTCACTCTGCAGTCCAACTCATCCCAAACCATCTCAATTGGGTTGAGGTCGGGTGATTTTTCGAGGCCAGGTCATCTGATGCAGCACTCCATCACTCTTCTTGGTCAAATAGCCCTTACACAGCCTGGAGGTGTGTTTTAGGTCATTGTCCTGTTGAAAAACAAATGATAGTCCCCCTGAGCCCAGACAAGAGTGGATGGCGTGTCACTGCAGAATGCTGTGGTAGCCATACTGGTTAAGTGTGCCTTGTATTCTAAGTAAATCATTGAGTGTCATCAGCAAAGCACCCCCACACAATCACACCTCCTCCTCCATACTTCAAGGTGGGAACCACACATGCAGAGATCATCCATTCACCTACTCTGCATCTCCCAAAGACACGCCGGCTGAAACCAAAAATCTCAAATTTGGACACATCTGACCAAAGGACGGATTTCCACCGGTCTAATGTCCATTGCTCGTGTTTCTTGGCCCAAGCAAGTCTCTTCTTAATATTGGTGTCCTTTAGTACATCGCGCATCTGTAAATAGCCCACCCAACTACCTCATCCCCATATTATATATTATTTTTGCTCCTTTGCACCCCAGTATCTCTACTTGCACATTCATCTTCTGCACATCTATCACTCCAGTGTTTAATTGCTAAATTTAAATTATTTCCCCACTATGGTCTATATATTGCCTTACCTCCCTAATCTTACTTCTTGCAACACACTGTATATATTTTTTTATTGTGTTATTGACTGTACGTTTGTTTATCCCATGTGTAAGTCTGTGAAACCCTAAATGTTTGTGTCGCAATGTTTGGCTTTATCTTGGCCAGGTTGTAGTTGTAAATGAGAACTTATTCTCAACTGGCCTACCTGGTTAAATAAAGGTGAAATAAAAATAACATTTAAAAAAGTAGTGGTTTCTTTGCAGCAATTCGATCATGAAGGCCTGATTCACACAGTCTTCTCTGAACAGTTGATGTATCTGTTACTTGAACTTTGTGAAGCATTTATTTGGGCTGCAATCTGAGGTGCAGTTAACTCTAATGAGCTTATTTTCATCATAGAGCTTGTTGGTTTTGCGACTGCTCTTGGAGAAACTTTCAATGTTCTGTATTGACTGACCTTCATGTCTTAAAGTAATGATGGACTGTCGTTTCTCTTTGCTAATTTGAGCTGTTCTTGACATAACATGGACTTGGTATTATTTTATCAACTGATTGGCTCCAATCCATGAAGAAGGAAAGAAATTCCACACATGAACTTTTAACAAGGCACACCTTGATAAATGATAAATTGCATTCCAGGTGACTACCTCATGAAGCTGGTTGAGAGAATTCCAAGAGTGTGCAAAGCTGTCATCAAGGCGAAGGGTGGCTACTACAAATATACAATCTATTTTTATGATGGAAAAAAATGTGGGTTACTACATGATTCCATATGTGTTATTTCATTGTTTTGATGACTTCACTATTATTCTACAAAGTAGAAAATAGTTTAAAAAAACAAAAACAAACCTGGAATGAGTAGGTGTGTGCAAACTTTTGACTGGTACTGTACATCCTTACAGTATATTATTTTTACTATCAAACATGCATGTTTTAATAACTCCCTCTCGATGAAATACATGTAGGCCTTTTAAAAATTATATTACTTTATTATCCATTGTCTATATGACAAACAGACATTTCCCACACACACAGACACGCGTGAAGCTATTTATTGTGTGCATACACACACACAGACCGATAATGGTTATGGATTGAATAATACAGTATGTTACAATGCACTGATTTGCCTTGCTTTCTCGTTTGCCAAGCATCCTACATAATCAAATGTTGTTTGACACATGATTCGTAAACAACAGGTGTAGACTAACAGTGACATGCTTACTTACACCGCAGTAAGTGAATGCACTTTTAATTTTTTAAATTCCTGACAGTGATTGTGAATCTGAGGTTGCCCTTGAAGAAACCCAGCCAAACAGATGGTGCAAGAGCTTCCCTTTCAAATGTAATATGATTATGATTACTATAGGCTATGTGCTCATTCAAGAGCTATTGGGATAGTGATGCAGTGTGTTGGCCATGTGTAGCAAATGGGGATGGGCGGTGTGTGTATGCTTGTGTGTCTGTGTGTAAGAGCGAGAGAGAATGAGGATGGGATGTCGGTGGGCTGATATGAGTGTGTGTTAGTCAGTCAAGCTGTGCCAGCCACGGAAATCAAATCATATGAAATCACTTTCGGGGTTGGTCAGTCAGTAGTAAATTCGGCAACCATCACTAACCTACCTACCCCAAACCTCAACAGATTCCTCTATGATTTTAGCCATCTTATGCCACGATTTTGCTGTCCCAGAGAAAATGTCCATATCGCAGTCAAATTCTTAGGTTGTAAACGATTTTCAGACATGTTCGCTCTATCAGTGTGACAGGGTCTAGGTCTGCTGATTCAGTACCACTACGTCTTGTCTCGTTCAGTGTGACAGGGTCTAGGTCTGCTGATTAACCTGTTATGGCTGCATCCCTTTGTTCTCAATTTCCACCTGAAGACATACCCTAATCTACAGTGGGGCAAAAAAGTATTTAGTCAGCCACCAATTGTGCAAGTTCTCCCACTTAAGAATATGAGAGAGGCCTGTAATTTTCATCATAGGTACACTTCAACTATGACAGACAAAATGAGCATTTTTTTTCCAGAAAATCACATTGTAGGATTTTTTATGAATTTATTTGCAAATTATGGTGGAAAATAAGTATTTGGTCAATAACAAAAGTTTATCTCAATACTTTGTTATATACCCTTTGTTGGCAATGACAGAGGTCAAACGTTTTCTGTAAGTCTTCACAAGGTTTTCACACACTGTTGCTGGTATTTTGGCCCATTCCTCCATGCAGATCTCCTCTAGAGCAGTGGTGTTTTGGGGCTGTTGCTGGGCAACACAGACTTTCAACTCCCTCCAAAGATTTTCTATGGGGTTGAGATCTGGAGACTGGCTAGGCCACTCCAGGACTTTGAAATGCTTCTTACGAAACCACTCCTTCGTTGCTCGGGCGGTGTGTTTGGGATCATTGTCACGCTGAAAGACCCAGCCACGTTTCATCTTCAATGCCCTTGCTGATGGAAGGAGGTTTTCACTCAAAATCTCACGATACATGGCCCCATTCATTCTTTCCTTTACACGGATCAGTCGTCCTGGTACCTTTGCAGAAAAACAGCCCCAAAGCATGATGTTTCCACCCCCATGCTTCACAGTAGGTATGGTGTTCTTTGGATGCAACTCAGCATTCTTTGTCCTCCAAACACGACGAGTTGAGTTTTTACCAAAAAGTTATATTTTGGTTTCATCTGACCATATGACATTCTCCCAATCTTTTTCTGGATCATCCAACTGCTCTCGAGCAAACTTCAGACGGGCCTGGACATGTACTGGCTTAAGCAGGGGGACATGTCTGGCACTGCAGGATTTGAGTCCCTGGCGGCGTAGTGTGTTACTGATGGTAGGCTTTGTTACATTGGTCCCAGCTCTCTGCAGGTCATTCACTAGGTCCCCCCCCTGTGTGGTTCTGGGATTTTTGCTCACCGTTCTTGTTATCATTTTGACCCCACGGGGTGAGATCTTGCGTGAAATGTCTTCCATTTCCTGATAATTGCTCCCACAGTTGATTTCTTCAAACCAAGCTGCTTACCTATTGCAGATTCAGTCTTCCCAGCCTGGTGCAGGTCTACAATTTTGTTTCTGGTGTCCTTTGACAGCTCTTTGGTCTTGGCCATAGTGGAGTTTGGAGTGTGACAGTTTGAGGTTGTGGACAGGTGTCTTTTATACTGATAACAAGTTCAAACAGGTGCCATTAATACAGGTAACGAGTGGAGGACAGAGGAGCCTCTTAAATAAGAAGTTACAGGTCTGTGAGAGCCAGAAATCTTGCTTGTTTGTAGGTGACCAAATACTTATTTTCCACCATAATTTGCAAATAAATTCATAAAAAATCCTACAATGTGATTTTCTGGATTTTGTTCTCTCAATTTGTCCGTCATAGTTGAAGTGTACCTATGATGAAAATTACAGGCCTCTCTCATCTTTTTAAGTGGGAGAACCTGCACAATTGGTGGCTGACTAAATACTTTTTTGCCCCACTGTGCGTGTATATATATATATACACAAACAAACCAACACACACACAAACAAACCACACATTTCATTACAAATTTAAAATATATATATATATATATTTATATTTCATAAAACGGCATTAGCACTTACCCGTCCAGAAGTACGTCCTGTCCTTGCAGAAACTCAGTTCCTGTTTTAATCATAACACTCAAAGATTCCTCCAACAAAAAATCGGTCTCACTTTCACTTTTTCACTTTCACTTTAGACTTTGACTTCGCTTTTCCTGATTTATTCGCCATTATATCTTCAATGAAATCGTTGAAAATACAACCTTCCGAAATACAGCTGCGCGTAACAAGCCTCACAGCAACTCCTCTGATCGTCGCGGGGGGGATGGAGTTTGTTACGCATGCAATAACAAACAAGGAATGGTGCTCCAACCCAAAACCATTACATACTGGCGTTTACCTCAGCTCATTGGCTATCTACCCAGCTAGATTTCAAGAAGATCAGTGGTCATTGGGCAGAAATACAGTCCATCAACGAAGCTTCGCTAAAATGATTGGTGCGCCAGGTAGTCATTGCTCATTGTCTTCAAATCAGCTCACTTCAGTCAATACTCCCCGCAAAAAAAATAAACATCCAGAGGAATGCACTGAAACCAACCATGACTAGATAAACAATTGTTTACGGTGTGTAATCACGTCGAATGCTCCGTAATTTTTTTTATAGAGATGGAATTCACGGCACAAACAGGTTACAAAATGTTTCGATTTAAGCTATAAAAATGGATTTTATCAAAGAAAACGGCACTTCATTTGATCACTGGGACCCTCAGGAAGAGAAATAAGAGCAAGATATCAGAATGTAAGTCATAATTTTACCTTCAGATGTGAATGTGTAAAAAATTCTGTTGTTGATTGCTCTTCTCAAACAAAAGCATGGGATTTGTTCTCTGTAATAGCTATTTTAAAATAGGAAAACGTAGTTTGATTACCAAGATTCTAGTCTTTTGAAGGATGTAAGACACTTGCATTTTCAAGAATGTTTAATGTTACGACGTTGTATTTTTAGTTGTCACTCTGAAATTTCCCCTGATGTTGGTCCCTGTACGGGGATCGCAGCCATAAATTAAGTACCACTATGTGCGGTTGTAGGCTCCAACAAAGTACTGGCACTGTCAGAAATGTCGTCTAGTGTGGCTTGTGTTACAAGCCGATCCTGGGGACTGACTAATAACACTGATAATGCACAAAATAATATGATTGTTGTGTTTAGTCAGATTAGTATAATAGTTGAATGTAATAGCAGTTGATAATATTTGATTTAAATGTGTTACTGCTTTTCAAGAAGAAGAATTTCCCTAATTATCTTGTTTACATGACAAATCGGAAATCAGCCTGATCAGCCTGATAAATGCACAAAAATGAACTTTCTACCCCAGTGACCATGTTTTTTTTTGTAAGCCGATATGATTCTTAGCTCAGACATACAATTTCTATCTGAAAACTATTTCTAAGCTGCATACTTTCAGTTTTTCGAACTCGGGAGGCTTTGGCACTGTGCTGCTGGGGCTGGCACATGAGTAGATCAAATCCACCTCTGCAGTTGACGTAGCCTACTTCAGCTGATGCAAACTGAAGCAAATCGTACAATCTGGCCAGGTTGGACATTTGGTAACATCGCACACTGTGACCTGTAAAAATCGTAAAAGACTGGATCCGATGTACAGTCGTAGCCAAAGGTTTTGAGAATGACACAAATATTAACTTTCACAAAGTCTGCTGCCTCCGTTTGTATGATGGCAAGGTGATCAGATGAATTGCAATAAATTGCAAAGTCCTTGGAATCATTGTTCTTCCTCTGTCAATCATGGTTAACTGAAAAGAAACACGTGCCATCATCATTGCTTTGCACAAAAAGGGCTTCACAGGCAAGGAAATTGCTGCCAGTAAGATTGCACCTAAATAAACCAGTCATCAAATCATCAAGAAATTCAAGGAGAGCGGTTCAATTGTTGTGTAGAAGGCTTCAGGGCGCCCAAGAAAGTCCAGCAAGCACCAGGACCGTCTCCTAAAGTTGATTCAGCTGCGGAATCGGGGCACCAACAGTACAGAGCTTGCTCAGGAATGGCAGCAGGCAGGTGTGAGTGCATCTGCACACACAGTGAGGTGAAGACTGTTGAAGGATGGCCTGGTGTCAAGAAGGGCAGCAAAGAATCCACTTCTCTCCAGGAAAAACATCAGGGACAGACTGATATTCTGCAAAAGGTACAGGGATTGGACTGGGGTAAAGTCATTTTCTCTGATGAATCCCCTTTCCGATTGTTTGGGGCACCTGGAAAAAAGCTTGTCCAGAGAAGAAAAGGTGAGAGCAACCATCAGTCCTGTGTCATGCCAACAGTAAAGCATCCTGAGACCATTCAGGTGTGGGGTTGCTTCACAGCCATGAATAAAGAATGGTACCAACACATCCTCCGAGATAAACTTCTCCCAGCCATCCAGGAACAGTTTGGTGACGAACAATTCCTTTTCCAGCATGATGGAGCACCTTGCCATAAGGCAAAAGTGATAACTAAGTGGCCCAGGGAACAAAACATCGATATTTTGGGTCCATGGCCAGGAAACTCCCCAGGCCTTAATCCCATTGAGAACTTGCGGTCAATACTCAAGAGGCAGGTGGACAAACAAAAACCCACAAATTCAAACAAACTCCAAGCATTTACTTTGCAAGAATGGGCTGCCATCAGTCAGGATGTGGCCCAGAAGTTAATTGACAGCGTGCCAGGGCGGAGAGGTCTTGAAAAAGACCTCAAATGTTGACTCTTTGCATCAACTTCATGTAATTGTCAGTAAAAGCCTTTGACACTTCTGAAATGCTTGTAATTATACTTCAGTATTCAATAGTAACATCTGACAAAATATCTAAAGACACTGAAGCAGCAAACTTTGTGGAAATTAATATTTGTGTCATTCTCAAAACTTTTGACCACGACTGCACAGTGTGGGAAGGCCTTACCAGCCTTACCATTCAGACTTACCAAGTCTTTAGGAAAAACCGTGGATTGGGAATACTTTGGGAATACCACAGGCAAGGGTTCAGATTCTCCAGAAGAAAAGTCTCTCAGTTCAAACACACATGAATTGACTTTACCTCTCTCTCTCTCACACACACACACACACACACACACAGATACACAGAGAGAGAGAGAGAGAGAGAGAGCGTGAGGAATGGTATTGTATGTGTGTGTGTTGCTGTTTGACATTGCGGCTGCATGGGCCAGGCTGACTCTGCGTTTGCTTGATGTACGTGTCTGAGTGAGAGCCAAGCATCAGGAGCAGCCAGCTATGTGTACCCCTAAATGGGACAAAGACCTGCATCTGGGGAGACGTATCACTGCAACACCAGGTCATACCCACAGCCACCTTCACCGACTGACAGCCCAACCGCGCTGACTGTCACAACAGGGCTCTCGAACCACATAGCTCTCTCTCTCTCTGTCTCCATTTCCCTCTCTCTCCACCCCTCTCTCCTTTTCTTTCCCTTCTATCTCTAAATCTGTCCACCAATGCATCATAATTTCTCTCTCCCAGCCCCCCTCCTCTTCCCTCTCTCCCACCTCTCTCCCTCCATCTTTGCTTCATCCCTCCTTCCTACTCTCTCCCTCCATCCCTGCCCCATCCCTCCTTTCCACTCTCTTCCACATCCCTCCTTTCCACCCTCTGACTCCATCACTGCTCCATCGCTCATTTATACTCTCTGCCTCCATCCCTCTGTCCCTCCTTCCCACTCTCTCCCTCCATCCCTGCTCCATCCCTCCTTCCCCACTCTCTTCCTCCATCCATCCTTTGAACTCTCTCCCTCCATCCCTCCTTTCCACTCTCTACCTCCATCCCTGCTCCATCCCTTCTCTCCACTCTCTTTCCATCCCTGCTTCATCCCTTCTTTACACTCTCTACCTCCATCCCTGATCCATCCCTCCTTTCCACTCTCCCACTCATTCCTGCTCCATCCCTTCTTTCCACTATCTACCTCCATCCCTGCTACATCCCTCCTTTCCACTCTATTCCTCCATCCATCCTTTGCACTCTCTCCCTCATCCCTGCTCCATCCCTTCTTTACACTCTCTACCATCCCTGCTCCATCCCTCCTTTCCACTCTCTCCCTCCATCCCTGCTCCATCTCTCCTTTCCACTCTCTCCACATCCCTACTCCATCCCTTCTTTACACTCTCTCCACATCCCTACTCCATCCCTTCTTTACACTCTCTCCCTCCACCCCTGTTCCATCCCTTCTTTATACTCTCTCCCTCGTCTCTGCTCCATCCCTCCTCTGTCAAGCTCTGATCTGTTTCACCCGTCCCTTTGATTTTCTTCACCCCCTCCAGGTGTCGCTTATTTTCATCCTATCTGCCCTGACCTTGAATGTGCCTGTCCATCGGTACCTATTGGACTCTGAACTGGTTTTGGCTTTTTGCCTGTACACGACCATTCTCTTGCCTACCCCTTTTTGTATTAATAAACATTTTAAGACTCCATCCATCTGCCTCCTGGGTCTGCATCTGGGTCTCGCCCTCTCCCTCCAGTCCTGTTCCTCCCTCTCTCCCTCCATCTCTCATTTCCACTCTCTCCCTCCCTCCCAGCTCCATCCCTTCTTTCCACTCTCTCCCTGCATCCCTCCTTTCTGTCTCCATCCCTCTTTTCCACTCTCTCCCTCATCCCTCCTCCCTCTATCTCCCTCCTTCCCTGCTCATCCCTCTTTTCCACTCTCTCTCTCCATCCATCATCCCTCTCTCCCTCCATCCATCATCCCTCTCTCCCTCCATCCCTCCTCCCCCTCTCCCTCCATCCCTCATTTCCACTCTCTCCCTTAGCTCAATCTCATGGCCTGGCTTTTCTTAGCGAACCTTTCTCTCATCCATTATTGAAGCTTGTTTTTCCCCCCCTGGGTCTCAGAATAAAGAAGGAGAACGGATCCTTTCATTTTTAATACCATGCGTTAAATATGTATCGTCAGTCATTCTGTGACTGTACCAACTAGTACTCTTTTTGCAGGACACAATACTCAAAGTCCCAAGAAGATGTGAGGAGAAAGACCGAAACACCGTGACCTCAGAGATGGAAGGAAATAAGAGATGGGGGATGGGTGATAGACAAAGGAGGATGGAAATTGACGGACAGGTCTGGCTAATGGGTAAAACAGCATATTTTCAGTGTTATCATTGACCAACTCTGTCAGAGAGAGGGCTAGAGCAGAAACAGAAGAAGAAAAAAGGAGAAACGACTAACTTTCTTGGAGAGAAGTTTTATGAATATCTTATGCTATGAATGCGACATGTATACCACCTTCAAATAAAGTGTGACTGAGAAAAAGAAAAGGTAAGGGAGAGGACAGAGATGAGGGATAGGTTGATGGTGAATGTTGATGGAAGACGACACAGCCTGTCTTAGCTTTAGCTGAAGTGAAGGAAGCTGGATAATCATATTCACTGAATACCTGGAATTATTTGAATTCCAAAGCTATCTGGCGTACATGCATTGACTCCTCTCCTGGCTGGTGTGGGTTAGTTTGTTATGCATCAGGCAAACTTGTTCGAACTCAGTACTCAGTCACAGCAGAGAGCCTACCGTCATTTCCACACAACACCCCCGCTGAACACACCTGCCACACACACACACACACGCTAGCTACTGTCTGCCTGCCTGCCAAATATTGTATTCTGTCAGATTTTTTTTCACAGCTTTGCATACAAGGAGGGTAATGATGAGGCGCTGAGTTACTCATGCTGAAAAAGTGTGTGTATATGTGTGTAGAGAGAGCACGAGAGAGAGAGCTTCTGCTTTTATTTTTACTACTTCTTTAACTCCTTTGTTCATATTTTTGACCATGTGTATTGCACTATTTGAGGTTGGGTAGCTTACTTTCTAAATATAAGGGAATAAGGTAAGGCATTTATTATATCGTTATTTCTGACTTTTGTGTCGCCACCTGCTTGGTTGAAAATTATTTTCATGTGTTTGTATGCGGGGTGCTGTCCTCAGATAATTGCATGGTCTGCTTTCGCCATAAAGCCTTTTTGAAATCTGACACTGCGGCTGGATTAACTTCTTCAGGTATAGGGGGCAGCATTTTCACTTTTGGATAAATAGCGTGCCTAATTTCAACATCCTGCTACTCATGCCAAGAATATAAGATATGCATATTATTCATAGATTTGGATAGAAAACACTCTGAAGTTTCTAAAACTGTTTGAATCATGTCTGTGAGTATAACAGAACGTATGTAGCAGGCAAAACCCCGTGAACTAACCGTTCAGATTTTTATTTTGAGGTCTCTGTCTGTTCACTGCGTTCTCATTGGGAAACAATATTTCTTAGGAACTTGTTTACAGTTCCTACTGCTTCCACTGGATGTCACCAGTCTTTGGAATTTGGTTGAGGTTATTAATTTGTGCAATGAAGAAGTACGGCCATCTAGGAACTGCGCAACACTGTTGAGAGTTGCGCAAGACTTGAAAAGTAGCTTGGATTGTTGTCTTCCTGTATTGAACACAGATAGACCCGTCTTCAATTTGATCGATTATTAACGTTTAAAAATACCCAAAGTTGTATTACAAATGTAGTTTCAAATATTTTGGCAAAGTTTACAGGCAACTTTTGAAATATTTTATAGTGACTTTGCGCAATTTGGAAGCTGTTTTTTTCTGGATCAAACGCGTCACATAAATAGACATTTTGGATATATATGGACGGAATTAATCGAACAAAATGACCATTTGTGATGTCAAAGGTAAGGCATGTTTTATATTATATTTCTGTGTTTTGTGTAGAGCCTGCAGGGTTGAAATATGCTACACTCTTTGTTTACTGTTGTGCTATCATCAGATAATAGCTTCTTATGCTTTCGCAAAAAATACTTTTAAAAATCTGACAGGTTGGCTGGATTCACAACGAGTGTAGCTTTATTTAGTATCTTACATGTGTGGTTTAATGAAAGTTAGATTTTATATCATTGTATTGGAATTTGCCACCCTGCATTTTTCCTGGCTATTGGCCAAGTGGGACGCAAGCATCCCCTATACCATAAGAAGTTATTAACAAGAAGTTAAGCTTTATTTTGATCTATTACAATTATATTACACTTATATTTTCGGTTATCTTGAATATTGATATTTCTGTAGTTTGAAATTGGCTCTCTGCAATTTCACTGGATGTTGTCAAATCGATCCCACTAACGGGATTGGCGCAGGACGGGATCACTAACAGGTTTTAAGACACTAACAGCTTACAGACGGTAGGCAATTAAGGTCACAGTTATGAAAACTTAGGAAACTAAAGAGGCCTTTCTACTGACTCTGAAAAACACCAAAAGAAAGATGCCCAGGGTCCCTGCTCATCTGCGTGAACGTGCCTTAGGCATGCTGCAAGGAGGCATGAGGACTGCAGATGTGGACAGGGCAATAAATTCCAATGTCCGTACTGTGGGACACCTAAGACAGCGCTTACAGGGAGACAGGACGGACAGCTGATCATCCTCGTAGTGGTAGACCATGTGTAACAACACCTGCACAGGATTGGTACATCCGAACAACACACCGGTGGGACAGGTACAGGATGACAACAACAACTGCCCGAGTTACACCAGGAATGCACAATCCCTCCATCAGTGCTCAGACTGTCCGCAATAGGCTGAGAGATGTTGGACTGAGGGCTTGTTGGCCTGTTGTAAGCCAGGTCCTCACCAGACATCACCGGCAACAACGTTGCCTAGGGGCACAAACCCATGTCTGGTTGCTGGACCAGAGGACTGGCAAGAAGTGCTATTCACTGACGAGTTTCGGTTTTATCTCACGAGGGGTGATGGTCGGATTTGCATTTATTTTCGAAGGAATGAGCATTACACCTAGGCCTGTACTCTGGAGCGGGATCAATTTGGAGGTGGAGGGTCCGTCATGTTCTGGGGCGGTGTGTCACAGCATCATCGGACTGAGCTTGTTGTCATTGCAGGCAATCTCCATGCTGTGCGTTACAGAATGACAATGCCACCAGCCATACTGCTCATTCTGTGAGTGATTTCCTGCAAGATAGGATTGTCAGTGTTCTGCCATGGCCAGCGAAGAGCCCGGATCTAAATCCCATTGAGCATGTCTGGGACCTGTTGGATCGGAGAGTGAGGTCTTGGGCCATTCCCCATAGAAATGTCTGGGAACTTGCAGGTGCCTTGGTGGAAGAGTGGGGTAACATCTCACAGCAATAACTTGCAAATCTGGTGCAGTCCATGAGGAGGAGATGTACAACAGTACTTAATGCAGCTGGTGGCCACACCAGATACTGACTGTTACTTTTGATTTTGACACCCCCTTTGTTCAGGGACACATTATTCAATTTCTGTTTGTCACATGTCTGTGGACATGTTGTTCAGTTTGTCTCAGTTGTTGAATCTTGTTATGTTCATACAAACATTTACACATGTTAAGTTTGTTGAAAATAAACGCAGTTGACAGTGAGAGGACATTTCTTTTTTTGCTGAGTTTATGATCAATTTTATTATTATACCTTTATTTTAACAAGGAGCACAGACTGAGACCAAGGTCTCTTTTACAGCTGGGCCCTGCTTACATATGTTTACACATACAGTTTAGGTACAATGATTAAAAAAACTAAACAAGACAAACAAAACGATCACAGATAACACAATAAAATACAGCAACGCAGGTGAGCAGAGAATAGGTGACCAGGCGACTTTATTAGCCAAGAGCACCAAACAGACGGGCGCAGACAGCTACAACTCAAGCCAACCAGCAAAAGTGACAAGCGCAAAATACCGTCAATAATAATACAATATTCACCAAATATTCCCCAAATAGGGTACAGGCAAAGCCCAGGGTGAAAAACCAGACTGGCGCGATACAACAAACACAAAACAAAACAATTCCACACAAATTCTGGTATGCTGGATGATGGAATACTAAGAAATATTCAGCTTAAAGTTGATGCACTGAAAGCACCTGCAGACATAAGCCAACTACCTGCTAAAATCTTATCATGGTTTTCTCATTTCAATGCACAAGAATGCATTGTTGGTCCAGCACATGAAAACACATGCATTCATGATGTCATGGTTCGTGTAAATTGGTTCCAGAAACATCCAAATCAATATAATTTCAAGCCACCTGTTGAGGTTTGGGGCAAGGCATTAGAATCTATATCAGAGGCACAGTTTATTCCATTTCAGAAAATCATGAAGTGCTGCGCATATTGCCAGTATAAAATGCAGTTTGCCAGGACTAAAGAGACAGTAACAGTTGCACTTTCAAGCAGCGCTACTAGGTGGTGAAATCAAGGAAAATTAGAAATTGAGAGCAAAGCTGTGTTTATTTTATTTGGTGTATCATAGTTTTTATACGTTTTATTATTGTTTTTATGTCGAACTTAAAAAAGTTACATGTTGCAGTTAAGGGTTTAAAGTTTGGGAAAGGCTTAAAACAGAAAAACAAAAAAATAAACACGCAACCCTCAGTGCCGGAGCGTGGCCTTTATGCCCATCCACCACCCTTGTCCGCAACGTCCTAGCATGCCGGCAGCCTAGTTGAAGGTAACTACCGTTGCCCGTAGTGGCAAGTTTTGAAGGCAATTTTAGACTTTCATGGGACCTGGACTTGACTTGACTTCAAACTAGATGGACCTCCCTGGTCTGTTCCATAGAGACCCAGCCAGTGATAGGGGGATGGAGGTGGTAGGAGACCTTTGACCTTAATCATATGGGTCAGGTGGCCAGAGAGACACACACACACACACACACACACACATACACACACACAATCCTGCACAATATTCTCCCAGTACTCAGTAGAGACAAAAGCACAATCCCACTGCTATCAGAGGAAAGAGACAGGTGGTATCGTCTTTTTAGTATTCAGTAATTCACCAGCCACTACTGAGCTCAGTGATTAAGAGCAACAGTAGGACAATAGGGCACTCTGTTAGTGTTGACCATGTGACAATAGAGTGGGCCTCACAAACGCACACATCTGTTTTTGTATCATTATGATGGCTATAATGGCTGGTGTTCGTAGGGACCTGTCATTACACACACAAACACAAACACACTGAATCCCTCCTCGCACACATTGAACCCTTTACTGGCTCCAACAACACAAACACTACCATGTGATCCAATAACAGGTCAGGGGTCAGCAGAAAGCTCCATCCCACCACAATATTGGCTGCAGCGACCACTCTTCTCCATGTGACGCCTCTCCCCCATTTGACCTACGTGTTGTGTGTAGGTACTGACATTTATTTGTCACTGATAGATGCACACACACACACACTTCATTTGAATGTTTTTAAATGTTTGTAAATTATAAAGTATTTTGTCTGTAATGTATTTTTTGTTACGTGTTGAACTCCAGTAAGACTAACTGTCGCCATTGACATCAGCTAATGGGGATCCTAATAAATCACCTCCCCCCCATTCTCCCTCTCACTCCCTCATTCATTCATCCTCCACTCCTTCTCTCAGCTGTCATTCCTCTCTCCATCTTTCAATAAATGCAAATTTACACTGTTCACTTTTTGTATGTCCCTCTCACAAATGTATCTGTCAGTAATTCTCAAATAGTCTATATCCACGATCCTACCCAGCTCTATATGTAAAACAATCACCACATCTAATGCACATCTAATGCATCTAGTGTACAGAAAATTAGGAACACCTGCTATTTCCATGACATGGACTGACCAGGTGAATCCAGGTGAAAACTATGATTGATGATCCCTTATTGATGTCAATTTTTCAATCCACTTCAATCAGTGTAGATGAAGGGGGGGGGGGGCAGGTTAAATAAGTATTTTTAAGCCTTGAGACAATTGAGACATGGATTGTGTATGTGTGCCATTCAGAGGGTGAATGGGCACAACAAAAATATTGAAGTGCCTTTGAACAGGGTAAGGTGCCCAGGCATACTGTTTTGAATGTATCAAGAACTGCAACACTGCTGGAGTTTTCACACTCAACAGTTTCCTGTGTGTATCAAGAATGGTCCATCCAGCCAACTTGACACAACTGTGGGAAGCATTGGTGTCACACCCTGACCATAGTTTGCTTTGTATGTTCTATGTTTTGTTTGGTCAGGGTGTGATCTGAGTGGGCATTCTATGTTGGATGTCTTGTTTGTCTGTTTCTGTGTTTGGGCCTGATAAGGTTCTCAATCAGAGGCAGGTGTTAGTCATTGCCTCTGATTGGGAGCTATATTTAGGTAGCCTGTTTTGTGTTGGGTTTTGTGGGTGATTGTTCCTGTCTTTGTGTTTGTTGCACCAGATAGGGCTGTTTTTGGTTTTCATGGTTCTTGTTTTGTATATTGTTCTATTTTCATCTTTATTAAAGATGTATAAAAATAACCACGCTGCGTTTTGGTCCACCTCTCTTTCACCGGAAGAAAACCTTGACAATTGGAGTTTGTTTTATTTAACCAGGTAACACATGCCAAGATGGCGTCGCAGACGTCTTTGTCCTGTCGTGTCCCTTGTATATATCTTTTTACATCTTTTCCTAAACCTCAACTTCTAAATACTCTCCTGCAACCCGCCTCACCCAATGTGGCGTGGATCTGTTTTTTTTCTAAAGTATTTCTATTTACTTTGGAATCCCTCATCTGAAGCTAGCCAGCTAACTAGCTACCAGCTGTCGTGACGTTGTATTAGTTAATGTGATGACTGTTTGCTCATCGAATGATTAAAAGTTTCTAATTGCATGATTAACTGAATCAAGCAATTATTAACTCATTAACCTGGGGCACCATGGGAAAATACGTTTTTGAGTTTCAATTTCCCAAATTAACTCAAAGAATATCAGAATATTTGTCACGGCTGGCTGAAGGACTGGGCCAAGGTGCAGCATGGTAAACGTACATTTTCTTTTCATTCAGAAATTACGCCGACAAAACGAAGAACCAAAAACAAACTGAATCTTTGGGCTAAGTTCCCTGAACAAAGACAAAGTTAATTTCCCACAAAACAGGTGGGGGAAAAGAGTACCGAAGTATGGTTCTCAATCAGAGACAACGATAGACAGCTGTCCCTGATTGAGAACCATACCAGGCCAAGACATAGAAATATAACATAGAACAAAGACTACCCACTCCAACTCACGCCCTGACCAACCTAACACAAAGACATAAAAAGAAACTAAGGTCAGAAAGTGACTATCGATTTTACAACAGCCGCTAATTAATCAGTTACCTCTACAATCTCGTTCTGAACTTCGCATAATCTGGGATTCTGCATGGACCCGGGTCTCACCAATGAGTTCGTACCACACCCATCTTAGTTGAGTATTTATTTACTAGAAAGCTAAAATGATGATAAAAGATACACATACACAAAAACACATTCTAGGCTATTGATTAGAACTTAGTATAACGAGCCAACACACTATGGCGCGTTACCCAAAATTGGGATTTAAAAGAGAGAAAAAGAGAATGTACACGAGAGAAATATACATTTGGGTGAATTTGTCAGCTATGCTTATTCTAACCCTAGCCTTGCCCCAAACTGCTGCTCTTATGGGTCAGAATATAATGATTCAATTACGTGGGGAAGGTCTCTGTGGATTTTCCGCGTGGACCGTTCAGGCTGCTCAATGACGCACTTCTCCGGCGCACCTCTCTGGTCGTCCTCACGATGTCAGTATCCTTTTGGCTTAGGAGTTTGTTCCCTCGCCCTTGTTCTGGAAGGGCTCTTCTGAGGACAGACAGCTCTGTAGCTCAGAGCTCACAGCGTAGGAATGAAACAGTGTAGATACCACGATTCGATGGGAAGTGGAAGCTAGGTGGTTCGGCTTGAATTCACCCGTTTACGTTACAATGTTTTCATAATAGCGTCATCTATTAACCTTTAATAACAAAACAAAAATGACATACATTTTCATAGTCCACCTATCGCCATGACCACCATTGTGGCTGATGGAAACCATTGTTCCAAAGTCCCTTCATTTCATGTTTAATATTCTGAGGCTAGTTCTCCATAGTAACAGGACAAAGGGAATTTGTCTGTGGCCTAAGATTTACCAGGGGTATGAGGGATCATAAAACCCCCACATCTTCACACCTCTAGATCTCTCCTCCTTTGTTGGGGTTGAGAGATAATCTGTAGGGTTGTGGTCTCCTGTAACCTGACCTGATCAGGACAGTCATGACACAGCTATCAGTCAGCAAACCATTGCTAGCGGTCATCAGCTAACCGTGGCTGGTGAGCTTGGAAAGCTCTCGCCATTTCGAACAACGTGACTCAAACCAGAGCATAACGGAACTATTATAATTTTTTGCCCCCATATCCCCGGATTCCTACTGCAAACTCTGAACATTTTCATTTGGATCTTCGTAACTTGCTAACCGCAATCCTGGGTAACTACTCCTGGCAAGCGTTTCCATCCCGGAGCAAGCACCAATTAGCCTGAAGCTAGCCTGGCCAGGGCTCCTGGGCTACCACCAAAGCCCACTCCTGGGCTACAATATCCGGACCCCTTTACTGCCGGTACGGCGCACGGAACCCCGACAATCCCCGGCGACTGGAATACCGACATAATCTGCCCGAGGATTCCAACAGGCCCCTCAGGCCTGAAGGACCATTCTGCTAATCGCGTCCTACTAGCTACCTAGAGCTACTTGAAACCCTACTAATTTCACGACTGGTCTATCGACGTCACCGCACAAAGAGGCAAAAACAGACTTACCCCCATCGCGACGTCCCCCAAAGGCTAACTTGCTAGACCCGGTCTGTTGACTGATAGCTTGCTTGCCCCAGTCTGCTAACTGCTAGCTTGCCTGCCCCGGTCTGCTAACTGCTAGCTTGTTTAGCCCTGGCCTACTAACTGTTAGCTTGTTAGCATTGACCTGCTAACTGTCTGAATCGCTGTGTCCCCAGTCAGCCCAACCACTCAATGACCCATATGTTCACTTGGCTACGCATGCCTCTCTCTAATATCAATATGCCTCGTCCATTACTGTCCTGGTTAGTGATTACTGTCTTATTTCACTGTAGAGCCTCTAGCCCTGCTCAATATGCCTTAACCAACCATGTTGTTCCACCTCCTACATATGCGATGACATCACCTGGTTTAAACGTCTCTAGAGACTATATCTCTCTCATCATTACTCAATGCCTAGGTTTACCTCCAATGTACTCACATCCTACCGTACCTTTGTCTGAACACTATGCCTTGAATCTATGCTATCGCACCCAGAAACCTGCTCCTTTTACTCTTTCGAATGTGCTAGACAGCTTGTTCGTATAGCCTTTAGCCGTACCCTTATCCTACTTCTCCTCTGTTCCTCTGGTGATGTGGAGGTTAATCCAGGTCCTGCAGTGCCAATTTCCATTCCCACTCCCCAGGTGCTCTCATTTGTTGACTTCTGTAACCGTAAAAGCCTTGGTTTCATGCATGTTAACATTAGAAGCCTACTCCCTAAGTTTGTTTTACTCACTGCTTTAGCACACTCTGCCAACCCGGATGTCTTAGCCGTGTCTGAAAAAACCCTAAAATCTCCATCGCTAAATATAACATTTTCTGCCAAGATAGAACTGCCAAAGGGGGCGGTGTTGCAATCTACTGCAGAGATAGCCTGCAGAGTTCTCTATTCCTATCCAAGTCTGTACCCAAACAATTCGAGCTGCTACTAAAAATGCACCTTTCCAGAAACAAGTCTCTCACTGTTGCAGCTTGCTATAGACCTCCCTCTGCACCAAGCTGTGCCCTCGATACCATATGTGAATTGATTGCCCCCCATTTTTCTTCTGAGCTCGTGCTACTAGGTTACCTAAACTGGGACATGCTTAACACCCCGGCCATCCTACAATCTAAGTTTGATGCACTCAATCTCACACAAATTATCAACCAAATACTTATTTTCCACCATAATTTGCAAATAAATTCATAAAAAATCTTACAATGTGATTTTCTGGATTTTTTTTCTTCATTTTGTCTTTCATAGTTGAAGTGTACCTATGATGAAAATAACAGGCCTCTCTCATCTTTTTAAGTGGGAGAACTTGCACAATTGGTGGCTGACTAAATACTTTTTTGCCCCACTGTATATAGTCCTTGGTTCACTCCAGACCTGTCTGCCCTTGACCAGCACAAAAACATCCTGTGGCGTTCAGCACTAGCATCGAATAGCCCCTGTGATATGCAACTTTTCAGGGAAGTTAGGAACAAATATTCACAGGCTGTTAGAAAAGGTAAGGCTAGCTTTTTGAAACAGAAATTTACATCCTATAGTACTAACTCAAAAAAGTTCTGGGACACTGTAAAGTCCATGGAGAATAAAAGCAACTCCTCCCAGCTGCCCACTGCTCTGAGGCTAGGAATCACTGTTACCACCAATAAATCCACTATAATTGAGAATTTCAATAAGCATTTCTCTACAGCTGGCCATGCTTTCCACCTGGCTACCCCTACCCCGGTCAACTGCCCGGCACCCTCCACAGCAACCTGCCAAAGCCCCCACCATTTCTCCTTCTCCCAAATCCAGTCAACTGATGTTCTGAAAGAGCTGCAAAATCTGGACCCATACAAATCAGCCGGGCTAGACAATCTGGACCCTCTCTTTCTAAAATTAGCCGAAAATGTTGAAACCCCTATTACTAGCCTGTTCAACCTCTCTTTCGTATCATCTGAGATTCCCAAAGATTGGAAAGTTGCCGTGGTCATCCCCCTCTTGAAAGGGGGTGACACCCTAGACGCAAACTGCTACAGACATATCTATCCTACCCTGTCTTTCTAAGGTCTTTGAAAGCCAAGTTACCAAACAGATTACCGAGCATTTTGAATCCCATCGCCACCCACCGTACCTTCTCCGCTATGCAATCTGGTTTCAGAGCCCCACATTATCTCAGCTCACTGGTCACCATAGCAGCACCCACTCGTAGCACGCTCTCCAGCACGTATATCTCACTGGTCACCCCAAAGCCAATTCCTCCTTTGGTCGTCTTTCCTTCCAGTTCTCTGCTGCCAATTACTGGAACGAACTGCAAAAACCTCTGAAGCTGGAGACTCATATCTCCCTCACTAGCTTTAAGCACCAGCTGTCAGAGCAGCTCACAGATCACTGCACCTGTACATAGCCCATCTGTAAACAGCCCTTCTATCTACCTACCTCATCCCCATACTGTATTTATTTATTTATCTTGCTCCTTTGCACCCCAGTATTTCTACTTGTACATTCATCTTCTGCACATCTACCATTCCAGTGATTAATTGCTATATTGTAATTACTTCGCCACCATGGCCTATTTATTGTCTTAACTTACCTCACTTGCACTCACTATATATAGACTTTTTGTTTTCTTTTGTTCTACTGTATTATTGACTGTATGTTTGTTTAATTCCATGTGTAACTCTGTGTTGTTGTATATGTCAAATTGCTATGCTTTATCTTGGCCAGGTCGCAGTTGCAAATGAGAACTTGTTCTCAACTAGCCTACCTGGTTAAATAAAGGTGAAATAATTAAACAGTGCCTCATACTGGCCCTCCAACATCACTTCCAGCAGCATCTGGTCTCCCATCCAGGGACCACCTAGGACCAACCCTGCGTAGCTTCTGAGGCAAGCCAGCAGTGGGATGCACGGTGGAATGCTGCTAACTAGTGTTGTATGCTGCTAACGAGTGTTGCTGCTGTTGTATGCTGCTGGAGTCAACATGGGCCGGCATCCCTGTGGAATTCTTTCGACACCTTGTAGAGTCCATGCCCGACGAATTGAGGCTGTTTTGAGCGCAAAAAGACTCAAAACTAAGAAGGTGTTCCTAATGTTTGGTATACTCAGTGTGTATCTCCTTAGACATCTGTCCAACTTTTCACCATCCTATTGTCTTTTCTTGTCTCATTGCTGTTGCTGTTCTCGTCTTGCTTTTTCAAACTCATGGGTTTACCCAAACATGTGGTAAGAAACGATTGCAGATGAGTTGCAAGAGACTGCTGGTTTTCTGTCAAATCCATGTATTTTCTTGTCCCATTGTTGCTGGTGTTCCAACTGATTTTATTCTCTGTTTATACAATGATTATACTCAATCACTGTCCTTTCTCTGAACTTTCTCTCCTATGCTTTCTCCAACTCTCTTTTACATGCTTTCTCTTTCTTACTCATACTCTCTCATACTCCATCTTTATTTATCTCTCTCTCTCTCTCTCTCTCTCTCACACACACAGCTCTCCCCCCGAGGGAAGCAGCTTCAGCCTCTCAGCTCAGTAGACCTGAGTAGAGAAAATCTATATCTCCCGCTGTGACATGGCTTTGTGTGTTTTTACACCACTGTGAAAGTCGATTCTTGTTGTGTACCAGTGTGCAACTGTGTCACTAACCTAACATATTTGTGTCTGTTCCACCATGCACATTCTGCTATATTACACTTACACTGTCTTCTACGGCACTATGTTTATGGATATTAGGATTTATTCATGGTTTATTTGCTTGTTGATTTGTGTCGTAATTACTGTTGATCTCTCTCTGACCTGCTGAAAACACCAGGCCAAAAACCCTTCTCTGACATCAAGATGAGATGGCTACTAGCTTGTTAAATTGCTTGGTGGAAATTATGGTGAGATGGAGGGATGAGAGGGTCGTAGAGGAATGGTCTGACTGCTCTCTCTCGACCATAAACCCGCTGTTAGATCAGATGGTCTTCTCTTCCAGCCTCCTCTAATTGGAATTACTTTCTAATTACATGAAAAGTTTCCCCACTGCCCCAACAATATTAAGTTCTCCCTCTCTCTCTCCCTCCCTCCCAGTTTAGTTTGTGTATAAGGTTAATTACTGATGAGCTCGTTACTCATGTCTAATTACAATGCTAGATGACTGGCTGATCAGAAAGCTGAAGCTGTGAGCTGTGTGCTCTGTCTGTGTATAGGCTCCAACTGGAATGTCTATTTATAGTGATTGGAATTCTACTCATGCTCCTCTGTCTCTGTTCCTGCATATGTTGTTATATTTCATTTCAGTTTTCTTGACTTTTTGCTCAGTCCCTTCACCTTTTCTACTGTTAGCCTTCATAGATCATAAGTAGATTTCATGAAGGAAAATCATTCAAGTCATACAAATGTTTTACCTTGGGAAAGGGAATATCAAAGTACTATGCATACATGCATATAGCTGAATCTACACACGAGCTACGGTTCCTCTGGCAGGCGGGTACAACACAGAGAGCTATCCTAACTCCTCTCCACACTATAGTGAGAAGCAGCAGTATGTGGGTGGGATTTGGTCATTTGCAGACACTCATTATTAATGACTTGCCTAATTAAACTAATTTACTGGCTGTTCTGATCCACAGTGACCTTGGTTCTACATGTGTGTGTATGTATATTTTTCTGGGGACCAGAAGTCCTCACACGGAAAATTCGGACAAGTGGGGACACTTCACGGGTCCCCACAAGGAAAAAGTACATTTTTGGCTTAGGAATTAGGGTTAGGGAAAATATGATTTTTACATTTTTTTTTAACAGTTATTTGGTCCCCACAGGGATAGTAAAACATACATGTGTGTGTAATGTTTGTGCCTGGTCAGCGGAGAGTGTGTGTCTAGGGGTGCTTTTACAGGAGCAGAATGGAGTGTCAGTTCATGTTTGGCCAAACCAGTTTGCAGTGCGTTAGTCTCTGGCAAATGCACACTGATGGGATAAGATATACACACACACACACTGCAAGCACGATGCAACTACAGTAAATCTCCAACAGCCAATGGAGGTAGCTACTAAAATATATGCACGCTGGAATCTCAACCCCTCATCTTTCATCTTTCTCTTCATATCTCTCTCTCTCTCTTTGTCTCACTCTCTCTCTCTGTATCTCACTCGCTCTACTCTTTCTCCCCCTCCTTCTCTCTCCTCATACAGTAGTGGTGAGAGAAGTACTAAATCTGGTGCACTCGTGCAGGACAAGTAGTAAATGCGGGGCGGAGAGGTGGATGAGCGAAGGAGGAGGGTGGGAGCGAGGTGTTGCTTGTTCATGTGATGGATCAATGAGGCATGACCGTGTGTGTGTGTGTGTGTGTGTGTGTGTGTGTGTGTGTGTGTGTGTGTGTGTGTGTGTGTGTGTGTGTGTGTGTGTGTGTGTGTGTGTGTGATTGTCTGTCTGTCTCTGTGTGGGTGGTATACTATATTCTTCCTTTGCAGCCCACTTCCCACCTCCTTCAACTGTGATCTCGTGGCTCTCATCCCAGCTCGCTGGAGCCCTCTTAAACCCGTTCTCGCTCTGCTTCTGTATTTTGTCTTTCTTGACTGTTTCCCCAATAATAGGTTCTCTTACTTTCAGGCAGGGCTGTCTAGTCTGCCATGCCTCCGAAAGAGTCTGTTCCACTGGCTACTAGATGGGTAGAAGGCCTAACTAACCCACATACTGGCTTCCAAGACAAAGATTAAGCACAGTCAGGGAATTAAAAGCATGCTGTATATTTTCTCCTTTGTTGTGCTTGGGGTCTATTGACTTGTTAGTTGTGTTGGTTAGCAAAGAGTTTGGAGATAAATTAATCTGTCAGGGAAACCAGCCCTTAGTATCTGTGCTAGGACACATCCCCCGGATATAGTCTAATAACATAGGCTCCTGTATAAACTACAAAGACAGTCTAGGAATGCATTCCAAATGACACCCTATTCCCTACATAGCCCTACGGGCCTTGGTCAAACAGTGCACTATATAGGGAATAGGGTGCCATTTGCGACGTAGTTGACCCTGTACCATGCCAGGTTTCATAGACACATCCCCAGCCTGAGAGAACACTGATAAACAGGAGTCTATGACCCCCCCCCCCCCCCAGGGCCTCCCTCTGTCTACAGCTCTGAGCTTATGCCAACCAGCTATCCCCATGCCCTCCATGCCCCTTTTCATATTCACTCTGGAGCACTGGGCTGGGTTCAGGAGGGCTTAGTAGCCTAACTCCATTACCCTGGTCCCAGATCTGTTTGTGGCGTTTTGTCAACTCCTATGGTTTAGCATTGACCAAAAGAGTTGGAAAGAAAGTACAAACAGATCTGAGACGAGGCTAAATAAATCTGAGCATTTTAAGCAGCGAGAGAGATGAGCAGAACTGTCAAGTTTGCCTCCTATTCAGGACAAGACAGAGCAGAGCGGTACACAGGTTCAGTGAAGGGCCATGTATACAGAGACCACTACAGTGTCACTGTTACAACAACCCAATTTGCACAGTGATGCAAATCCACAGCCAAATTCTGAGGATGAATCCTGACAAGGACAAAAATGCTTCCCAACCCCTTCAACAACCTGAAAAAATGATATATAGAGAGAGAGAGAGTGGTGCTGGTGTTGAACTACGTTACAACCCCCTTCCTCCAACTCTCCCTTTTCTTCCCCTTCTCTCCATTCAGTTAAGTGATAATGCAGAGACTAAATATTGGCACAGTGTAGTTAGGCTCAAGACAAAGTCGAGCAAACTATGCTAATATATCCTCCAAACACAGGCTTCGAGACCAACCAACATGTTCAAATAATGATTGACATAAAAAAATAAAAAAATGTATTCATACTATTTCATCCTTCCACAAGATATAGTCCCGACACAAATCTAAGGTTGCTTCCAAAGCCGGCTGGTTGTTCAGTCTTTTTGTTCTGTATCTATGGACTCGAACCAGTCATTCGTTCGAAATGTTCCATTGCCATACTGGCTGGCAACGTTCTTATCCCTTGCTTGCTAGGCAGCTGAGCAAGAGGACAAGTACATTAGAGTGTCGAGTTTGAGAAACAGACGCCGTACAAGTCCTCAACTGGCAGCTATAGTTAATAGAAGACGTGTATGAGAGTACTCTGGACACCATCGGGAGAGGCTTCGGAATAATAACTCTTGAAATGGCGACTGGCGGCCCCGATTCTCCCTGTAAAGGACGGCAGGGTATCCTAGTGGTTAGAGCGTTGTACTCGTAACCGAAAGGTTGCAAGAACGAATCCCTGAGCTGACAAGGTAAAAATCTGTCCTTCTGCCCCTGAAGAAGGCAGTTAACCCACTGTTCCTAGGCTGTCAATGAAAATAAGAATTTGTTCTTAACTGACTTGCCTAGTTTTAAAAAAGGGGGGGACTACAGGAAGAAAAGTTTAGTAAAGCCATACAGGTGCTGAAAGAGGTGCACAAGCTTTCTACCAAGTCAGTTCAAATATGGAAAAGCCTAATGTACCTGCTGCCTTTGGAGGGAATGCTGCAATGCAAGCTTTTGCATCTTTGACAAAAAAAACATCAGCGAACACTTTTGAAAGCAGCGGGGCAGGAACATTTTATATAGCGGTGTCTGGCCGCTGTGGTCGATTGTAGTTCAGTGAAAGGATGGTTTCTATGTGAAGGAGGCCACGTCTCACAAAAATTTAGAATAGATCCAGGTGCTCAAATATCACGATGAGAAATCGGCTAAATTTATGACAGGAAAAAGTATTACATTCAGCAAGGTATCAGGTGCAGAATCGACTGCCTCTGATATCCCAGCATTTGTTCCACACTTGTCGCCGTGTAACAATATTGTGTTACTTCCCCGGAGAGTAGTTATGGTATTTGTGTCTAATAATTGGTCACGGCAGCTGATAACTTGTATTACAACCAATACTGAATACGGGTGACCTAATGTCTTATACCAGTGATATGCCTCAAATATCACTGTTGTTGACAACACACACTACCAAAATTGTTCACTAATGCCTCATGGCCACTGCTGCTGGGACTTTCGTCCCTCTTACAGATCTCGCAGGGGAATACCGCCACTAGGGACTTATCATACACAGAACCTACCCTACACTGTAGTTTCACTCATGGATCTCACAGAGAACTATCTCCACTCGGGACTTATCCCAATGGAACCTACCCCACTGGAACCTACCTTAAACCATTTATTTCTAAGGATCTTGCAAAGGAACACCTCCATTCGGGACCTATCCTCAAAAGAAAACAACCCTACACCATATACTTACGACCGGTTGTTACTCAATGGGTCCGCTGAATGAACTCAGGCTTTATAGGTCCGTATCCTATAATTGTTCAGCCTACGACTCTCATCTCCCCAAGATGTCAGAATGTGTGGTAACAGGTGTAGGAACTGTGCCTACTGTGCCTACTCATCTCTTCAGTGGGTCATATGATTGAGTGTAGTCTGGCCCAGGAGTGTGAAGGTGAACGGAAAGGCTCTGGAGCAACGAACTGCCCTTGCTGTCTCTGCCTGGCCGGTTCCCCTCTCTCCACTGGGATTCTCTGCCTCTAACCCTATGACAGAGGCTGAGTCACTGGCTTACTGGTGCTCTTTCATGACGTCCCTAGGAGGGGTTCGTCACTTGAGTGGGTTGAGTCACTGACGTGATCTTCCTGTCTGGGTTGGCGCCCCCCCTTGGGTTGAGCCGTGGCGGAGATTTTTGTGGGCTATACTCTGCCTTGTCTCAGGATGGTAAGTTGGTGGTTGAAGATATCCCTCTAGTGGTGTGGGGGCTATGCTTTGGCAAAGTGGGTGGGGTTATATCCTGCATGTTTGGCCCTGTCCGGGGGTATCATCGGATGGGGCCACTGTGTCTCCTGACCCCTCCTGTCTCAGCCTCCAGTATTTATGCTGCAGTAGTTTATGTGTCGGGGGGCTAAGGTCAGTCTGCTATATCTGGAGTACTTCTCCTGTCTTAACCGGTGTCCTGTGTGAATTTAAGTATGCTCTCTCTAATTCTCTCTTTCTTTCTCTCTCTCGGAGGACCTGAGCCCTAGGACCATGCCTCAGGACTACCTGGCATGATGACTCCTTACTGTCCCCAGTCCACCTGGCCATGCTGCTGCTTTCAACTGTTCTGCCTGTGGCTATGGAAACCTGACCAGTTCACCGGACGTGCTACCTGTCCCAGACCTGCTGTTTTCAACTCTCTAGAGACAGCAGGAGCGGTAGAGATACTCTTAATGATCAGCTATGAAAAGCCAACTGTCATTTACTCCTGAGGTCCTGACTTGCTGCACCCTGGACAACTACTGTAATTATTATTATTTGACCATGCTGGACATTTATGAACATTTCAACATCTTGGCCATGTTTTGTTATAATCTCCACCCAGCACAGCCAGAAGAGGACTGGCCACCCCTCATAGCCTGGTTCCTCCCTCTAGGTTTCTTCCTAGGTTTTGGCCTTTCTATGGATTTTTCCTAGCCACCGTGCTTCTACACCTCCATTGCTTGCTGTTTGAGGTTTTAGTCTGGGTTTCTGTACAATACTTTGAGATTTCAGGTGATGTAACAAGGGCTCTATAAATAAATTTGTATAGATTTGATACCTTGTTTTTTTGTGGTCCAGCTCCTTCTCCACTAATTCAAACTCTCTATTTTGACTGTAAATCCTGGTGAACCCTGCTCACAGCACCAACTGTTTGTTTTTTATTTAGAACCTAACAGACGACTAGGAAAAGCTCAAACAAAGTTTATTCACCCACTGGGTCAAACAGCTGCAAACACAAAGACGTTTCCACCACCAGCACAAGTATTTATACCCTCCTTTAGGTGGAGTCGCCTCCTTTTCTCTAAACACTACATCTCTGTTGCTAGGCAGGAAGTGAAGTGATGTGGGTAATAAACTGTTCCTTCTCCCTTTATGTGACCTGACCTAACCTCAACCCACATTCATCAGGTAGCCTAGTGATTAGAGCGTTGGGCTCGAAAGGTTGCTGGATTGAATCCCTGAGCTGACAAGGTAAAAATCTATAATTCTGCCCCTGAACAAAGCAGTTAACCCACTGTTCCCCAGTAGGCTTCATTGGCAATAAGAATTTGTAATTAACTGACTTGTCTAGTTAACAGTTAATTGGATACATCCATAACAATGAGCTAATGAGGAGCAATTTCTCCTGGCGTAGAAAATGTGCTCTCTCATCAGGATACTTGTTCAGAGGAGATAAATAAAATTTAAAAAACACAGATAAACAATCACTTCAAACTGAAGCTGGAAAGACCGTTTTTCAATCGTCATTTCTTTGAATACAGTGCATTCTTAAAGTATTCAAACCCCTCAACTTTTAATTTTTTTTTACGTTACAGCCTTCTAAAATGTATTAAATCCTTTTTTTCTCCTCATAAATCTACACACAATACCTCATAGTGACAAAGCAAAAAAACAGTTTTTTAGAAATACTTGAAAATGTATTAAAAAGATAAACTGAAATATCAAATTTACAGAAGTATTCAAATATTTTATTCAGTACTTTGTTGAAACACCTTTGGCAGCAATTACAACCTTGAGTATTCTTGAGTATGACGTTACAAGCTTGGCACACCTGTATTTGGGGAGTAACTCCCATTCTTCTCTGCATATCCTCTCAAGCTCTGTCAGGTTGGATGGGGAACATCACCGCACAGCTATTTCCAGGTCTCTCCAGAGATGTTTGGTCAGGTTCAAGTCCAGGCTCTGGCTGAGCCACTCAAGGACATTTAGAGACTTGTCCCGAAGCCACTCCAGAATTGTCTTGGCTGTGTGCTTAGGGTCATTGTCCTGTTGGAAGGTGCCCAGTGCTCTGGAGCAAGTTTTCATCAAGGATCTCTGTACTTTGCTCCATTCATTTTATCCTCAACCCTGACAAGTATCCCAGTAACTGCCGCTGAAAAACATTCCCACAGCATGATGCTGCAAACACCATGCCAGGTTTTTAACGCAATTTACCCCTTAGCATTCAGGGAAAAGATTTCAATCTTGGTTTCATCAGATCAGAAAATCTTCTCATGGTCTGACAGTCTTTAGGTGCCTTTTGGCAAACTTAATGTGGGCTGTCATGTGCCTATTACTGAGGAGAGGCTTTTGTCTGGCCACTCTACCATTTAAGGCCTGATTGGTGAAGTGCTGCAAAGATGGTTGTCTTTCTGGAAGGTTCTCCAATCTCCACACTGCTCCGCCATGTTTTTGGTCACCTCCCTGAGCAAGGCCCTTGTCCTACAATTCTCAGTTATGCCGGGCGGCCAGCTCGAAGAAGAGTCTTGGTGGTTCCAAACATCAACCATTTAAAAATGATGTAGGTCACTGTGTGCTTGAGGACCTTACTACCCATCCCGGATCCGGGAGAATTGTCATCAACTACACTAATTAGCATAGTGCAACGGTCAAAAAATATTACTGGAAAATATTCATATTCATGAAATCACAAGTGAAATATAGTGAAACACAGCTTAGCCTTATGTTAATCACCCTATCATCTCATATTTAGAAATTATGCTTTACAGCCAAAGCAAGACAAGCGTTTGTGTAAATTTATCGATAGCCTAGCATAGCATTATGTCCAGCTAGCAGCAGGAAGCTTGGTCACGAAAATCAGAAAAGCAATCAAATGAACCGTTTACCTTTGATGATCTTCGGATGTTTTCACTGACGAGACTCCCAGTTAGACAGCAAATGTTCCTTTTGTTCCATAAAGATTATTTTTATAGCCAAAATTCCTCTGTTTGTTTGTCACTTTATGTTGAGAAATCCAGTCACGCCAATTATATCCATAATATTGACAGAAACATGGCAAACGTTTTTTATAATCAATCCTCAAGGTGTTTTTCAAATATCTATTCGATAATATATCAACTGGGACAATTGGCTTTTCAGTAGGAACGAGAGGAAAAATGACTACCTCTGTCTTTTACGCAATAATCACTCTGAGAGCCCTCAGCTGGCCACTTACGCAATGTAGTCGTTTAAGCTTATTTTTCAAAATAAAGGCGTGAAACTACGTCACAATGCTGTAGACACCTTAGGGAATACGTAGAAAAAGGAATCTGGTTGATATCCCTTTCAGTGGCCAATAGGGGTGCATAGGAAGACAACGGTTCCAAAACACTTCCTGATTGGATTTTTCTTAGGCTTTCACCTGCAATATCAGTTCTGTTATACTCACAGACAATATTTTGACAGTTTTGGAAACTTTAGAATGTTTTCTATCCTAAGCTGTCAATTCTACGCATATTCTAGCATCTGGTCCTGAGAAATAGGCGGTTTACTTTGGGAACGTTATTTTTCCAAAAATGAAAATAGTGCCCCCTAGTTTCAAGAGGTTAAATTCTGCACAAATTATTTGGTATTCTTCCCAAGATCTGTGCCTCGACACAATCCTGTCTCTGTGTGACCTTATATAGACCAGTGTGTGCCCTTCCAAATCATGTCCAATCAATTGAATTTACCACAGGTGGAATCCAATCAAGTTGTATAAACATCAAGGATGATCAATGGAAACAGGATGCACCTGAGATCAATTTCGAGTATCATACCAAGGGGTCTGATTACTTATGTAAAAGTGCTTTTTTTACATACATTAGAAAATAACTCCTAACCTGTTTTTGTTTTATCATTGGATATTGTGTGTAGATAAGGAAAATGTTTTATTTAATCCATTTTTGAATAAGGCTGTAACGTTTAAAAAACGCTATTTGGAAAAAGTCTGAGGTCTTGAATACTTTCCAAATGCTCTGTATATCCATAAACTATTGCAAGCTGATTCATGATTTAGACTGGCTGAAAAACGCTGCCTGTCCTTCTTGTCCCAACTCCTGACACATTCATTACTATGGGACAGCTGGAGCGAACAATGTTGCAAATGTTTATACAAATCTCCGCAGTTGAAAACTAAATGTTAGTCTAAAAGAAATGTAAGATAATGTCTAGATGCTTTTTATAGTGGAGATCAAGTTCATAATTTGCCTGGTTGCGCTGATGAGACAGTAGATTGCTCAGTCAGATGTGTTACGCTGAGTGGAACAGGAGAACCCAAGAGCAGACTCTGACGAGGAGACTGGGAGGAAATAACCAATGTATTTATTGAAAGACAGGGGACATGGAGTGCAGGTCAGGGAAAGCTCGGGTAGGTTCCTGGAAACCAGGTGCTGAGGCCGGAGTGAGAGGGGTTGAGACAGGTTAAGCAGGTCCGGAGGGGAATCCAAGGGAGTAGTAGAGTGGGGAAACCAGGACAGAGTAGCAGGATGACGAGACGTGGGACTGGAGACAGGGACCAGAGTCAGAGCGGGCAGAACTGTAGTGGAGAGGAAAACAGCGTCAGGCAAGGAAAACAGGCACAACAGCTGACCATCCCCAGCCTCAATGAGCGACGAGGTCATCGGGTCACACTCTTAAAAAATCCATCTAAAACCAATAATTCCTTCAATTTACAGTGTTAAAAACACTAATATGTGAGAACATGTTTTGTGAACAAATAATAATGTTGGTTACAAAAAAACAAAAGATTGTGGAAATCTGTTGCAGCTCAAGTCAACTACAAAATCCACAATGCAATGCTCTCTCTTTGGTTTGGCTAGCAAACATAGCTACACACAATAATACCAAAGACAATATCAACATGTAACATAGATAGCTGTAAAACAACCTAAACAAACTGCACTAACTATCAATCTATTAGTCTACAATCACACCATGTTCAACCTGTAGATTGATGTGCCTCACAGAGAGGAGTCTAACATTCGCAACTGCAGATATACTTTTGTGCTCTCCTTCAAGGAGTGAATGGGGGTCTATTGGGCGCAAGCTCAAAAACATTAGGGATTGGTCGACAGTCTGCTGGGTGGGACAACATACGTTCCTTCATTCATTGGATTCCTATCTCCTTTCTATAAGATCTCTGGCAATGGCACCATGCAATGCACCCTGGACTAAAGAGGCAGACAAATTGGAAGTGTTAGACCCTCCATTAAATTACACATTTCTCAAGGTAGGAATATCGCAAAAATATGATCAATGGCCAGTATTAAAATCTGACATTATAGATGTTTTTGTAATTTAAATGTCGTATTCCTATTAATTTCCTGGTTAGTGAGAGCGACTTTACCATAGTGCTACGTCATGCCTGCTTGATTGCCAATAACTCAGATACACATGAAAACATGAAATGACCCAGGGAATAGACAGATGCACAAAAACAATATAACATTCAAAATGTGTGAACCTTTCCTTTAACGACCTCATCTAAACCCCAGTGCGGGGAAAAAAGCTATTCCTTATTAAGACTTCATTCCGGTAGAAATTGAGGCCAAATGGTGATTGCATGAAAACAGAGGAGGGTAACCTTTGTTGGATATGGTTATGAATTGTTAGGATAGCTTCCTGTTGCAATGTAGAGGTATTTCACTGTCACTATATCTCTCTCTCTCTGATTCATTTGCTTGGACTAATTATGTTTCTCCTTCTCTTCCTCCTCATTTGAACCTCCTGCTATCTTATGACTATGGATGTTACCATCTTGTTGTTGTATACTATCATCTCTCCTCTCATCTCATTTCATTAGCTCTGGCTCTAGCTAGATCTGTTTCCTCCTCCTCTTATGATTATGAATGTATACCCTCCTGTTGTTGTCGTATCCTACTGTATTTTACTATTTCTCTCTTTCTCTCGGTTTCATTAGCTCTAGCTCTGGCTAGCTGGTACTGTTTCCTCCTCCTCGTAACCTTGTGCTCCTCGCCGTCTCTCGAAAGCTCTCTAGCAGGCTATTAGTACTTTATCTGTCCAGCGCTGCAGGCCATACGTTCTGCATATTGCAGGTGCAACACATCATATGAAGCAGACATATGAAACACCTGCTTGATACTGTTACTATTGCAGCCATTTTAGAGTTTATTCTCAACCAAAAATGGTCTTATTTAAAACTGATGAACAACCACCAGACATTTTACTCGTTTCACGAAACGAGGCATAGCAGGTCACTACTTCACAGGAGAGCCATTTGAACGCAAACTTTACAAAAACAGAAATATCTTCTGGAACATGTCAACTTTCATGTGCCTTAATAACAAACTTGTATACCATCTGTAAACACAAATACAACTGTAAATTACGAGCCTAGTTTAGCCACAGAAAAAGTCTGGCAACCTTCCTGCGAGCCATGATTGGCTGAGATAATGAGTGGACTGGACATGCCGAGAGAGGAGTTGGAATTGGTCTGCCATATAGCACGCTTCTGTCTTTTTGAGCTGGTCAGTATGTGTCGGTAATCACATCTAACGCAGCTTTAAAAATATATATTGCATAGTAGAACTGCGTAAGTGTTGCTCTCCACTTTCTGGAGGACAGAGTTTTGAAAGTGGAATTAGAGCATAGGAGATGGAGAAAACACCTGTCTCCGGATTATATCTTCAAACTAAGTGCAACCATGGCATCCGCCCGGAAAAAGTAGCCAATTGTCATACTTCAGTAAAAGTAAAGATACCTTAATAGAAAATTACTCAAGTAAAAGTCACCCAGTAAAAACCTTCTTGAGTAAAAGTATAAAAGTATTTGGTTTTAAATATACTTAAGTATTAAAAGTAAATGTAATTGCTATAAAGAATACTTACATTTAAGTATCAAAAGTAAAAGTAAATGTAGAAATCCTTTCAAATGTCTTATATTATCCTCTTGGATTTAGGGGGCGCTATTTTAATTTTTGGATGAAAAACGTTCCCGTTTTAAACAAGATATTTTGTCACGAAAAGATGCTCGACTATGCATATAATTGACAGCTTTGGAAAGAAGACACTCTGACGTTTCCAAAACTGCAAAGATATTGCCTGTGAGTGCCACAGAACTGATGTTACAGGCGAAACCCAGATAAAAATCCAACCAGGAAGTGCCGCATTTTTTGAAACCGCCTCATGCCAATGACTCCTTATATGGCTGTGAATGAGCTACGAATGAGCTTACGTTTTCCACGTATTCCCCAAGGTGTCTACAGCATTGTGACGTCTTTTTAGGCATTTCCATTAAAGAATGGCTGTAAGGGACCATATATAGCATGTGGTCATATGGTGTCTCCCACAGAAAATCTTACGTAAAATACTGAGGTAGCCATTTTTCCAATCGCTTCTTATGAGTAACCAATTGCCTCGGCAGATATATTATCGAATATATATGTTAAAAACACCTTGAGGATGGATCCTAAACAACGTTTGCCGTGTTTCTGACGATATTATGGAGCAAATTTTGAAAACAGTTTGGCGTTATAATTGTAGCATTTTCCGGTCGATTTCTCAGCCATGCATGATGAAGAAACGGGAGCTATTTCGCCTACAAAAATAATATTTTTGGAAAAAAGGAACATTTGCTATCTAACTGGGAGTCTCCTGAGTGAAAGCATCCGAAGTTCTTCAAAGGTAAATGATTTAATTTGGTTGCTTTTCTTATTTTCGTGAAAATGTTGCCTGCTGCCAGCAGAGCCTAGCATAGCATTATGCCATGATAAACTTACACAAATGCTTGTCTAGCGTTGGCTGTAACGCATATTTTGAAAATCTGAGATGACAGTGTTGTTAACAAAAGGCTACGCTTGTGTTTGAATATATTTCATTCATTTCATTTGCGATTTTCTAGGGGTATTTATCTCCGCTGCGTTATGCTAATTCGTTTGAGGCTATGATTACGATCCCGGATCCGGGATTGCTAGTTTCAAGATTCATTTATAGAACATATTCTGGGCATTCTGCCAGACGGTCCTAAGGAGGAGGTAATGTCGCTCCTCCCTCATATCTTTACCAAGCACAGATAGGAACCACAGATTAATTCTGACACTAAGACAAGATAAACATTTTCAAGGTTGTCTCTTCACAAGATGGCATTTTCCAGTACATTCCATCCTCTTATAACTTTTGTGATAATAATCATTACATTTTAAGGTAAGCATTAGATTATACCTACTATCATCACTATCATCAAATGTTCTATACTCCAATTACAGTAAAGGAAATCAACACATAAAACCAAAACCATCTTCATGATTTCAAACCCTTTATTCTGTGTTGTACAATCCTTCTAGTAAAACCTTGGCTTAAGATCTTAACTTCATAAAGTTACACAAATGCTTCATTACACAATTTCATTGGTGGAATCTGGCAATGACATTTCAGCTGGAGCTTTTGGTGTGAGTGGCACGTTAACAAAAAGTAAATCTTTAAACCTATGTAAAATATGTTTTGTTTTCTGAATTTTTATAATGAGCATTTCTTTATTGAATTTGGTGCTCTGCAATCTCACTGGATGTTGGCCAGATGGGACGCTAGCGTCCCACGTACCCTAGAGAGGTTAAGGGATTCCTGGACGGCCCTCCTGGTCTCCTTGGAGACCCACTACTCCACCGCAGGAGCCTCGGTCTGACTCTGATGACACGGCGCCAGGACTGGCTGGTAGCCCAACACGCATTGAAATGGTGAAACATTCGTGGAGGAGTGGCGGAGTGAGTTCTGGGCCAACTCCGCCCATGGGACGTATCTTGACCACTCCCCTGGCCGGTCCTGGCAATATGACCGCAGAAACCTACCCACCTCCTGGTTCACTCTCTCCACCTGCCCATTACTCTCGGGGTGATAAGCAGAGGTCAAACTGACCGAGACCCCCAGACACTCCATAAATGCCCTCCACACTCGGGACGTGAACTGGGGACCCCGGAAGACATGGGTAAATAGAGCCTCCGCAGTCTGTAGGGCCTTAGGGAGACCGGGCAATGGGAGGAGATGGCAGGACTTAGAAAACCGATCCACAACAACCAGGACCGTCGGTAAGGAAGTCCACTGACAGGTGAGACCACGGCCTTTGTGGAACGGGGAGGGTCTGTAACTTCCCTCTAGGAAGGTGCCTAGGAGCATTACTGGCCCCCGGAAGACATGGGTAAATAGAGCCTCCGCAGTCTGTAGGGCCTTAGGGAGACCGGGCAATGGGAGGAGATGGCAGGACTTAGAAAACCGATCCACAACAACCAGGACCGTCAGTAAGGAAGTCCACTGACAGGTGAGACCATGGCCTTTGTGGAACGGGGATGGTCTGTAACTTCCCTCTAGGAAGGTGCCTAGGAGCATTACTGGACCCCGGAAGACATGGGTAAATAGAGCCTCCGCAGTCTGTAGGGCCTTAGGGAGACCGGGCAATGGGAGGAGATGGCAGGACTTAGAAAACCGATCCACAACAACCAGGACCGTCGGTAAGGAAGTCCACTGACAGGTGAGACCACAGCCTTTGTGGAACGGGGAGGGGCTGTAACCTCCCTCTAGGAAGGTGCCTAGGAGCATTACTCTGGGTGCACACCACAACCACACGTCCCTAGCCAAGGTGGGCCACCAGTACTTCCCCCTAAGACCCCACACTGTCCTCGCCACACCAGGATGACCCGAAGGGGGTAGTGTGTGAGCACACCGAATCAATTGATCATGAACATCAAGCGGCACGTACTTGCGACCCGTAGGACATTGTGGAGGAACAGGTTCCACCCGTAACGCCCGCTCAATGTCCGTGTCCACCTCCCATTCCACCGGTGCCACCAGCTGGCTGGAAGGATGGGAGTGGGATCGATGGGCCGATCCTCTGTGTCATAGAGACGGGACAGCGCGTCGGCCGTCGTGTTCAGGGAACCTGGTCTATACAGAGATGGTAAACCTAAATCAGGTGAAGAACATGGCCCACCTTGCCTGACGCGGATTCAGTCTCGTAGCTGCCCGGATATACTTCAGATTCCGGTGGTCAGTCCAGATGAGAAAAGGTTGCTTAGCCCCCCCAAGCCAGTGTCTCCAACACCTTCAGGGCCTTTACCACAGCTAACAACTCCCGGTCCCCCACATCATAGTTACGCTCCACCGGAACAAGCTTCTTCGAAAAGAAAGCGCAGGGGAGGAGTTTCGGTGACGTACCAGAGTGCTGTGATAGCATGGCACCCACACCAGCCTCGGACGTGTCCACCTCCACTATGAACGCTATAAAGAGGGGTCCGGGTGTGCCAACATGGGCGCATCAGTGAACAGCGCCTTCAACCGATTGAAGGCTCTGTCAGCCTCTACCGACCACTGTAAATGCACCGGCCCCCCCTTCAGCAGTGGGGTAATGGGGGCCGCTACCTGGCCAAAACCCCGGATAAACCTCCGGTAGTAATTGGCAAACCCTAAAAATCGCTGCACCTCCTTCACCGTGGTTGGACTCGACCAATTATGCACGGCCTTAACGCGGTCACAATCCATCACCACCCCCGAGGTGGAAATGCGATAACCCAGGAAGGAGACAGCTCGTTTGGAGAACACACACTTCTCAGCCTTGACGTATAGGTCATGCTCCAGCAGTCTACCAAGCACCTTGCGCACCAGAGACACATGCGTGGCGGAATAGATCAGGATATCATCGATATATACAACCACGCCCTGCCCGTGCAGATCCCCGAGAATGTCGTCTACAAAGGATTGAAAGACGTCTGGAGCATTCTTTAACCCATACGGCATGACGAGGTACTTGTACTGGCCCGATGTGGTACTAAACACAGTTTTCCACTCATCTCCCTCCCGAATACGCACCAGGCAGATTATAGGTCCAGTTTTGTGAAAAACCGCGCTCCGTGAAATGATTCCAAAGCCATAGCGATGAGAGGTAGTGGGTAACTAAACCCCACTGTGATGGAATTGAGACCTCTATAATCAATGCACGGATGCAGACCTCCCTCCTTTTTCTTCACAAAAAAGAAGCTTGAGGAGACTGGTGAAATGGAGGGCCGAATGTACCCCTGTCCCAGAGATTCCGTGACATATGTCTCCGTAGCCAACGTCTCCTCCTGTGACAATGGGTACATGTGACTCCTGGGAAGCGCAGCGTTTACCTGGAGGTTTATCGCACAATCCCCTTGTCGATGAGGTGGTAATTTAGTCGCCCACTTCTTACAACAGGCGATAGCCAAATCGGCATGCTCAGAAGGAATGCGCACAGTGGAAACCTGGTCTGGACTCTCCACCGACGTTGCACCAATGGAAACTCCCATACACCTACCTGAACACTCCTCTGACCACCCCTGGAGAACCCCCTATCTCCACGAAATCCTGGGATTGTGACTGGCCAGCCAGGGAACCCCCAGCACCACTGGAAACGCAGGTGAATTAATAAGGAAGAGACTAATCCGCTCCCTATGATCCACCTGCATTACCATGTCCAGTGGAACCGTGGCCTCCCTGACCAGGCCTGACCCTAATGGCCGGCTATCTAAGGAGTGCACGGGGAAGGGGGGATCTATCGGCACCAGCGAAATTCCCAGCTTGAGGGCGAGTCCGCGATCCATAAAGTTCCTAACTGCACCTGAACCGACTAGCGCCTTATAATGGGAAGAGGGAGAAAAATTGAGGAAAAAATTTATACAAACATGTGACCAACAGGGGGCTCTGGGTGAGTTTGATGCTGACTCACATGGGGTGACCGAGAAGTGTTCTGCCTGCCCTCTCGACACGCTAGCTCCCTGCGGATGTCCTCCCGGAGGCTGCAACAGTAGTGGTCCATCAGGGCCCTGTCATTCCACCCGGCCCCAGCGGCCAAGGTCCGGGGTCCTGCGAGCTCCTTGTCTCCTGCTTAAGGTAGAATAGTCGCTCACCCGCCGCTCGGCCCTCCGGAGGGTGGTCGAATACGGCCCGGAAACGGCGAGTGAACTCCGGATAGTGCTCCCTCGCCGAGTCTGGGCCATACCAGACAGCGTTGGCCCACTCCAGAGCTCGAGGACGAGCTTCCTCCCCTGAGGGAGTCGGCCTCACGGCAGCCAGGTACAACTCGAGCTGGAGTAGAAACCCCTGGCACCCAGCCGCTGCTCCATCGTACTCCCTGCGCTGGAGCTGGACGCCGGGGGAGGAGTAGGTGGAGCGGGAAGACCACTCCTCTCCCATCGGTCCATTCTCTCCATCATCTGGTCCATTGCAGACCCATGGAGGATTGTGGTATGATGGAGGACGCGTTCCTCCATCGATGGAAGGGGGGTGGCCGCTGCTCCTGCTGACTCCATTTGATGGTGCGGGCTTCTGTAACGCACTGGGCGTAGTGGATGAGTCAGGCGCAGGAGACACAGGAAAAATAGTACTCACCAAGATGCTGGGCGCACATACACAAATGCCCAAAACCAGGACCTAACCAGTCCGGAGGGAAAACCCCAAAACAACATGCACTACCACACAATAACACAGTGGGAAATAAATAAGCCCGCACAAAGAGCAGGCGGGCCTACCGGCTTAAATAGCCCAACTAAAACCTAAACAAGAAACAGGTGTTACTAATCAGACAAAAACAACAGAAAAAGGAAAAGGGATCGGTGGCAGCTAGTAGGCCGGTGACGACGACCGCCGAGTGCCACCCGAACAGGAAGAGAAGCCACTTTCGTTAGGAGTCGTGACACTACATTCCTAAAGAAAATATTGCAGTTTTTACTCCATACAATTTCCCTGACACACAAAGTACTCGTTACATTTTGAATGCTTAGCAGGACAGGAAAATGGTCTATTTCACACACTTAACAAGAGAACATCCCTGATCAACCCTACTGCCTCTGATCTGTCAGACTCAGTAAACAGTGTGAGGGTTGGGGCATGCCCCTGGCTATCTGTAAATAAAAAAAATAAAAAAATGGAAATGGTGCAGTCTGGTTTGCTTAATAACCTCTTGCGACGAGCAATCCCGTATCCGGGAGCATAATCATAGCCTCAAACGTATTAGCATAACGCAGCGGACATAAATACCCCTAGAAAATCGCAAATGAAATGAATGAAATATATTCAAACTCAAGCTTAGCCTTTTGTTAACAACACTGTCATCTCAGATTTTCAAAATATGCGTTACAGCCAACGCTAGACAAGCATTTGTGTAAGTTTATCATGGCATAATGCTATGCTAGGCTCTGCTGGCAGCAGGCAACATTTTCACGAAAATAAGAAAAGCAACCAAATTAAATAATTTACCTTTGAAGAACTTCGGATGCTTTCACTCAGGAGACTCCCAGTTAGATAGCAAATGTTCCTTTTTTCCAAAAATATTATTTTTGTAGGTGAAATAGTTCTCGTTTGTTCATCATGCTTGGCTGAGAAACCGACCGGAAAATGCTACCACTATAACGCCAAACCTTTTTCAAAATTAGCTCCATAATATCGACAGAAACACGGCAAACATTGTTTAGGATCCATCCTCAATGTGTTTTTAACATATATATTCGATAATATATCCGTCGAGGCAATTGGTTTCTCATAAGAAGCGATTGGAAAAATGGCTACCTCAGTATTTTACGCAAGATTTTCTGCGGGAGACACCATGTGACCACTTGCTATGTATGGTCCCTTACGGCTATTCTTCAATGGAAATGTTGGTTGGTTGGAACCTCTCCAGTATGCTGATAATAAAGAATGATCCATGACATTCCAAATTCCAGCTATCGCCTAGAATTATGGTACATTCTTAGCTCGAAGAGCATTCCTGATCTGGTACTTTCTGGGGCTTGTTGGTGCGTTTGCTTTGTTGCCTGGTGTCCGATGTCCCAATCAATTTTATTTTGTGTCCTCCAAGTGTTCGTGACATAAATCTGTCTTTAAAACCACATAGAGTCCCTCTTGTTTTATTATCACACTGCCCACTGAGCACAGATGTCAGTTCAACATCTACTTTTGATTTACGTTTGGCTGAGTTGTCAGTTAAAGTGAATTCAACATGAAATCAACCAAAACTTTCACCATGTCATTGGATTTAGGCTACAAGTTGAGTTTAAAAAAAAATACAAAATTCCCTTACATTGATGTCTTTATCCAAATCCAGTCAGTTTTCCACGTTGATTCAATGTCAAAATGGAACAGACTATTGCAGATCTGTAATCTGTAAACTGAAAGCAAACCTTGATGAATCCCTCTGACTGTCAGTCCCAACCAAGGCCTTTTACATGATTCTTGGAGCATAGAGCAGTAGGCTCCTCAATATCCTGTCCCTGTCATTATTCCTGTCCTCCACCCCAACACACCACACTCTTGCTGATACAAGGTATTTAGGCCAAGGCTAACAGGACTGGCTGAGCAGAGATGATTTTAATGCAAAACAAGGCTAACCTAACCATGGAGATGTACTTCAAGATCAGGTTCCTGGTTTATTTTGCATATGCACATTGAAAATCCTCCTTACCACAGCCCTTCCCTGTCCCGTTCCCACCTTACTGACAACTCCTACCTGTCTTCCGCACTGATTGATGGAAAGCTAGCAGTGGTATACAGGCAACGGGCTGGCTGAGCAGACATGCTATGAAACAGCTCCAACCTTACACCATAAAGTAGACAGCCTAATAATTACTGTATAAAACCACAACAGGAACATAACTTTTTGGTCCTGGTCCTACACATTATATAATAGCTCAACACTAAGAATGTATGCCCTTGGGTTTAACACGCATACCACAATGTACTTTATCATGCACAGTAATACAATGCAATCACATACACATATATGAACATACTACCATATTACGCAAGCGATTTAATATAATATTAAAGTTCTTTACCAACCACATACAGTAGATGAGATGTAATATAGCAAAATGTCTATAGACTACCTGTATAAGTGGAAGTCCACCTGCTACTGTATAAATACGCAAACTGAATATGACTGAAAATAATGAACTAACAAATTGTCACACCCTGACCTTAGTATTCTTTGTTTCCTTTGTTATTTTGGTTAGGTCTGGGTGTGACATGGGTGGTGTTTGTGTTTTTTCTTGTCTAGGGCTTGTGTATGTTTATTGGGATGTCTCTTATCTAGGTGTTTTTGTAAGTCTATGGTTGCCTAGATTGGTTCTCAGTTAGAGGCAGCTGTCTATCGTTGTCTCTGATTGGGAACCATATTTAGGCAGCCATATTCTTTGGGTATTTTGTGGGTGATTGTTCCTGTTACCAGTGTTCTTATGTGTTAGTGTTCACGTTACGGGACTGTTTGGTCTTCGTAGATTTTTGTCGGTTTATTGTTTTGTTCGTTTTTTAAGTATTTCATTAAAATATGGATTATCATCACGCTGCATTTTGGTCCTCCTCTCTTTCACCCGAAGACAGTTGTTACACAAATACATTCATTCATACCTACTGACACAGATTCTTACACAAACATACACAACATAATCCCAAACACTCCCATTAGGGATTATGCTATAGGCACATGCCATTAAATCAAATATACTTTATATGAATCAATGTCTAATGTTAGAATTTATGAGATAAGAGCAGGTAGGGCCAATCTGCAGAACCAAACAGCTAAATGAGAGCTATAAATATAGATGCCTTGCCACAGGCTGTATGGAGGGCTATATACAACCCCCTCAGTGTTGAGAGAGAAACGCTCTCCACTCACTCCCCTGAGAAAGACACACACATGTATGGAGTAGAGAATAAATGCATGCATGTGCAAGCAAGACATACACAGAAGCAGTCATGCATACACACGCACGGAGAAGAAAACACTAGCACATATATAGAGAAGAGCACGCTAGCACATATATGGAGAAGAGCACACTAGCACATATATGGAGAAGAGCACACTAACACATATATGGAGAAGAACACACTAACACATATATGGAGAAGAACACACTAACACATATATGGAGAAGAGCAAAATAATACATATATAGAGAAGACCACACAAACACATATATGGAGAAGAGCACACTAACACATATATGGAGAAGAACACACTAACACATATATGGAGAAGAACACACTAACACATATATGGAGAAGAGCACACTAACCCATATATGGAGAAGAGAACAATAATACATAGAGCACACTAATACTGTAAAGGGGTGCGTAACTGGTGGCAGGGAAGTCAGACACAGGAGAGCAGAACTAGGTAGTAGCCTGAGCAGTTTAATCCAAAAACCAACAGCATAAAAATACAACAGATTATGGGTACAAAAAACCCGACGTGCACCAGTAAACAAGTGCACATGCACTTACAACAAAAAACAATCCCACACAAAGACATGGGGGGAACATACACAACAAATAATGAGAGAAATGGAAACCAGGTGTGTAGGAAAACAAGACAAAACACTTGGAAAATGAAAAGTGGATCGAAGATGGCTAGAAGTCAGGTGACTCTAACAAACGCCGCCCGAACAAGGAGAGGAAAGGACTTCGGTGGAAGACCCCCCCCCCCCCCCCCCCCTTGATGCGCGGCTACAGCAGCGCGCCGACTCCGGCCTCGGGGACGACCCGGAGGGCGACGTGCAGGGCGATCCGGATGCAGACTGTGGAACTCCCGCAGCATTAAAGGGTCCAACATGTCCTCCACCGGAACCCAGCATCTCTCCTACGGACCGTACCCCTCCAAGTCCATGAGGTACTGAAGGCCCCTCGCCCGACGTCTCAAATCCAGTATGGATCGAACGGAGTACGCCGGGGTCCCCTCGATGTCCGGAGGGGGCGGAGGAACCTCCCACACCTCAGACTCCTGGAGCGGGCCAGCCACCACCGGCCTGAGGAGAGTCACATGGAACGAGGGGTTAATACAGTAATAGGGGGGAAGCTGTAACCTGTAACTCACCTCGAACCTCGTTCCGCTAGCGGAACCCCCCCGCAACAGCCAATGAAAGTGCAGGGCGCCAAATTCAAAACATCAAAAATCTCATAATTAAAATTCCTCAAGCATACAAGTATTTTACACCATTTTAAAGATACAATTCTCATTAATCTAGCCACAGTGTCTAATTTAAAAAAGGATTTACAGTGAAAGCACCACAAACGATTATGTTAGGTCACCACCAAGCCACAGAAAACTTTGTTTGATAAAGTTCATATTTATATCAACAAATCTGAGTTTACATTGGTGCGTTACGTTCAGTAGTTCTAAAGCATGTGGTGATATTGCAGAGAGCAACATACATTTTCATAATAAAATGTATAAGGATACGGATAAGGATAAGGATACGACTATTATACATGGAACTTTAGATAAACTTCTCCTTAATGCAACCGCTGTGTCAGATTTAAAAAAAACTTTATGGAGAAAGCAAACCATGCAATAATCTTAGTGCAGCCTTTAGACAACAAAGCAGCCAAAAAGATACCCGCCATATTGGGTAGTCAACATTACTCAGAAATAGCATTTTGAATATTCACTTACCTTTGATGATCTTCATCAGAATGCACTCCCAGGAATCCCAGTTCCACCATAAATGTTTGATTTGTTCGATAACGTCCATCACTTATGTCCAAATATCTTCTTTTGTTAGGGCGCTTGGTAAACAAATCCAAAAGCGCATTCAGGTCAGGCCGAACAATGGACGAAAAGTTCAAAAGGTTCCGTTAAAGCCCGTAGAAACATGCCAAACTAAGTATGGAATCAATCTTTAGGATTTTTTAACATAAAACTTCATTAAATGTTCCAACCAGGACAATTCCTTTGCCTGTACAAATGAAGTGGAACGTAGCTACCGTTCACGTGAGCGAGCCAGACCACTCACGCAAAAGAGCCCTTATGAGCCCCTCCTTTAGCGTAGAATTCTAAATACTGTTGACATCTATTGGAAGCCTTGGGAAGTGAAACATAACTAATATCACCCTGTATCTTCAATTGGGGCTGAGTTGAAAAACTACAAACCTCAGATTTCCCACTTCCTGGTTTTTGCATGCCATATGAGTTCTGTTATACTCACAGATATCATTCAAACAGTTTTAGAAAATTCTGTGTATTTTCTATCCAATACTAATAATGATATACATATATTAGCATCTGGGACAGAGTAGGAGGCAATTCACTCTGGGCATGCTATTCATCCAAAAGTGAAAATGCTTCCCCCTATCCCAAAAAGGTTAAATGGCCCCAAAAACCATGGACCCAGCTTCTGGCAGGGCAGGTGGAGGGGCAGGTGGAGGGTCGCGAGCCAGACCCGGTCCCCGGGTGCGAACATCGGGGCCTCACTGTGGTGATGGTCTGCGCTGGCTTTCTGTCGCAGCACAGGGCGCTGAAGGTGAACTTGAGTGGCGTCCCATGTCTCCTCCGCATGCAAAATCAGTTGTCCACCGCACGACACTCGGTCTGACTCTGATGCCAAGGAGCCAGAACCGGCTGAAGAACCTTGAAGAACCTTACACTGGGCACACACCGAGCGGGAGGAAACATAATCCTCACGTCCTAAGCCAAAGTGGGCCACCACTACTTCCCACTCAGACAGCGCACTGTCCGACCGATGCCTGGATGACCAAAGGAGGATGACATGTGGGCCCAATATATCAGCCGGTCACGGACAGCAGACGGAACGTACAGACATCCAGCGGGACACTGGAGGGGAGTGGGCTCTGCACTTAGCGCCTGCTCAATGTCCGCGTCCAGCTCCCACACTACCGGCGCCACCAGGCAGGAGGCCGGGGCTATGAGGGTGGGATCCACGGGCTGCTCCTCTGTGTCATACAGCCGGGACAGTGCATCTGCCTTGGCGTTCTGGGAACCTGGTCTTTATGAGAGGGTGAAAACAAAACGGGTGAAAAACATGGCCCACCTTGCCTGGCGAGGGTTCAGTCTCCTTGCCGCCCGGATGTACTCCAGATTGCTGTTTGTACTCCAGATGAGAAAAGGGTGTTTAGCCCCCTCAAGCCAATGTCTCCACGCCTTCAGAGCCTTGATGACAGCCAACAGCTCCCGGTCCCCCATGTCATGGTTTCACTCCGCCGGGCTGAGGTTTCTCAAGAAGAAGGCACAGGGGCGGAGCTTTGGTGGCGTGCCCGAGTGCTGAGAGAGCACGGCTCCTATCCCAGCCTATCAACCTCCAATATGATGGGATCCGGATGAGCCAGCACGGGAACCGAGGTAAACAGAGCTCTGAGGTGACCAAAAGCCCTGTCCGCCTCAGCCGACCCCTGCAAACCTACCGGTCCCCCCTTCAGCAGTGAGGTAATGGGAGCCGCCACCTGACCAAAACCCTGGATAAACCTCCGGTAGTAATTGGCAACCCTAGAAACTTTACCGTGGTGGGAGTCGGCCAATTACGCACGACTGAAATGTGGTCACTCTCCATCTCCACCCCTGAGGTGGAAATGTGGTACCCTTTAACAGGCATTTCTCAGCCTTGACGTACAGGCTCCAACAGAAGACCAAGCACCCTGCGCACCAGGAACACGTGCTCGTGGAGAAGAGCACACTAATACATATTTTGATAAAAACACACAGACACATACAGGACCGCGGTGGTTATTGGTTTTGTGGTTTTGTGGTAGATACCATTGTTGTGTGTCATCTCTCAATGCTCCTATCCCTGATGATGCACCCTCTAACTGGAGTGAGGGCTCCTGTTCAATATTGAAAACCGAGATGACAGGGCTCTTATCTCGGCTCCCTTTTGAGGCCTCAAAAGCTGTGCTCACAAGCTCTCTGAGTTCTGAAATTGGCAAACCAATGTGGGCTGTAGGGTGCAAGTAGATAATGAATTGGGAATACATGTTCGACCGAAACATTTGTTTGAATGGCATTAGCTCTTCCATTCCTGTTTCAGTGAGTAGGCCAAAGTAGGCTGAATGAAGCCACTGATAATATGCTTGTGAGTGTTCATTCCGAGCTTGTTTGATAGTGTTAGCCAGCGAGATGTCGTGTTTCAGAGTCACAGAACCACTGAATTCTATTTTCAAACCTGTAAAACATTTTGCGTATTTGTTTTGCATGTGTTGCTGTTATAGACGGATGAACCTTGTCGCATCTCTATTTGACGTTCACTTCAACAGGTAAAGCCTGTCAGTACCCGTAGCGTTCGGGTAACCATCCAAGGCATCCTCTATGTCTGCTAAGAACAATGTCGCTTGGCTTCCCTGGAAGGTGTGGGGGTGGCACACGGGGAGTGTGGTTAAGTCAGGTAGGGGACCTGAGCCAACTCCCCGTGCTTACCGTGGCGAGAGGTTGACTGGGCAGGCACCGTGTTATATCGTGAGGCGCACGGTGTCACCAGTGCGCAGGCATAGCCCGGTGCGCTACATCGCAGCTCCTACTATTGGTCGGGCTAGAGTGGTTATCGTGCCAGGAATAATGAAGCCGGCTCAGCGCATCTGGTCTCCAGTGCGTCTCCTCGGCTCGGGTTATATGAAACCAGCCCTACGCACGGTGTCCCCGGTTCGCCAGCACAGCCCAGTGCGGTCTGTTCCACCCCGCCGCACTTGCCAGGCTACAGGAAGTATCCAGCCAGGACAGATTGTTCAGGCTCGGTGCTCGACACCTCTAGTGCGCCTCCACGGTCCAGTCCATCCGGTGCCTCCTCCACGCACCAGGCCTCCTGTGGCAGCCCCACGCACCAGGCTGTCTCTGCGACTCCTCCCTCTAGGTTCTCCCGCCTGTCCAGCGCTTCCAGAGTCTCCCTCCAGTCCGGCGCTGCCAGAGCCGCCCGTCAGTCAGGAGCTGCCAGAGCCCCCCTTCACTCCGGTGCTGCCAGAGTCGCCCTTCACTCCGGCGCTGCCAGAGTCGCTCTTTACTCCCGGCGCTGCCAGAGTCGCCGGAGTCCGCTCCTTTTGGGGGGGTACTGTCACGTCCTGACCTTAGTTCCTTTTGTATGTCTCTGTTTTAGTTTGGTCAGGGCGTAAGTTGTGGTGGGCATTCTATGTTTTGTAGTCTAGGTTTTGTATTTCTATGTGTTCCCAATCAGAGGCAGCTGGCAATCATTGTCTCTCATTGAGAACCATACTTAGGCAGCCTGTTTTCCCACTATGGGTGTGGTAGTTGTTTTCTGTCTTTGTGTGTCTAAACCAGACAGAATTGTTTTGTTTGTTCCGCTTTGTTGTTTTTTTGTTCTAATGTTCAGTTTCTTTATTGCATTTACCATGAACATGTAGCACGCTGCACTTTGGTCCACTTCACCTTCTTTGACTAGTCTCTCAAAGCACTTCATGATGACGGAAGTGAGTGCTACTGGGCGGTAGTCGTTTAGCTCAGTTACCTTAGCTTTCTTGGCAACAGGAACAATGGTGGCAACTCTTGAAGCATGTGGGAACAGCAGACTGGGATAAGGATTGATTGAATTTGTCCGTAAACACACCAGCCAGCTGGTCTGCTCATGCTCTGAGGACGTGGCTGGAGATGCCGTCTGGGCCTGTAGCCTTGCGAGGGTTACACGTTTAAATGTTTTACTCACGTCGGCTGCAGTGAAGTAGAGTCCATAGGTTTTGGTAGCAGGCCGTGTCAGTGGCACTGTATTGTCCTCAAAGCGAGGAAAGAAGTTGTTTAGTCTGTCTGGGAGCAAGACATCCTGGTCCGCAACGGGTCTGGTTTTCTTTTTGTAATCAGTGATTGACTGTAGACCCTGCCACATACCTCTTGTGTCTGAGCTGTTGACTCTACTTCAAATCAAATCAAATGTATTTATATAGCCCTTCTTACATCACCTGATATCCCAACGTGCTGTACAGAAACCCAGCCTAAAATCCCAAACAGCAAGCAATGCAGGTGTAGAAGCACGGTGGCTCTGAAAAACTCCCTAGAAAAGCCAAAACCTAGGAGGAAACCTAGAGAGGAACCAGGCTATGAGGGATGGCCAGATGTTCAAAGGTTCATAAATGACCAGCATGGTCAAATAATAAAATCACAGTAGTTGTCGATGGTGCAGCAAGTCAGCACCTCAGGAGTAAATGTCAGTTGGCTTTTCACAGCCGATCATTAAGATTATCTCTACCGCTCCTGCTGTCTCTAGAGAATTGGAAAACAGCAGGTCTGGGACAGGTAGCACGTCCGGTGAACAGGTCAGGGTTCCATAGCCGCAGGCAGAACAGTTGAAACTGGAGCAGCAGCACGGCCAGGAGGACTGGGGACAGCAAGGAGTCATCATGCCAGGTTGTCCCGAGGCATGGTCCTAGGGCTCAGGTCCTCAGAGAGAGAGAAAGAAAGAGAGAAAGAGAGAATTAGAGAGGGCATACTTAAATTCACACAGGACACCGGATAAGACAGGAGAAGTACTCCAGATATAACCGACTGACCCTAGCCCCCCCAACACATGAACTACTGCAGCATAAATACTGGAGGCTGAGACAGGAGGGGTCAGGAGACACTGTGGCCCCATCCGATGATTCCCCCGGTCAGGGCCAATTAGGCAGGATATAACCACACCCACTTTGCCAAAGCACAGCCCCCACACCACTAGAGGGATATCTTCAACTACCAACTTACCATCCTGAGACAAGGCAGAGTATAGCCCACAAAGATCTCCGCCACGGCACAACCCAAGGGGGGGTGCCAACCGAGACAGGAAGATCACGTCAGTGACTCAACCCACTCAAGTGACGCACCCCTCCTAGAGACGGCATGAAAGAGCACCAGTAAGCCAGCGACTCAGCCCCTGTAATAGGGTTAGAGGCAGAGAATCCCAGTGGAGAGAGGGGAACCGGCCAGGCAGAGACAGCAAAGGCGGTTCGTTGCTCCAGAGCCTTTCCGTTCACCTTCACACTCCTGGGCCAGACTACAATCATATAACCCACTGAAGAGATGAGTCTTCAGTAAAGACTTAAAGGTAGAGACCGAGTCTGCGTCTCACACATGGGTAGGCAGACCATTCCATTTAAATGGAGCTCTATAGGAGAACGCCCTGCCTCCAGCTGTTTAATTCGAAATTCTAGGGACAATTAGGAGGCCTGCATCTTGTGACCGTAGTGTACGTGTAGGTATTTACGGCAGGACCAAATCGGAAAGATAGGTAGGAACAAGTCCATGTAATGCTTAGCAGTAAAACCTTGAAATCATGCCTTGCCTTAACATGAAGCCAGTGTAGGTGAGGCTAGCACTGGAGTAATATGATCACATTTTGGGGCTCTAGTCAGGATTCTAGCAGCCGTATTTAGCACTAACTGAAGTTTACTTAGTGCTTTATCCGGGTAGCCGGAAAGTAGAGCATTGCAGTAGTCTAACCTAGAAGTAACAAAAGCATGGATACATTTTTCTGCATCATTTTTGGACAGAAAGTTTCTGATTTTTGCAATGTTACGTAGATGGAAAAAAGTTGTCCTTGAAAAGTCTTGATATGTCCGTCAAAAGAGAGATCAGGGTCCAGAGTAACGCAGAGGTCCTTCACAGTTTTATTTGAGACGACTGTACAACCATCAAGATTAATTGTCAGATTAAACAGAAAACCTCTTTGTTTCTTGGGACCTAGAACAAGAATCTCTGTTTTGTCCAAGTTTAAAAGTAGAACGTTTGCAGCCATCCACTTCCTTATGTCTGAAACACAGGCTTCTAGCGAGGGCAATTTTAGGGCTTCACCATGTTTCATTGAAATGTACAGCTGTGTGTCATCCGCATAGCAGGGAAAGTAAATATTATGTTTTCGAATGACATCCCCAAGAGGTAAAATATATAGTGAAAACAATAGCTGTCCTAAAACGGAACCTTGAGGAACACCAACATTTACAGTTGATTTGTCAGAGGACAAACCATCCACAAAGACAAACTGATATCTTTCGGACAGATAAGATCTAAATTAGGCCAGAACTTGTCCATGTACACTAATTTGGGTTTCCAATCTCTACAAAAGAATGTGGTGATCGGTGGTATCAAAAGCGGCACTCAGGTCTAGGAGCACAAGGACAGATGCAGAGCCTCAGTCTGACGCCATTAACCTCTCTAGGGTTTGTGTCCCGCCAACATCCAGTGAGATTGCAGAGCGCCAAATTCAAATACAGAAATACTCATTATAATTATTCAGAAAAGATACAACTATTTTACATAGGTTTAAAGACACATTTCTTGTGAATCCAACCACGGTGTCAGATTTCAAAAATGCTTTAAGGCTGAAGCATACGATTATTTGAGAACATAGCCCAGCAGACAAATCACTACAAACAGTAACCAGCCAAGTAGTTACACAAGTCAGAAATAGAGATCATATTAATCACTTACCTTTGATGATCTTCATATGGTTGCACTCAGAAGACATTAATTTATTCAATAAATGTTCCTTTTGTTCGATAAAGACTCTTTATATCCAAAAACCTTGTTTGCGCGTTTTCTTCAGTAATCTACAGACTCAAATGCAGTCACAACAGGCAGACAAAAAATCCAAATAGTATCCGTAAAGTTCGTAGAAACAATTCAAATGATGTTCATATTCAATCCTCAGGTTGGTTTTAGCTGAAATAATCGATAATATTTCAACCGGACAATAACATCTTCAATATATGAGGTCGCTCGCATGAAAAAGCTCTGTGACATGGCAGGGTCCACTCATTCAGACTGCTCTTACTCCCTCATTTTTCAGAATACAAGCCTGAAACAATTTCTAAAGACTATTGACATCTATTGGAAGGCGTAGGAACTGCAATTTGAGTCCTAGGTCAATGGACTCTGTAATGACATTGAATAGAAAACTACAACAACAACAAAAACATCCTACTTCCTGAATAGATTTTTCTCAGGTTTTACTCACAGACACTATTTTAACAGTTTTTTCTATACATTTCCTATGCATACCCTACCTTCTGGGCCTGAGTAGAAGGCAGTTTAATTTGGGCACGCTTGTCATCCAAAATTCCAAATGCTGCCCCCTACCCTAGAGAAGTTAAAATGTAATTTACCACCTTCACAAGTGCAGACTGAAGCATTTCGTTTACATTGTTCATCTTCAGGAAGGTAGTGAGTTGCTGCGCAACAGCTTTTTCTAAAAAGTCTGAGAGGAATGGAAGATTCAATATAGGCCGACAGTTTTTTATATTTTCTGGGTCAAGGTTTGGCTTTTTCAAGAGAGGCTTTATTTACTGCCACTTTTAGTGAGTTTGGTACACATCCGGTGGATAGAGAAACGTTTATTATGTTCAACATAGGAGGGCCAAGCACAGGAAGCAGCACTTTCAGTAGTTTAGTTGGAATAGGGTCCAGTATGCAGCTTGAAGGTTTAGAGGCCATGATTATTTTCATCATTGTGTCAAGAAATATAGTACTAAAACACTTGAGTGTCTCCCTTGAGCCTAGGTACTGGCAGAGTTGTGCAGACTCAGGACAACTGAGCTTTGGAGGAATACGCAGATTTAAAGAGGAGTCCATAATTTGCTTTCTAATGATCATGATCTTTTCCTCAAAGAAGTTAATTCATTTATTACTGCTGAAGTGAAAGCCATCCTCTCTTGGAGAATACTGCTTTTTAGTTAGCTTTGCGAAATTTTGGATTGTTCCTATTTTCCTCAATTAATTAAAACCTGTTAAGACTACCCCCTACTTTTTCGAACATTCTGTTAAAAATCGGGCAACATTTCGGCGTCCTGCTACTCATGCCAGGAATATAGTATATGCATATGATTAGTATGTGTGGATAGAAAACACTCTCACGTTTCTAAAACTGGTTAAATCACGGCTGTGACTATAACAGAGCATCTGTTTCATCGAAAAGCGCAAGAAAAACTGATCACTGAAAACTGGAAAAAATATCCATGCGCCACTTGCATGTATTGTTTAAGGGGCACGAAATTAAATGGGGCCGAGATTGCAAGTCTTACAGCTTCCACACGATGTCGCCAGTCTTGTCAATTGCCTTCTCGTTGTTTCTTGGTCAAACGAGGAAGAGAGACCACTTTCCATCCGGTCTCCGACAGGAAGTTTTGGAAGAGAGATTTCGGAAGATGATTTGAAATCGTGGAGCTATTGAATACACGTTGCCCCGTGATCAATTTGATAGATTATTAACGTTTACTGATACCTAAAGTTGGATTACAAAAGTATTTCGAAGTGTTTTGTGAAAGTTTATCGTCAACTTTTTTAATTTAAAAAAATGACGTAACGTTTTGAAACAGTGTTTTTTTCTGAATCACATAGTTTCCATAGATTGATATTTTGGGTATATATGGTGTGGTGTGATCATAACAACATACAAGATCTCAAGTCCTTCCGTTCACCTGATTTAGAATTCCTCAAAATCAAATGTCGACTGCATTATCTACCAAGATAATTCTCTTCGATTATAATCACAGCCGCATATATTTCCCCCAAAGCAGACACATCGACGGCCCTGAACGAACTTTATTTGACTCTATGTAAACTGGAAACCACATATCCTGAGGCTGCATTCATTGTAGCTGGGGATTTTAACAAGGCTAATCTGAAAACAAGACTCCCTAAATTCTATCAGCATATCGATTGCGCAACCAGGGCTGGTAAAACCTTGGATCATTGCTATTCTAACTTCTGCGACGCATATAAGGCCCTCCCCCGCCCTCCTTTCGGAAAAGCTGACCACGACTCCATTTTGTTGCTCCCTGCTTACAGACCGAAACTTAACAAGAAGCTCCCGTGCTCAGGTCTGTTCAACGCTGGTCCGACCAATCACGGACCAGGATGTCTTGCTCCCAGGCAGACTAAATAACTTTTTTGCCCGCTTTGAGGCCAATACAGTGCCACTGACACGGCCCGCAACCAAAACCTGTGGACTCTCCTTCACTGCAGCCGAGGTGAGTAAAGCATTTAAACGTGTTAACCGTCGCAAGGCTGCAGGCCCAGACGGCATCCCCAGCCGCGTCCTCAGAGCATGCGCAGACCAGCTGGCTGGTGTGTTTACGGACATATTCAATCCATCCTTATCCCAGTCTGCTGTTCCCACATGCTTCAAGAGGGCCACCATTGTCCCTGTTCCCAAGAAAGCTAAGGTAACTGAGCTAAACGACTACCGTCCTGCCCCGTAGCACTCACTTCCGTCATCATGAAGTGCTTTGAGAGACTAGTCAAGGACCATATCACCTCCACCCTACCTGACACCCTTGACCCACTCCAATTTGCTTACCGCCCAAATAGGTCCACAGACAACGCAATCTCAACCACACTGCACACTGCCCTTACCCATATGGACAAGAGGAATACCTATGTGAGAATGCTGTTCATCGACTACAGCTCAGCATTTAACACCATAGTACCCTCAAACTCGTCATCAAGCTCGAGACCCTGGGTCTCGACCCCGCCCTGTGCAACTGGGTACTGGACTTCCTGACGGGCCGCCCCCATGTGGTTCGGGAAGGTAACAACATCTCCACCCCGCTAATCCTCAACACTGGGGCCCCACAAGGGTGCGTTCTGAGCCCTCTCCTGTACTCCCTGTTCACCCACGACTACGTGGCCACGCACGCCTCCAACTCAATCATCAAGTTTGCAGATGACACTACAGTGGTAGGCTTGATTACCAACAACGACGAGACAGCCTACAGGGAGGAGGTGAGGGCCCTCGGAGAGTGGTGTCAGGAAAATAACCTCACACTCAACGTCAACAAAACAAAGGAGATGATTGTGGACTTCAGGAAACAGCAGAGGGAGCACTCCCCTATCCACATCGATGGGACAGTAGTGGAGAGGTTAGTAAGTTTTAAGTTCCTCGGCGTACACATCACGGACAAACCGAATTGGTCCAACCACACAGACAGCACCGTGAAGAAGGCAAAGCAGTGCCTCTTCAACCTCAGGAGGCTGAAGAAATTCGGCTTGACACCAAAAGCTCTCACAAACTTCTACAGATGCCCCATAGAGAGCATCCTGTCGGGCTGTATCACCGCCTGGTTTGCCAACTGCTCCTCCCACAACCTTAAGGCTCTCCATGGGGTAGTGAGGTCTGCACAACGCATCACTGAAGGCAAACTACCTGCCCTCCAGGACACCTACACTACCTGATGTCACAGGAAGGCCATAAAGATCATCAAGGACAACAACCACACAGAAGGCGAGGTCAGTACAGGTGCATCAAAGCAGGGACCGAGAGACTGAAAAACAGCTTCTATCTCAAGGCCATCAGACTGTTAAACAGCCACCACTAACATTGAGTGGCTGCTGCCAACACACAGCCACTTTAATAATGGGAATTGATGGAAATGTATGTAAAATATATCACTAGCCACTTTAAACAATGCTGCTTAATATGATGTTTACATACTGTACCCTACATTACTCATCTCGTCTTATATGAATATGTGTATACTGTACTCTATATCATCTACTGCATCTTTATGTATCACTAGCCACTTTAACTATGCAACTATGTTTACATACCCTACATTACTCATCTCATATGTATATACTGTACTCGATACCATCTACTGCATCTTGCCTATGCCGTTCTGTACCATCATGCATTCATATATCTTTATGTATATATTCTTTATCCTTTTACACTTGTGTGTATAAGGTAGTAGTTTTGGAATTGTTAGGTTAGATTACTCGTTGGTTATTAGAAGCACAAGAATTTCACTACACTCACATTAACATCTGCTAACCATGTGTATGTGACAAATACATTTGATTAGATTCATTAGGCTTAAGCCATGTTTCAGTCCCAGGCAAGAAAAAGAAGAGAAAAAAAATAAATGTAACAATTAAGTTAGGAAAATCTGAAAGTACGTAATAGGGTTTTACGACTACAATATTGAATATGCTCTTAGCTCCCTCAGTAGATGCCTACTGGATAACTTATTTGTATTGCTTTTAATCTTTTTAAATGAATTTATCTTATTAACACTTTGTTCTAGCTAGCTATTTGTGTAGGTAGCTATCAAGTAAACGCAATGAACTTGCACAATACCAAAAGTTTTCAGAAATCTAGTGTGTGCTCTGAAAGTCAATATATATAAACAATATTTAAATAAATAAAAAGAATCAGTGATTAGTTCATTGACTATAACTGCCTTTGAAGTGAGGGATCTAACATTAAGTAGCCCTATTTTGAGATGTGAGGTATCATGATCTCTTTCAATAATGGCAGGAATGGAGGAGGTCTTTAACCTTGTGAGATTGCTAAGGCGAACTCCGCCATGTTTAGTTTTGCCAAACCTAGGTCGAGGCACAGACACGGTCTCAATGGGTATAGCTGAGCTGACTACACTGACTGTGCTAGTGGCAGACTCCACTAAGCTGGCAGGCTTACAGCCTGCTGCCTGGCCTGCAACCTATTTCATTGTGGAGCTAGAGGAGTTAGAGCCCTGTCTATGTTGGTAGATAAGATGAGAGCACCCCTCCAGCTAGGATGGAGTCCGTCACTCCTCAGCAGGCCAAGCTTGGTCCTGTTTATGGGTGAGTCCCAGAAAGAGGGCAAATTATCTACAAATTCTATCTTTTGGGAGGGGCAGAAAACAATTTTCAACCAGCGATTGAGTTGTGAGTCTCTGCTGTAGAGCTTATCACTCCCCCTAACTGGGAGGGGGCCAGGGACATACTGACGCTCTATACTGATGCTTAGCTTGTTTTATTGCCTTGCGGAGGGAATAGCTACACTGTTTGTATTCGGTCATGTTTCTGGTCACCTTGCCCTGGTTAAAAGCAGTGGTTCGTGCTTTCAGTTTTCCGCGAATGCTGCCATCAATCCACGGTTTCTGGTTTGGGAACGTTTTAATAGTTGCTTTGGGTATGACATCGCTGATGCACTTGCTAATAAACTCCCTCACCGAATCAGCGAATCAGCGTATTCGTCAATGTTGTTGTTTGTCGCAATGTGGAACATATCCCAATCCACGTGATCTTGAAGCGTGGAATCAGATTGGTCGGACCAGCGTTGAACAGACCCGAGTGCGGGAGCTTCCTGTTTTAGTCTCTGTCTATAGGCTCTGAGCAACAAAATGGAGTCGTGGTCAGCTTTTCCAAAAGGAGGGCGGGGGAGGGCCTTATATGCGTTGCGGAAGTTAGAATAACCATGATCCAGGGTTTTACCAGCCCTGGTAGCACAATCAATATGCTGATAGAATTTAGGGAGTCTTGTTTTCAGATTAGCCTTGTTAAAATCCCCAGCTACAATGACTGCAGCCTCAGGATACGTGGTTTCCAGTTTACATAGAGTCAAATAAAGTTCGTTCAGGGCCGTCGATGTGTCTGCTTTGGGGGGAATATATGCGGCTGTGATTATAATCGAAGATAATTATCTTGGTAGATAATGCAGTCGACATTTGATTGTGAGGAATTCTAAATCAGGTGAACGGAAGGACTTGAGATCTTGTATGTTGTTATGATCACACCACGTCTCGTTAATCATAAGGCATAACCCCCCTCTTCTTACCAGAAAGATGCTTGTTTCTGTCAGCGTGATGCGTGAATACACCAGCTGGCTCCGACTCCGATAGCGTGAGCCGACTCCGAGTGAGCCATGTTTCCGTGTCTCTCTGGAATGCTACCCTTGCTCGGATTTCATCAACCTTGTAGTCAAGAGACTGGACATTGGCGAGTAGTATGCTCGGGAGCAGTGCAAAATGTGCCCGTCTCCGGAGCCTGACCAGAAGACTGCTTCATCTGTCCCTTTTACAGCAACGTTGTTTTGGTTCGCTGGCTGGGATCCAATCCATTGTCCTGTGTCGTGGGCAAAACACAGGATCCGCTTCGGGAAAGTTGTATTCCTGGTCGTAATGATGGTGAGTTAACGTTGCTCTTATATCCAGTACTTCCTCCCGACTGTATGTAATAAAACCTAAGATTACCTGGGGTAGCAATGTAAGAAATAACACTTAAAAAAAAAACACTGCATGGTTTCCTAGGAACGCGATGCGAGGTGGCCATCTCTGTCGGTGCCGGAAGTCGCCGATAGAGATGGGGAGGAGGGGCAGGGAGGGAGGAGGGGAAGGGAGTAGGTGGAAAGGATATCAGCAGAGGGAAGGATTGAGAGGAGGAAGGAGGGTAGAGGAGAGATGGAGAGGAGGAAGAGGGAGGGAGAGTGGGTGGAGAAGGGTGTGTGAACATTCTGGTTTAAAATTGGATTTATCTTCTTTATTTATTTAGTTGAACTCATAGCTCAAGGCACCTGCTCAACTAAAAATGTTATCCGTCTCATCCAATTTTTCTAATTCACTCTAACAAAACAATTCTGAGGAAGCTGATCTAATATTTCATCATTTAGAAAATGTTATATATACAGTATGTCACAAAAGTGAGTACACCCATCACATTTTTGTAAATATTTGAGTATTTCTTTTCATGTGACAACACTGAAGAAATGACACTTTGCTACAATGTAAAGTAGTGAGTATACAGCTTGTATAACAATGTAAATTTGCTGTCCCCTCAAAATAACTCAACACACCAATAATGTCTAAACCGCTGGCAACAAAAGTGAGTAAACCCCTAAGTGAAAATGCCCAAATTGGGCCTAATTAGCCATTTCCCTCCCCAGTGTCATGTGACTCGTTAGTGTTACAAGGTCTCAGGTGTGAATGGGGAGCAGGTGTGTTAAATTTGGTGTCATCGTTCTCACACTCCCTTATACTGACTGGTCACTGGAAGATCAACATGGCACCTCATGGCAAAGAACTCTCTGAGGATCTGAACAAAAATTGTTGCTCTACATGAAGATGGCCTGGGCTATAAGAAGATTGCCAAGACCCTGAAACTGAGTTGCAGTACAGTGGCCAAGACCATACAGCGGTTTAACTTGACAGGTTCCACTCAGAACAGGCCTCGCCATGGTCGACCAAAGAAGTTGAGTGCACGTGCTCAGCGTCATATCCAGAGGTTGTCTTTGGGAAATAGATGTATGAGTGCTGCCACCATTGCTGCAGAGGTTGAAGGCGTGGGGGGTCAGCCTGTCAGTGCTCCGACCATATGCCGTACACTGCATCAAATTGGTCTGCATGGCTGTCGTCACAGAAGGAAGCCTCTTCTAAAGATGATGCACAAGAAAGCCTGCAAACAGTTTGCTGAAGACAAGGAGACTAAGGACATGGATTACTGGAACCATGTCCTGTAGTCTGATTAGACCAAGATAAACTTATTTGGTTCAGATGGTGTCAAGCGTGTGTGGCGGCAACCAGGTGAGGAGTACAAAGACAAGCATGGTGGTGGGAGTGTCATGGTCTGGGGCTGCATGAGTGCTGCCGGCACTGGGGAGCTACAGTTCATTGAGGGAACCATGAATGCCAACATGTACTGTGACATACTGAAGCAGAGCATGATCCCCTCCCTTCGGAGACTGGGCCGCAGGGCAGTGTTCCAACATGATAACGACCCCAAACACACCTCCAAGACGACCACTGCCTTGCTAAAGAAGCTGAGGGTAAAGGTGATGGACTGGCCAAGCATGTCTCCAGACCTAAACCCTATTGAGCATCTGTGGGGCATCCTCAAACGGAAGGTGGAGGAGTGCAAGGTCTCTAACATCCACCAGCTCCGTGATGATGTCATGGAGGAGTGGAGGACTCCAGTGGCAACCTGTGAAGCTCTGGTGAACTCCATGCCCAAATAGGGCTAAGGCAGTGCTGGAAAATGATGGTGGCCACACAACATATTGACACTTTGGGCCCAATTTGGACATTTTCACTTAGGAGTGTACTCACTTTTGTTGCCAGCGGTTTAGACATTATTGGCTGTGTGTTGAGTTATTTTGATGGGACAGCAAATGTACACTGTTATACAAGCTGTACACACTACTTTACATTGTAGCAAAGTGTAATTTCTTCAGTGTTGTCACATGAAAAGATAAAAATTTGAGGGGTGTACTCACTTTTGTGATATACTGTATATATAATCAGTTAGATCTATCGACATTTGGAAAAAATTCAGACCCCTTGACTTTTTCCACATTTGTGACCGACTGGCTAAAACCGGGATTATATAGCAAAATTTGAAATTGAAAATTTGAAAATGTGAAATTTGAAAGTAGAGACTCATAGCTCCAAAATGATATATCATACACTACAGTTGAGGAACAATGGAAAGTAATTTTGCTTTGAAAGTTGATAAACTCAATTTTGAGAAAATGGCCTTTGAATGTTTTGGTGCTACTACTGCTACTCCGCTAGCGGAGACAAAGCAGAAAAGCAGAAATAGAGATAAAATCAATCACTAACCTTTGATGATCTTCATCAGATGACACTCATAGGACTTCATGTTACACAATACATGTATGTTTTGTTTGATAAAGTTCATATTTATATAAAAAAATCTGAGTTTACATTGCATTACGTTCAGTAGTTCTAAAACATGTGGTGATACTGCAGAGAGCCACAACAATTTCCAGAAATGCTCATAATAAACATTGATAAAGATATGACTATTTTACATGCAACTTTAGATACACTTCTCCTTAAAGCTTGCTGCCACTTTGTCCCCCATGTTCGTACAGAAAAAATAGGAACAGTTTACATAGTTCAGTAAATATTCGGCATTTATTTTATGCCATTTCTGCTACCTTGAAAACGTTATCAAATGTTACTACAGCATGTCATGAACGGAAAATGGGGCGATGAGGAGGAATGCGTGTACGTTTTACAATTGATATTCTGTCTGAGAACTGCAGGACACAGCTTCACACAGACAGCATAATACAGTGTGAAACTGTAACAAAGATTGTTAAATTGGGAAAAAATTACATGTTGTAAGTGTCTCTCTGTGTGTGTGTGTGTGTGTGTGTGTGTGTGTGTGTGTGTGTGTGTGTGTGTGTGTGTGTGTGTGTGTGTGTGTGTGTGTGAGAGAGAGAGAGAGAGGGAGAATATGTTTGTGAATGGTTGTGAACACCTTTGTAGTGACATACAGTATGTGCTGTGGGATGGGGTTACCACAGAGAAGGAAAGGTGTCAGAGTTCATGGATACAGAAAAGAGTGTGTGTGTGTGTGTGTGTGTATCTGTATGCCTTGCCCAGTAGATCATGATGACTCTCCATAGCATTCTCTGAGCATCTGGCAGAGAGCAGTCACAGCACAGCGCCCACCGTCTGTTCCACACAACACCCCCGCTGAACACACCTGCCACACACTCATAAACTCACACGCATTCCCTCTCCCTCTCTATTTCTCTCCCACCTTTTACTTATCTTGCAATAGGTTCAATAATCAGCCCAAAACAACAAAAAATAGAAAAAAAATACAATAAACCTCAATGCATATTCTTTATCCCTTTACACTTGTGTGTATAAGGTAGTATTTTTGGAATTGTTAGGTTAGATTACTCGTTGGTTAATACTGCATTGTCGGAACTAGAAGCACAAGCATTTCACTATGCTCGCATTATCATCTGCTAACCATGTGTATGTAACAAATAAATTTGATTTGAACTCAGTCCAGCACATATTTTTTTATAGTTCTACAGTATGTCAGAGCGGGAAAGATTGCCAGGAGAAAGCCATCTGTTTTACCTGTCGCAGTCTCTATTAAGAGGTGGACACACACACACACCTCCCAGGAACCACAAAGCTCAGCAAAGGTCACAGTAACACATGGCCTTTGTGCTTTCTCCATGTAGACCCTGTCCTTTATCCATTCACCCATTGTTACACCACCGCTATCCCCTCCCCACCTCACACATACATGTAAACTGAGACACGCATGCACACACATACATCCACATACACATACATCCACATACACATACATCCACACACACGCACACACTGGGACAGGCAGTGAGACTGAGGGCTATCACTCTCCATTATGGAAAGTAGGTCGGTGAGGGGAGGGCTTGAGGAGTGGGGAAGGGACTTTCATTATTTTATAATTATTAACTTCCACCTCAGGGCTGCTATGTGCTGGGGGTCTTTTTGTCCACTTCTTGATTTTAACTCCCTCAATCTCCCAACCACACACACACACACACACACACACACACACACACACACACACACACACACACACACACACACACACACACACACACACACACACACACACACACACACACACACACACACACACACATCCTCGAGCTCACACACATGCAGACTCAAGTGCACACAGACACTACCACCAAAATGCACATACAAACACACACACACACGCACACCACCACCACTCTCTTTCAAAGGGCTGCGTGCCAAACAAGGCAGAACAGAGCCGAAACACAAAAGAGTAAAAGAGCTCAAGGGGATAGAGAGAGTGTGAGGGATGGAGGGAGGAGGATAAAAGGGAGAGACAGAGAGAGGAGGGAGTTTGGGGTTGTTAGCTGTCTCTGCTTCATCACTCAGGAGACCCTAATTTACACTAACAGGTTGTTTACTCTCTATGGCAAATGGTAATAAAACAGGGTGTTTGAGCGGAGGGAGGGGTGCCCTGAGAGAGCACTTCAGCTGTTATGGCTTGCACACTCCAATTAGCCATATGAAAGGACTATAGTGAGGCCCAAATGGCACCCTATCCTTTATATAGTCCACTACTCTTGACCAGGGGCCATAGGGAACAGGGTGCCATTTGGGATGTAGCCTAACAGTCACCCTAACAGGAGAGCATGGGGATGTAGGTATTAAAGGGGTGTAGCTATAAGGGGGGGGGGGTCTGTGTTAATGTCCACAGCCAGGATCACCCCAAAGCCTGTTAACAAAGAGAGGGGTGGTGTCACTCACACTTAGAGCAACGGTAACAGCTGCTTAAAAAAAACACTTACATTGCCAATACACAAGGTCACACAGTAGGCAGTCTGGGGTGGACTAGACAGTCGTTTAATTTCATAGAGAAGGATGCAGAGTCATGTACAATAGAACTATCTGCTGTTAACTTTATACTATATGTCTTTCGATCCACAGGAGGTTTGATAGTCAACAAAAAATATTACGTTGAATTTGGGATAAACTCATATTCATCTTTATCTTACTTACAATTAGCAGATAAGAACTTGTGATGGAAGTCTGTCCCTTTAATGCAGGTGGTTGTCTAGATTCTGTAACAGAGGCTTACACACTGATGTTTTACTGACGAAAACAGCCTAGCCCTGAGATAATCCTTCCCAGATCCAGGCTGAGGGTGAGAAGGTCCAGAGGCGCTGGAAGTGGTCCATTATTGCGACCAGGAGGGGGAGGTGGAGTGAATGACACCCAGACAGATTAACCTGTCCCTGGGTGGCCCGGAGCAGACACTGGGGCATCCTCTTCCAGAGCTCCAGAAGATCCAGTTAACCCCAGTAGGCTCAACATTCTCAACATATCTCCTTTCCTCTCTCACCACAGACTTCCATTTAACACCTTCACCATACTTCCTTCCACATGGGAGATGTGTGTGGTATGATGTTAATCCTAGTAAAGAACAAGAAAGCCCGCACACTGTTTGTGCTCCCAATTCACCATATTACATTGTGAGTGTGCAGGCAGTTCTTTATTAAGATTCGTTATGAGCCCAGCACCTATGTTTTTAAGGATGTGCATATGACCACAAACATTTCTATATTGATACACACAAAAAGAGGCTTATATAGTATTTGAAATGAATAAAAACACCTATTATTTAAGAAAAACCACTGGGTGCAAGGACAAAAGAGAATGACATAAAGCTGTGGACCTCCTCTCAGGGTAGATGTCATCTTCTTTAACTGGAGTTAACCATGTGTGTTTCATAATCCAATAAGCGACACACAGTACTGTGCTGAGAAAGAGAGATTTCTTCTGGTACCATTTAGAAGTGATGTATATTTCATCAGCTGTGAGTCATAGTTCTTATTGAGTTCCGACAACAGAATAATGGAGTGCGTTGCTCAGGGGTGCATCCCTCTCTTCGCACAGCGCAACACTTCCGCTGCATTTGCAATTCTGTCCAGAATGCCTCTGCGCTCCAGACGATACTGTAATATGGCTGAGGGATGTAGGACTGTGACTGTCTGCCGCCATGCAGAAACAAAGGCAAGAGATAAAATAAATGAAAAGAGAAAGGAGGAGGGGGTGGCGGTGTAGGGTGAAGAGAGGACACCAGCGGGAGAGGGGAAAAAAAGAGAGAGGGAGAGAGATAAGGATAGATACAGGAGATAGAGATAGAAGAGAGAATTCCTTGAAACTCGACAGACAATCCTCCTCAATTCTCCTTCACACATCCCCATGCAACAAATAATGGAGGGAGGTGGTACTTAAGGAGGGATGGATGAGAAAGTAAAGGAGAAGAATGAAGAGAAACAAGAGCTTCATTGTTTCAGTCAGTGTAACTCAAGGACATTACAGTCAGTATCCATTAGAGTCAGCGAATCATTTTCCCATCTGAGACAATAAAGTAACTACTACTTCTAACGACTGTACCTCGTCCTCTACGTACATGTTTTGTTTCTTGTCTAAAAGGAAACCATTACCAGACCCTTTGACTTGCTGGGAGTTTTCAGCTGGCTGGCAACAAGTTGACAGACCCCCTTCCTCTTCCTCCTTCACTTCTTCCTCCTCCTCCTCCTTCTCCACCTCCTCTTCTATGAATCTAGATGACAACGAGTGCAAAAAAGCATGTGAGAGTAAAGTACTATATGCATAGTTGGAGTCAAACACAGACAGAAACCTCCACATCTATTAAACACAAAAAAAGCTTTAAAAAAAACACGTCCTCTATAACCGCTGAATGACAGAAAAGGAAACACATCTCTCTCTCTCTGCTCCATCCTCTAATATGAGCTGTTGTCAGGCATTGTGTGCTGCTATACAGACTGGGAGAGAATGTTGTTCCACTGGGGAATAGGCGTAGCAGCACGTCTGGCACCAACGTGGTCTCAGCACAATTTGTATTATTCTGTGGGTAAATCTTTGTGGCTCCATTAAGTATGATATGTTACGTTAGGTTACATTATGAATTAAATAGCTATCGTACAATATCATACACATTACTGGAAGTATAGTATCATAAATCTTACCTGGTTGTACAATAGCATACAAATTGGATGATGTTACTTATCAAATTTCTTGGTGGATGTATAGTAGTACATGTCTTTCTCTGAGACCAGGCTGCTTGTTGTGCCTTCACAAAAATTGAGAATTACCGGTATCATTTTTCGATAGTGATTAGGTGAACTAACAAACAAGGTTAGGATCATTTAAGTGACAGGTTAGGTGAACTTAAATGGCTAAGAGTTCAAGCGTTGTTTCATCAGACCAGAAAATCTTGTTTCTCATGGTCTGAGAGTCCTTTAGGTGCCTTTTGGCAAACTCCAAGCAGGCTGTCATGTTCCTTTTACTGTTGATGGACTTCCGCCTGGCCACAACACCCTAATGTCCTGATTGGTGGAGTGCTGCAGAGATGGTTGTCCTTCTGGAAGGTTCGCCCATCTCCACAGAGGAACTCTGGAGCTCTGATCAAAGCCCTTCTCCCCCGATTGCTCAGTTTGGCCGGGCGGCCAGCTCTGGGAAGAGTCTTGGTTTTTATGAACATAACCTTAGTTCTATTACAGTGCCATGGAAAAGTAATCACCCCCCTTGGCATTTTTCCTATTTTGTTGCATTTACAACCTGTAATTTAAATGTATTTTTATTTGGATTTCATGTAATGGACATACACAAAATATTCCAAATTGGTGAAGTGAAATGAAAAAATTACTTGTTTCAAAAAATTATAAAAATATAAAACTGAAAAGTGGTGCGTGCATATGTAAGACCCCCTTTGCTATGAAGCCCCTAAATAAGATCTGGTGCAGCTAATTACCTTCAGAAGTCACATAATAAATTAAATAAAGTCCACCTGTGTGCAATCTAAGGGTCACATGATCTGTCACATGATCTCAGTATATACACACCTGTTCTGAAAGACCCCAGAGTCTGCAACACCACTAAGCAAGAGGCACCACGAAGCAAGCGGCACTATGAAGACCAAGGAGCTCCAAACAGGTCAGGGACAAAGTACAGATCAGGGTTGGGTTATAAAAAAATATCAGAAACTTTTAAATCGATTATAAAAAAATGGAAAGAATATGGCACCAGAACAAACCTGCCAAGAGAGGGCCATCCACCAAAACTCACGGACCAGGCAATGGGGGCATTAATCAGAGAGGCAAAAAAGAGACCAAAGATAACCATGAAGGAGCTGCAAAGCTCCACAGAGGAGATTGGAATATCTGTCCATAGGACCACTTTAAGTCATACACTCCACAGAGATGGGCTTTACGGAAGAGTGGCCAGAAAAAAAGCCATTGCTTAAAGAAAAAAATAAGTAAGCATGTTTGGTGTTCACCAAAAGGCATGTGGGAGACTCCCAAACATATGGAAGAAGGTACTCTGGCCAGATGAGACTAAAATGTAGCTTTTTGGCCATCAAGGAAAACGCTATGTCTGGCGCAAACACAAAACTTCTTATAACCCTGAGAACCTCATCCCCACAGTGAAGCATGGTGGCAGCATCATGCTGTGGGGATGTTTTCATTGGCAGGGTCTGGGAAATTGGTCAGAATTGAAGGAATGATGGATGGCACTAAATAGAGGGAAATTCTTGAGGGAAACCTTTTTCAGTCTTCCAGAGATTTGAGTCTGGGATGGAGGTTCATCTTCCATCAGTACAATGACCCTAAGCATATTGCTAAAGCAACACTTGAGTGGTTTAAGGGGAAACATTTAAATGTCTTGGAATGGCCTAGTCAAAGCCACGACCTCAATCCAATTGAGAATCTGTGGTATGACTTAAGTAGTAAATCTATATATGAGGTTATTTTCTGCATATGCATGTGTTTTGTCGACGCCACACCCATCACTGAGATTAGAACTGGTGCTATGGTCAAATGACGTGAAAATTTGGCCTGATGCATATGAACCTTATACCTACTGTAAAATATGAAGTTGAATCTTTGATGTTAAAACATTTTTGGGATAGGGGGCAGCATTTTCTCTTTTGGATGAATAGCGTGCCCAGAGTGAATTGCCTCCTACTCTGTCCCAGATGCTAATATATGCATATTATTAGTAGTATTGGATAGAAAACACTGACGTTTCTAAAACTGTTTGAATGATGTCTGTGAGTATAACAGAACTCATATGGCAGGCGAAAACCTGAGAAAAATCCAACCAGGAAGTGGGATATCTGAGGTTTGTAGTTTTTCAACTCAGTCCCTATTGATGATACAGTGGGATATTGGTTATGTTGCACTTCCTACGGCTTCCACTAGATGTCAACCGTCTTTAGAAACTGGTTTGAGGATTCTACTATTAAGGAGGGGCTCATGAGACCTGTTTGAGGTAACTCTGTCAGCTCGTGACGCGCGCTCCTGACAGAGTTACCTCTCGTTCCAGTGCTTTTCTTCAGACATAGGAATTCTCCAGTTGGAACATTAATGATGTTTTATGTTAAAAACATCCTAAAGATTGATTCCATACATCATTTGACTTGTTTCTACGACCTGTAACGGAACCTTTTCAAATTTTTGTCTGGACGTAGTGCTCGCGCCTCATGAAGATGGATTACTGGGCTGAACACGCTAACAACAAGTGGCTATTTGGACATAAATGATGGACTTTATGGAACTTTATGGAACAAATCAGTCATTTATTGTCGAACTGGGATTCCTGGGTGTGCCTTCTGATGAAGATCATCTAAGGTAAGTGAATATTTATTGGGTTATTTCTAACTTCTGTTGACTCCAAAATGGCGGCTATTTCTCTTGCTGGAATGGGCTCTGAGCGCCGTTCTCAGATTATGCTTCTTCTGTAAAGTTTTTAAAAAATCTGACACAGCGGTTGCATTAAGGAGAAGTGTATCTTTAATTCTGTGAATAACACTTGTATCTTTTGTCGATGTTTATTATGAGTATTTCTGCAAAATCATCAGATGTTTTGGAACATGATGTCCCATGAGTGTCATCTGATGAAGATCATCAAAGGTTAGTAATTCATTTTATCTCATATTTCTGCTTTTTGTGACTCCTTTTTGGCTGTGTGTTGTTTTGACTTGGCTGTGATCTCACATAATCATATGTTGTGCTTTCGCTGTAAAGCATTTTTTAAATCAGACACGGTGGGTAGATTAACAAGAAGTGTATCTTTCATTTGCTGTATTGGACTTGTTAATGTGTGAAAGTTACATATTTCAGAAAAATATTTTTGAATTTCACCCGCTGCCTTTTCAGCGGAACGTTGTTGCGCTAGCGCTAGAAAGGTTAATCCTGGTTGCCCCTGCCAGGAGGCTGAAACTTGACCACAAGTGGGACTTCCAGCAAGACAGTAATCCCAACACACATCAAAATCCACAAATAAATGGTTAATCATCTATAAGAGAGATACAACTTGGACACGATACAGCATACAGAGCTCAGCAGCACATCATCTCTATTAGTTCACGTGAGACTGTTAATTGATAGACACGGGTCAGGCATGAGTAATCAATGATGAACATCAAATTCCCATCCTTACAGTGATTTAGAGAGGTGTTTAAGTCATTTGGCATAGTTTTAGGGCCCAGATGTGCATTAGAAAAATACTGTCTTGATTGTCTTTACTGTATCCATGTTTGCATAATGTGTATGTGTGGTGTACCCAGTGCTCCATGACAGAAGGGTCAGAGGGCCACCAGAGTTCTACTTCCTGACAGCAGGAACAGCAGTCTGTCTGTCCTCCATCACTCAGGCCCAAAATAACAGCACTGCTCTCACAGTAAAAGCAGGGAGTGGAGAAACAGCAGAAGGGGATTTTCTATAGTGTGTTTATGTTTGATATATGTGTATTTGACCCAGACTTAAGTTTGTTCAAGCATCTGTTGGGAAGGCTAAGCTTTTGCTTGCTGCTTCGCGAGCAGGTCAGCAGTGTGTGTGTGTGTGTGTGTGTGTGTGTGTGTGTGTGTGTGTGTGTGTGTGTGTGTGTGTGTGTGTGTGTGTGTGTGTGTGTGTGTGTGTGTGTGTGTGTGTGTGTTGGAGCTCGCTCAGCATGCTAGGCTGCTGCTTATGTCTGTACCGGAGTTTAACCACAAAACCACAAACATACTGGCTGAGGAGAGAGACAGCAGACACACACACACACGGCTGAGTAGAGAGAGACAGATCAGATCAGTGCAGAGCATTGGCTCACCACTCACCAGCGTCGGAGGTCTAAAGACCGCTTTTGAAAATTATTATTGGTTTAGTCTGCTTTAATGTTGTTTATTTAGTTTTGAGTTGTGTAACAGAGATGTAAGGCGGTATGTGTATGTATAATGCACTGTGTTGGCTCTGGAGAAAGATGCATTGTTTTTGTAAGTCATTGAAGCTGTACTTGTTGTAGAATGGAGAGAGAGAGAGAAACAGATGGAGATAGTGTGTGGACGAGAGGTAGGAGGAGTAGCTCCATGCTGTTTTTGTTTATTCCAGGAAGAGGGAGAGTGAGAAAGAGAGAGATAGTATACAGAAAGAGAGAGGGAGATACTAAGCTATGATTTGGAAGCCAAATAGAGACATACGGGGTGAAAACAGAATTATCGGCTCTGGTGTCTACTCTGCTCTATAGTGGGGAGTTAGTCTAGACCAGAGAACAGGGGGAGGAGGGAGAGTGAAATAGGGAGAGAGAGAGAAAGGGAAAGAAGGGAGAAAGCAGAAGCTGGCTGGGCTCTGACAGTGAAGAAAGAGAAAGTTGGAGAATCGGATGGAAAAGGAGATTCTGAAGGAAACCCCGTTAAAAAAAGCAACGAGAGAAGAGGAGGAGGAAAAACAAAATACTTGGAATTGGGTAAAAATACATAGCTGAGGAGATAGACCCAAGGAGACATATATAGAGAGAAGGGGTTAGTATGAAGACAGGCAGAGGAGAGGGGGACTAAGTGAGATGGAGAGCTGAGAGAGAGAGGGAGGAGAAAAAGGAGGAGAGGGAGGTGTGATACTAGGTGGTAGAGGAGAAGAGGAGGAGACAGGCTGGGTGGTGGATGGAGAAAAAGACAAAGGGAAGTGTGAATAAGCTAGGATCTCTCTCTCTATGCCCATGGTGGGGATAAAGAAACCAACAGATGAAGAGCGATAAGACAGCTAAGGTCTCTGGAGAGAGAGAGGGGTGGAAGGGTCCTGGGTGGAGTGATACAGTGGGCTAGAGGGAGCTGGGGATAGAGAGAGAGTGAGCTGGAGAGAGAGAAACAGAGTGATAGAATGACTGACAGAAAAAGAGGGAGGAGAGAGCTGGATGAGAGAGGAATAGGGAGGGAGGCCGGCTCACAGAGAGCGTACAGCACGCCTGGGTCTGAAAGAGAGAGGGAGGGAGGGGTGGGTGAAGGGGAGGTATTTAAACCGCGGAACAGGACAGCAAAGACTAGCTCTGAACTCCCACAGAGTGGAAGGAAGAGAGAAGAGAGAAAAGGCAGAACAGAGGAGAGAAACGGAGTGCTACAGTACAGTCTGCTTATAACCAACCACACACACACATATTTACAAACACTGTTTTCAGAACCCAGAACCAGACTTTCTCTATCCAAGTCGACCAAGTGTGGACTCTAGCCCTCAAGACATCTTACTGGAACTCTACCTGTGACTACCTTTCTCCACACACCACCACTCTCCCTCTTCTTCTTCATCCCTCTCTCCCTCATTCCGTCGTTTTTCAGGGTGATGGCATGGGCCTCTGTCTGTGGTGCCCTCGGCTGTGCCCTGCTGGCCCTGGTGTTGGGGACCGGTGTGGATTTGGGGAGCCCCCCAGCAGCAGGCTTCTACCCCCGCTTCAACCCCTTCTTCTTCCTGTGTACCCACCATGGGGAGCTGGAGGGGTCCGGGGTAGCCGAGGGAGGGGGAGAGGTGCTCCTCACCCTACAGATTGCTGGGAACCCCACTGCCTACACCCCCGGACAGGAGTACCAAGGTGAGTGCACTGACTATTCTACCTACACCCAGCAGTGTGTGTGTGTGTGTGTGTGTGTGTGTGTGTGTGTGTGTGTGTGTGTGTGTGTGTGTGTGTGTGTGTGTGTGTGTGTGTGTGTGTGTGTGTGTGTGTGTGTGTGTGTGTGTGTGTGTGTGTGTGTGTGTGTGTGTGTGCGTGTGTGTGCATGTGCATTCTGAGGAGACTGCTTGTGTTGTGTTTGATACATATTTTGCATCACTGATATCAACCATTGTCTTTATTAAGGTAAGAGATAAACAACTATTTCCTATCTATGGTATATAATTAGAGTTGTTTTTAAGCAGATTTTCTTTGCTCCAATTGCTAAAAAATGTGGGGCATGTTCCCATCACACAGATGGACTGAGAGGGATCACTTGATGGTTGGCTGTATTTAGGTGGTAGTTGCCACAAGCTCTGTTATAGATACAGTGCCTTCAGAAAGTATTTACACCCCTTGACTTTTCCCACATTTTGCTGTGTCACAGCTTGAATATAACCTTTATTACAATTCTATTTTGTGTCACTGATCTACACAAAATACCCCATAATGTCAAAGTGGAATTATGTTTGTTCACAAATTAATAAAAAATGTAAAGCTGAAATGTAATGCGTAAATAAGTATTCAATTCCTTTATGGCAAGCCTAAATAGCTTCAGGAGTAAAAATGTGCCTAACTATTCAGATAATAGGTGTCATGGACTAACTCTGTGTGCAACAATGGTGTTTAACATGATTTTTGAATGACTATTCATCTCTGTAACCCAAACATACAATTATCTGTAAGGTCTCTCAGTCGAGCAGTGAATTACAAACACAGATTCAACGACAAAGACCATGGAGTTTTTCTTGTATCTTGAAAAGAAGGGTAAAAAAACAGACATTGAATATATATATATATGGTGAAATTGTTAGTTACACTTTGGATGGTGTATCAATACACCTAGTCTCTACAAAGATACAGGTGTCCTTCTTAACTCAGTTGGCGGTGAGGAAGGAAACCGCTAAGGGATTTCATCATGAGGCCAATGGTAATTTTAAACCACTTACAGAGTTAAATGGCAGTGATAGGAGAAAACTGAGGATGGATCAACAACATTGTCGTTACTCCACAATACTACCCTAAATTAGTGAAAAGAAGGAAGCCTGTACAGAGTAAAAATATTCCAATACATGCTTCCTGTTTGCAATAACGCACTAAAGTAATACTGCAAAAATGTGGCAAAGAATATGTATATATATTTTTATGCTAAGCATTACGTGCATGGTGGTGGCTGCATCATGTTATGGGTATGATTGTCATCGGCAAGGACTAGGGAGTTTTCTTAGGATTAAAAGAAAAGGAATAGAATTCAGCAAAGTCCTAGAGGAAAACCTGGTTCAGTCCGAAAAATTCGCCTTTCGGGAGGACAATAACCTAAAACGCAATGCCAATTATACACTGGACTTACTTACAAAGATGACATTGAATGTTCCTGAGTGGCCTAGTTACAGTTTTGGCATAAATCGGCTTGGAAATCTATGGCAACGCTTGAAAATGGCTGTCTGGCAATGATCAACAATTAACTTGACAGAGCTTGAAGAATTTTAATGGGGAATTAATGTACAATCCAGGTGCGCAAAGCTCTTAGAGACTTACCCAGAAAGACACACCTGTAATCACTGCCAAAGGTGATTCTAATATGCATTGACTCAAAATGTTTCCCATTAATAGAATTCTTATAATTTGTTCACTTTGTGTAGATTGTTGACAAAAGATGACAATTATATCCATTTGAATCCCACTTTTTAACACAACAAAATGGTAAAAAAGTCAAGGGGTGTGAATACTTTCTGAAGGAACTGTATGTGTTGACTGAACATTTATTCTGAATCCTTATGGTTTTGTTATATTGTTTTTGGTCTTTATTTGTCCCCTTTGCTGTTTTATTCATGGAAATCGAACAAAATATTTTTGGAGAAAATGTTTTATTAAATCCTTAAACATTATATACTAAATAGACTCTTTCAGGTTGTTGTACAGTATGTACTTCATGCTGTGTGTTTCTCAGTACCTGTTTAACAAGGTTTGCTTTCACATTGTGGAGCTGTTGTGACGTGTGTGTTTATGTGGTGGATGGATGGATATAAACTGCCATTTATGTAACTGTAACAAGTATTGATGCTGAGTGAAGTAGTTTTTCTGTTCTGAGCTAGCTGCAACTCTGCTGGTATTTATGTTCTGTGTTGTGTGATCCGGCTGCCCCATGCTCAATGTGTGTAGGTGGCGTTATATCCTCAGGAGAAACTAACTAATGGAAAAAGAGATCACACATGCTGAATGAGAGAGACCGAGAAGCGAGGGAGGGAAAGAAAGAGGGAAAGAGATGGAGCAAGAGAATAGAGCAGCTAGATCCACACTGACATAAATAAGATGAAATAACAGAAGAGAGACAAAGAGAAAATGTTTATAGTGATTTCACCTTTCCCACACCTGCACTCCGGTACGCTGTCTGCATGACACATGTTCCGGACAGGAAAACACGTAGTGACCTTAGAACTGTGTGTATGTGTGTCTCTGTGTGTGTCACAGGAAGCTGGTGAGGGGAGTATGGTTCATAATAATGTCTGGAATGGAGTGAATGATGTGTTTGAAACTATTCAATTTATTCTGTTAGAGCCATTACTACTCCTGTCTTCCCCAATTAAGGTGCCACCAGTGTGTGTGTTTCGGCATCACCCAGTCACTCACACTGGCCAGAGTCCACTTAACCGGGAGGATGATGACCCAGAGAGAGAGCGAGAGAGATAAAAAGAGGGATGGAGGGGGAGCGAGAGGGAGAGAGAAAAAACGAGAGAGAAAGACGAAGAGACATTCCTATACAGTACATGTTAGCTAGCCCATTCGTCCCAGACACTTAAATCTCTATCTCTGGATGTGTTAACATTTTGTATACTGTTATCTCTCTTAGTTCTTCAACATACCAACGATAGAATACATATTTCGTAAGCATAGAATGTTTTGTTCATAAGACCAATGTTCTCAATTAGTTAGCTGTAAAAACAACAACCTGGAATTTCATATGGGTTAATATGCAGAAGTGGAAGAGAGCAATAGATACAGAGAAGGAGAAAAGAAGAGCAGAAAAAGAACAGTAGTGAGTAGTGTATATAAAGAGAGACGTTTATCCTGGGCGTGAAAATAACAGTGTAGCTCAGGCTGAGCCCTTCAGGGAAGCACCTTTAAACCAATGCCTGGGTTGTGTGTGTGTGTGTGTGTGTGTGTGTGTGTGTGTGTGTGTGTGTGTGTGTGTGTGTGTGTGTGTGTGTGTGTGTGTGTGTGTGTGTGTGTGTGTGTGTGTGTGTGTGTGTGTGTGTGTGTGTGTGTGTGTGTGTGTGTGTGTGTGTGAGTGAGAGAGAGAGCATTAGAAATGTGATACGGTTGGGCACAGGGAGGAAGGGGGGGTGGAGGTTTAAATAAACTGAGGCTGTGGTAGGGGTAGTGGGAAGATGACAGTGATTTAATGACAGAGCTGGATTGAGCTGATCAGATATGGGGATACGAGGACGGGGGTTGGTATGGGAAATTACTGGGTTTTAGTGCTGCTCTCACTTTTTTTTATTTCTATCCCATGTTTAGGCATATTATGACAGCTCATTGGGGGTAGAACCTGGATTTGGAGAGAGATGGTAAGCCACGGAGATGGGAGGATAATGGGGAGTGAAATAGTGACAGGCTGGATAGCCCTTGTGCAATTAGGATAATTTGCGCACACACACACGGTCCCCCCACCAGTCGCACACACCAGTCTTCTGGTTCCATATAAGGAGATATGGCACTAGAAGAGCAGAGGAGAGATGGTAGAAGATGAGGGAGATGAGGAAGGAGAGAGAGAGAGAGAGGGAGAGAAGGGGAAAGAGAAGGGGAATTAGAGAGAAAGTTAGAATGACGGAGAGAAACAGAAAGAGAGCGAGAGCAGGTGTATAGACAGCTGGCTGGGCAAGAGAGGGAGGGGGATGGGAGAGAAGGGGAGAGGGGCGAAGTTTGTCTCAGTAAACAAGGACTTTTTTCTGCCTGCATCACGTTATTTTGTTACATTTGCTCTCTTCACTTTTGCCTTTTGTAATGCTGTCTCTTGATGCCAGTTTCTAAGCAAAAGAGGAACAGTTGCTGTTGGTTTTGTCTTCTAAAGCCGTGTGTGATCTAACATCCAACCATTAAGGGGGCTGCTGCATGTGCTTTTGAGGAGAGGAGACATGAGCGATACTGGCCATGGTGAGCGAGGGAGACAGTGAGAGGGAGAGAAGGAGAGAGAGCGAGAGACAAGCAGTCCCCCCACACATTCATTAATTACAGTTAATCCTTTAGCCAGTCTAGTAGCAGCACCTTGTCCTATTGTAACGGCTGCTGTTAAGCTTTAGGTGTTTAGGTGCTCATTTAAGGAATATGCTTCATCTGTTAATGCTCCACGGTCACGGGGGAGGATCCTGCATGGCTGAAATTCAGAATAGCAGGCCCTAATTGTTTTTCTCACCTGAGCTCTCGATCACTACTCTCACCTCATAAGATAAGGCCATTTTTAGAGACTAAGTGGAGTGAACGAGATACTGCTGAAGAAAAAGTGAAAAAAGAGAAAGAGTGAAAGAAACAAAGAGAGAGAGAGAGAGAGAGAGAGGCTCAGTTGAGCACAGCCTTGCCATTTAGAGGCATTGGGGCCTGACCCTCTTGGCCCACTCCATCCAGGAAACAGCTCTTTATTTAAGTCATCTTGAAGATACTTTTTCTCTCTCTTTCTTTTCAAAGCCATTTTTCACTGTGCTGAGTATTGTGCCTGTTGCACAGTTCCAAGTCACGTCCCCATCCAAGTCGTATTTTTCCACTGAAAGACAGCAGTGTCTTTGTGAGAGGGAGGGTGAGGATAAAGAATCCAGAGTTCTGTTTCTAAACATAGATAACAGAAAGCCAGGCAACGCTCAGATGGAGCAGAGTGCTGCTTCTCCTGCCTATGTTGTACTGTTTTAATCCTCTCTGACTCACACACACCAACCTGTTCATTCTCTCACAGAAGAACAACACCCACATTCAGGGAGGTAGAGGTAGAGTGATGGAGAGGGGGATATAGGGGGAGAAAGAAAGTGGGAGAGAGGGAGAAAGAGGAATTGTAAAGCATCCATTTGACACTAATTCCTTTTATATTCCGTAATTATTTTGTATTGCATTGCTTTGTCAACATTGATCCATCACTTTCAAGTTAATTTGGAATTTGAGAGATCGAGAGGGGAAAAGGAAGAGGGACTATAGACAGTCTACTGATATTTCATGGTCATGCCAATACAGCATATTGAATTCCAATTCGCAGGGTGATGAGAGGGCATCTTACTTGAGGCTGAATATTGTGAAAGAACAATGGAGCGGGATGGAAAAGGCAGGATGGTGGAGGGAATGGAATGGCAGAGTGGTGTCCTTGGGAAGTGAATGGGGATTCACTAGAAGAAGGGAGCTAGAGGGAGAGAGAGAACAGGAAAGGGTGAAAGATATATATATAAAGATTATATATTATCTACCTCACTTGCTTTGGCAATGTTAACACATGTTTCCCATGCCAATAAAGCCCTTGAAATGAATTGAATTGAAATGAAAGAAGAGGATGGAGGGATTGACTGTGTGCCATTGTGTGCGTGGTGGTAATTTATGCATTTTCATTTGAATTTGTGAATCTTAGCTTTGTGATGTTTGTATTTCGGGTCAAAGCTGGGATCTATTTTATTGACTGCTCCAGTATTTTGAAGTGCTACTGTATTATTGCTTGGCTTTGTGTGCCGTTCCATTTGTACTGTACTGTATGTGTAATACATGTGTATTTGAATCTAATCTGTGGGAGAGTGTGATTGTAGTGTTTGCATAGCTTTAGAGTGTGTGTATTATCATTTGCATACATACAAATTTCGTTTTTGTATTTGTGAGTTCATTTGTGTGATGCTGGTTTGGGGCTGGTTGGGTCAGAGTGGAGCACGGTGTGAGAGCCACTCACACACACTCACCTGCTGTGGCAGTCACGCACAGGTACGCTGGCTCTCACAGACCATGCTCATAGTGTGTGTGCACTTGTGTGTATGCAACAGACCAGACTTCATTGTTCTTCTCCACTATAGAAATCGAAACAACGCTCAGCCACTCAATGGGAAGCAGCAGTGCAGCATTGCTAAATGACAGAACACTGTTTAGAGAGAGGGGGGAGAGGGGAGAGACAGACAGAGAGGAGGGGGAGAAAGCGAGAAAGAGGAAAGGGGAGAGAGGGAGAGAGGATGGGGAGAGAGGATGGGTGGGTGGAAAGTGAGAGGGAGAGAAAGAGAGTGATAGAGAGTCGGTGGAGAATGAGGGTAGAAAGCTATAGAGGGAGGGAGAGAAAAGGGAGAGCTGTTTAGCAAACCAGTCAACAACATCACGGGCCAAAATGACCATTGCTAATCTGAAGATAGTAACATGCTCTCCCCTAATGGGCCCTTTCATATGTTAATAGTTGGAGAATCACAGAGAAACAATCAACATTTCAAGGAGATTTAGACCCTGTCGCCTAATGGTGACCTTGTGATAAATTCACCCTGCAAATAGCCTATACCGTCAACCTTCTATAACGATAGCATATCTGATTTGGAAATACTGAATTACACTGTTATTTGAAGTCTGCTATTTGCGCAGTAGTCCATTATTTTGCAAAGGTCCTATGTTGACTAATACCAGCCAGATACTACAACCTCAGATAGGATTGGGGGCAATTTGGCGCCAGTTTCCTGAACACATATTATGCCTAGTCCTGGATTAAGAAGCACTGTAAATGGAGATTCACTGACCCATGATCTCTTAATTCGAAGGCGACCACAACAACAACGTGTGAAACAGAGAGGGACATCTTTGAGACTGGAGGCAAGCAGCAGTGTCTATTATATGATTCCTAAACGTCAATATCCAGCCTATTAACTGTCTTTCTACTGAATAAACAATGCTGTCAAACACACAGCAAGACACAGAGAGGTCAAAGGCGAGACACTTGACAGACCTCCGACACTCTGACAGGTCAAGTGTCGGAGGAGACGCTGATGATGTCACGAAACCGGACAAGACAGATTACATTTTAGGAACTCAGACTGAAATCTTTCTCAATTAGTCTTTCCCCGATTGTTTGCCTATCATTACCTCCTTCTCAGCTGATTTTGAAGAGAAGTCCCTCACCTCGAACATTCCTCTCCAATAATTTTGGAGATGTCTAATGTCCCGCAGTAAGACATGTCATTTTGGAAGTCCAGCATGACCGGTCAACGAGTGTGTGTGCTTTTAAAGAAGCAGTGAAAGAGAAAACGCTGCCTTTGTCTAAACAGGGCGCCAGGAAGTCAGTCAGTGAACCGATACACAAGGACAGGAGACTGGCCTAGTTTTCAGCCGCAGACGGCTCTGGCTAGTTTAGGGTGGAAGGAGGGAAAAGAAGGAAGGAGGCCTTAATGGTTTAATGGTTTAATAGAACTCTCTCCTGTGACACATATTCTCTGTTTAATTCAAGGAGCTATATTGGCATGGGAAACATATGTTTACATTGCCAAAGCAAGTTAAATGGATAAACAAAAGTGAAATAAACAATAAAAAGTGAACAGTAAATACTACACTCACAAAAGTTCCAAAAGAATAAATACATTTCAAATGTCATATTATGTCTATATACAGTGTTGTAATGATTTGCAAATAGTTATAGTACTAGAGGTCGACCGATTATGATTTTTCAACGCCGATACCAATTATTGGAGGACCAAAAAAAGCAGATACCGATTAATCGGCAAATTTTCATTTGTAATAATGACAATTACAACAATACTGAAATAACACTTATTTAATTTAATACATCAATAAAAATCCATTTAGCCTCAAATAAATAATGAAACATGTTCAATTTGGTTTAAATAATGCAAAAACAAAGTGTTGGAGAAGAAAGTCAAAGTGCAATATGTGCCATGTAAAAAAGCTAACGTTTAAGTTCCTTGCTCAGAACATGAGAACATATGAAAGCTGGTGGTTCCTTTTAACATGAGACTTCAATATTCCAAGGTAAGAGGTTTTAGGTTGTAGTTAATATAGTATTTATAGGACTATTTCTCTCTATACCATTTGTATTCCATGTACCTTTGACTATTGGATGTTCTTATTGGCACTTTAGTATTGCCAGTGTAACAGTATAGCTTCCGTCCCTCTCCTCGCTCCTACCTGGGCTCGAACAAGGAACACATTGACAACAGCCACCCTCGAAGCAGTGTTACCCATACAGAGCAAGGGGAACAACTACTCCTAGTCTCAGAGCGAGTGACGTTTGAAACACTATTAACACGCACCCCGCTAACTAGCTAGCCATTTCACATCAGTTACACCAGCCTAATCTCAGGAGCTGATAGGCTTGAAGTCATAAACAGCGCAATGCTTGAAGCACAGCGAAGAGCTGCTGGCAAAACGCACGAAAGTGCTGTTTGAATGAATACTTACGAGCCTGCAGGTGCCTACCATCGCTCAGTCAGACTGCTCTATCAAATATCAAATCATAGACTTAATTATAACATAATAACACACAGAAATACGAGCCTTTGGTCATTAATATGTTAGAATACGGAAACTATCATTTCAAAAACAAAAAGTTTATTATTATCATATATACCCTGACTCTGCGTGCAATGAATGCAAGAGAAGTGACACAATTTCACCTGGTTAATATTGCCTGCTAACCTGGATTTCTTTTAGCTAAATAAGCTAAATAGCTAAATAAGCAGGCTACGTATAATTTTAAGACAGGCATTGATGTTTATGGTTAGTTACACGTTGGAGCAACGACAGTCCTTTTTCCGCGAATGCGCACCGCATTGATTATATGCAACGCAGAACACGCTAGATAAACTAGTAATATCATCAACCATGTGTAGTTAAGCTAGTGATTATGATTGATTGATTGTTTTTTATAAGATTTAAGTTTAATGCTAGCGAGCAACTTACCTTGGCTTCTTACTGCATTCGTGTAACAGGCAGGTTCCTCATGGAGTGCAATGAGAGGCAGGTGGTTAGAGCGTTGGACTAGTTAACTGTAAGGTTGCAAGATTGAATCCCCGAGCTGACAAGGTAAAAATCTATCGTTCTGCCCCTGAACAAGGCACTTAACCCACCGTTCCTAGGCCGTCATTGAAAATAAGAATATGTTCTTACTACTGACTTGCCTATTTAAATAAAGGTGGCCAAATCTGTGTCCAAAAATACCGATTTCCAATTGTTATGAAAACCTAAAATCGGCCCTAATTAATCGGCCATTCCGATTACTCGGTCGACATCTAGTATTTACAATGGTGTTGGATCTTCACCGGTTACCCGGTTACCCTTTTTTCTTTCACAAATATTGCTGCTGTGATTGTACACTGCGTTATTTCACCATATAGATATGGGAGTTTAGCAAAATTTAGTTTTGAAATTCTTTGTGGGTCTGTGTAATCTGAGGGAAATATGTGTCTCTAATATGGTCATACATTTGGCAGGAGGTTAGGAAGTGTAGCTCAGTTTCGTGGGCTGTGTGCACATAGCCTGTCTTCTCTTGAGAGCCAGGTCTGCATTTGGTAGCCTTTCTCAGTAGCAAAGCTATGCTCACTGAGTCTCTACATAGTCAAAGCTTTCCGTAATTTGGAGTCGGTCACAGTGGTCAAGTATTCTTTCACTGTGTACTCTCTGTTTAGGGCAAAATAGTATTCTTGTATACTCAGTGTTTTTGTTAACCTCTCTAGGGTACGTGGGACGCTAGCGTCCCATCTGGCCAACATCCAGTGAGGTTGCAGAGCGCCAAATTCAATTACAGAAATGCTCATTATAAAAATTCAGAAAACAAAACATATTTTACATAGGTTTAAAGATTAACTTCTTGTTAAACCAACCACAGTGTCATATTTATAAAATGCTTTTCGGTGAATGCATACCTAGCCCAGATCCTACCCAGCCCAGAACATAGCCCAGTTGAGAAATTATTACAAACAGTAACCAGCCAAGCAGAAGCGTTACCTTTGATGATCTTCATATGGTGGCAATCAGAAGACATTAATTTACTCAATAAATGTTCCTTTGTTCGACAAAGTCTCTTTATATCCAAAAAAACGTTTTCTTCAGTAATCCACAGGCACAAACTCAGTCAAAATAATCAGACAAAAAATTCCAAATTGTATCCGTAAAGTTCATAGAAACATGTCAAACGATGTTTATATTCAATCCTCAGGTTGTTTTGTTTAGCCTAAATGATCTATAATATTTAAACCGGACAATAACGTCCTCAATATAAAAGGTAAACAAGAAATGCACATGACACTGAAAAAAATTCTGCGTCACGTTAGGGTCCACTCATTCAGACTGGTCTTACTCCCTCATTTATAGGGTAGCCTAGTGGTTAGAGCAGGCAGGCAGTTTACCCACTGTTCCTAGGCCATCATTGAAAATAAGAATTTGTTCTTAACTGACTTGCCTGGTTAAATAAAGGTAAAATAAAAAATAAAAATAAGAATACAAGCCTGAAAAGATTTCTAAAGACTGTGGACATCTAGTGGAAGGCATAGAAACTGCAAATGGAGTCCTAAGTCAATGGATACTGTAATGGCATTGAATAGAAAACTACAAAAAAAAACAAAAAAATACTTCCTGAATGGATTTTTCTCAAGTTTTCGCCTGCTAAATCAGTTCTGTTATACTCACAGACACTATTTTGGAAACTTTAGAGTGTTCTCTATCCCAATCTATCAGTTATATGCATATCATATCTTCTGGGCCCGAGTAGCAGGCAGTTTAATTTGGGCATGCTTTTCATCCAAAATTCAGAATGCTGCCCCCTACCCTAGAGAGGTTAATTATTTTCAATGTGTCAAGTAATTCTCTTTTTGTTTTCTCATGATTTGGTTGGGTGTTGCTGTCCTCGGGCTCTGTGGGGTCTGTTTGTGTTTGTGAAAAGAGCCCCAGGACCAACTTGCTTATGGGACTCCTCTCCAGCTTCATCTCTCTGTAGGTGATGGCTTTGTTATGGAAGGTTTGAGAATCAAATACACATGGTTAGCAGATGTTAAGGCGAGTGTAGAGAAATGCTTGTGCTTCTAGTTCTGACCGTGCAGTAATATCTAACAAGTAATCTAACAATTTCACAACAACTACCTTATACATAGAAGTGTAAAGGAATGAATAAGAATATTTACGTATAAATATATGGATGAGCGATGGCCGAACGGCATAGGCAAGATCCAGTATATGGTATAGAGTACATTATATACATATGAGATGAGTAATGTAGGGTATGTGAACATTATATAAAGTGGCATTGTTTAATGACTGGTGATACATTTATTACATTCAATTATTAATTATTAAAGTGGCTAGAGATTGAGTCTGTATGTTGGCAGAAGCCACTCAATGTTAGTGATGGCTGTTTAACAGTCTGATGGCCTTGAGATAGAAGCTGTTTTTCAGCCTATCGGTCCCAGCTTTGATGCACCTGTACTGACCTCACCTTCTGGATGATGGCGGGGTGAACAGGCAGTGGCTCGGATGGTTATTGTCCTTGATGATCTTTTTGGCCTTCCTGTGACATCGCATGGTGTAGGTGTCCTGTAGGGCAGATAGTTTGCCGCCGGTGATACGTTGTGCAGACCTCACTACCCTCTGGAGAGCCTTACGGTTGTGGGCGGAGCAGTTGTCGTACCAGGCGGTGATACAGCCCAACAGGATGCTCTCGATTGTGCATCTGTAAAAGTTTATGAGTGTTTTTGCCGAATTTATTCAGCCTCCTGAGGTTGAAGAGGCGCTGTTGCGCCTTTTCCACCACGCTGTCTGTGTGGGTGGACCAATTTAGTTTGTCAGTGATGTGTACGCCAAGGAACTTAAAACTTTCCACCTTCTCCACTACTGTCCCATCGATGTGGATAGGGGGTGCTCCCTCTGCTGTTTCCTTAAGTCCACAATCATCTCCTTTGTTTTGTTGACGTTGAGTGTGAGGTTATTTTCCTGGCACCACACTCCGAGGGCCCTCACCTCCTCCCTGTAGGCCGTCTCGTCGTTGTTGGTAATCAAGCCTACCACTGTAATGTTGTCTGCAAACTTGATGAATGAGTTGGAGGCATGCGTGGTGTGAAAAGCAGAGCTGTAATCTCTAACCACCTTTTAGGTCGTCGTAGAATCTCTTTTCTGGATTTTGATAATTAGCGGGTATTGGCATAATTCTGCTCTGCATTAATTATTTGGTGTTTTACGTTGTACACAGAGGATATTTTTGCAGAATTCTGCACGCAGTCTCAATTGGGTGTTTGTCCCATTTAGTTAATTCTCGGTTGGTGAGCTGACCCCAGACCACACAACTATAAAGGGCAATGGGTTCTGTAACTGATTCAAGTATTTTTTTTGCCAGATCCTAATTGGTATGTCAACATTTTATGTTCCTTTGGTGGCGTAAAAGGCACTTCTTGCCTTGTTTCTCAGATCGTTCGCAGCTTTGTGGAAGTTACCTGTGGTGCTGATGTTTAGGCCGAGGTATGTATAGCTTTTGTGTGTTCTCCGACAACGGTGTCTAGATTGAATTTGTATTTGTGGTCTGGACCTTTTTTGGAACACCATTATTTTTGTCTTTCTGAGATTTACTGTCAGGGCCCAGGTCTGACAGAATCTGTGCAGAAGATCTAAGTGCTGCTGTAGGACCTCATTGGTTTTTTATTTTTATGTATTTTATTTCACCTTTATTTAACCAGGTAGGCAAGTTGAGAACAAGTTCTCATTTACAATTGCGACCTGGCCAAGATAAAGCAAAGCAGTTCGACACATACAATGACACAGAGTTACACATGGAGTAAAACAAACATACAGTCAATAATACAGTAGAAAGTCTATATACAATGTGAGCAAGTGAGGTGAGATAAGGGAGGTAAAGGCAAAAAAGGCCATGGTGGCAAAGTAAATACAATATAGCAAGTAAAACACTGGAATGGAGTGCAGTGGAAGAATGTGCAAAGTAGAGAGAGAAATAATGGGGTGCAAAGGAGCAAAATAAATAAATACAGTAAGGGAAGAGGTAGTAGTTTGGGCTAAATTATAGATGGGCAATGTACAGGTGCAGTAATCTGTGAGCTGCTCTGACAGCTGGTGCTTAAAGCTAGTGAGGGAGATAAGTGTTTCCAGTTTCAGTGATTTTTGTAGTTCTTTCCAGTCATTGGCAGCAGAGAACTGGAAGGAGAGGCGGCCAAAGGAGGAATTGGTTTTGGTGGTGACCAGAGAGATATATCCGCTGGAGCGCGTGCTACAGGTGGGTGCTGCTATGGTGACCAGTGAGCTGAGATAAGGGGGGCCTTTACCTAGCAGGGTCTTGTAGATGACCTGGAGCCAGTGGGTTTAGCGACGAGTATGAAGCGAGGGCCAGCCAACGAGAGAGTACAGGTCGCAGTGGTGGGTAGAATATGGAGTTTTGGTGACAAAACAGATGGCACTGTGATAGTCTGCATCCAATTTATTGAGTAGGGTATTGGAGGCTATTTTGTAAATGACATCGCCAAAGTCAAGGATCGATAGGATGGTCAGTTTTACGAGGGTATGTTTGGCAGCATGAGTGAAGGATGCTTTGTTGTGAAATAGGAAGCCAATTCTAGATTTAACTTTGGATTGGAGATGTGAGTCTGGAAGGAGAGTTTACAGTCTAACCAGACACCTAGGTATTTGTAGTTGTCCACATATTCTAAGTCATAACCATCCAGAGTAGTGATTGGTTGAATAGCAGCGATTGGTTGAATAGCATGCATTTAGTTTTACTTGTATTTAAGAGCAGTTTGGGGACAGAAGCACCAGATCATCAGCAAGCAGTAAACATTTGACTTCAGATTCTAGTAGGGTGAGGCTGGGTGCTGCAGACGGTTCTAGTGTCTTCGCCAATTCGTTGATATATATATATATTGAAGATGGTGGGGCTTAAGCTGCATCCCTGTCTCACTCCACAGCCCTGTGAGTGGAAAGAAATGCGTGTTTTTGATAATTGTATCTGCACACTTGGATATATTTGTACATGGATTGTATGATGTTGTATGTTTTCGCCAACACAACTTTACATCAATTGGTATACCAGATCCTCATACCAAATTAAATTCAAAGCTTTTTTGAGGTCAACAAAGCATGAAAATACATTTGCTTAGTACATTGTTTTCACTGAGGAAATGTACTAGTCTGCTGTTAATGACAATGCAGAGGATTTTCCCAAGGTTGCTGTCGAAGCATATCCCACGGTTGTTATTGGTGTCAAATTTGTCTCCACTTTTGTGGATTTATCAGTCATTCGTTCCAAATATTTGGGAAGATGCCAGAGCTGAGGATGATGTCAAGGAGTTTAAGTATAGCCAATTGGAATTTGTGGTCTGTATATTTGATCATTTCATTTAGGAAACCATCAACACCACAGGCCTTTTTGTGTTGGAGGGCTTGTATTTTGTCCTGTAGTTCATTCAATGTAATTGAAAATCCAATGGGTTCTGGTAGTCTTTAATAGTTGATTCTAAGACTTGTATTTGATCATGTACAGTATATGATTTTGCTGTTTGTTCTTTGTTATAGAGCCAAAAAGATTAGACAAGTGGTTTATCCATACCTCTCCGTTTGGATAGATAACTCTTCGCGTTGTTTGTTGAGTGTGTTCCAGTTTTCCCAGTTTTCCCATAGTTTTCCATATTTCTGTATTGTTTTACTGATTCACCATAGTGAAGGCGTAGGCTCAGGTTTCTGTCTCTTTGTTTTTGGTTGGATATGTTTCTCAATTTCTTTCTTAGGTTTTTGCATTCTTCATCAAACCATTTGTCATTATTGTACATTTTCTTAGGTTGTCTGCTTAACATTTTTAGATTTGATCGGTAAGCTGAGAGGTCAAATGTACTGTTTAGGTTTTCTACTTACAATTGTACACCTTCACTATTACAGTGAAATGTTTTGTTCAGGAAGTTGTCTAAAGGGGATTGCGTAATTGTTTTTTGGTAGATTTCTACACTACTTTCCTTCAATCTATAGCATTTGTTAATATTATGCAGTTCCTTTGGCTTTGATGCGTCATGATTGAGTGTTGCTCCGTTCAAGTAGACTGTGATTTTGCGTTGATCTGATAGAGATCTCAGTGGGCTGACTGTGAACGCTCTGAGAGACTCTAGGTTGAGGTCAGTGTTAAAGTACTACATTACTACTGCCAAGGGATGATCTGTTGGTGTACCTACCATAAGAGCCCCCTCGAAGTCTACCTTTGACTATGTACATACCTAGTGTGCGAAGGAGTTGCAGGAGTTGTGACCTGTTTTTGTTTGTTGTTTAGTCATAGTTGTGTCTTGGGGTCTCTCTCTCAACATGCTGATAACATCAGCACATTTGAAGAGGTTGTGCTAGTCTCACTCCATCCGCTCATCTATCTTCCAGCCTATCTTTTAAGCCTCCCTGCCTCCCTCCCACTGCTTTGTCTCAGTAGATCACTGACTGCACTGTGTGGCTAGAGAAGTGTGTCAAGTGTAGCATGGATTTGTGTGTATGTGTGTGTGTGTGTGTGTGTCTTTGTGTGTGTGTGTGTCTTTGTGTGTGTGTGTGTGAGGGAGAGATGTTCATGCTTGCTTACAGACATAAAGATGTGTTCCCCTTTCTGTCTGTCATTATACCATCAAGGAGACATTGAATGAAGGACCTTTTATTCACTGACTGATGAGCATTATATTCATCCATATAGTTTCCACTTTCTGAAGAGCAGATGGGTGAGAAAGTATTTTTCTTCAGACCATGCTTTGATGACAGCCCAACATGAATGTTTGTCATTCTGTTTGTCTAACAAAAGCATTTGATGCCTCCAAGGCGCCTCTAAGGCCATAAGTGACAATGACATTGCGTCGTGTCTAAGGACACCCCTTAGTCGTATGTTTATGGGAGGACTATGTCATTGTGCCACTGATGTCAATGGGAACATGTTAGCTTAGCACACAGATCTAGTGGTGCGCGAGTCAGCTGTGCATTCAGCTGGGATTTCTTCACACGGGGTGCAGGATTTGTTTTGCCTGATTTAGATATGTTTCTGCTTATAATATCAGACATTTTGGTAGGCTATTTGATGGTCAACTTGTCTATAATAAGATACATGCAGCTGAAAATGACCTAACAAGATTTCAGTTCGGCTTGGACGCATATTTTATTTGGCTGAAATACTATCAGCTTTTATGATGCTGATAAAGACAGCACCTCTACAGACGGTATCTCATTTGCATTCTCTCAAGGTGGCTGCCGAGTAGCACAGCGGTCTAAGGCACTGCATCTCAGTGCTAGAGGCATCACTAAAGACCCTGGTTTGATTCCAGGCTGTATCACAACCTGCCATGATTAGGAGTCCCATAGGGCGCTGCACAATTGGCCCAGTGTCGTCGGGGTTTGGGCTTGGCCAGGGTAGGCCTTCATTGTAAATAACAATTTGTTCTTAACTGACTTGCCTAGTTAAATATGCTGAAAGAAATTTTATTTTTCCACTCTTGTTCTTCTACACCTGCTACACCTGCATTGCTTGCTGTTTGGGGTTTTAGGCTGGGTTTCTGTACAGCACTTTGAGATATCAGCTGATGTACGAAGGGCTATATAAATAAATTTGATTTGATTTGTTCCCGAGTAAAAGTTTTGCCTACATTTGGTGTATAATTTTACTGCAAGAAATGATTCATTTTGCCGGGGGTAAAGCTGCAATATGTTTGTAGCTTTTTGGGCAACCTGACCAAATTCGCATAGAAATGTGAGTTGTAGATCTGTCATTCTCATTGAAAGCAAGTCTAAGAAGCAGTAGATCTGTTCTATGTGCATTGTTTCTATGCTTCAAGTTCTTAAGTTTCCCTTTGCATCTTTTACTTTCGATTTTGCACACCAGCTTCAAACAGCTGAAAATACACAATTTTGGGTTATTGAAAATATATTTCATAGCGGTTTAGATGGTACAATGATTCTCTACACTATAGACAGATTTTTTTGTCACTTGACAAGCTTTTAGAATTTTAGCGAAGTGATTTCTGCATATTGCACCTTTAATATTAAGGCTATGTGAGCGGTTATAGACCTACAGTCAGTGTCCAGATTTCAGTTCCCATTTTACCCATCTGAACAGTAGGCTATATGAGGTCCCAATCTTGTGACTGTCGACTTTGAATAGCGCCTCACAATCATCACACGTAACATTCACTGCTAGCATCCTCTTTTACCACTTCACTAAATCTTTCCTAAACGTACATTTTTCTGCCCCCCCCCCCTCCCCCCTACTGGCAGATAGAACTGCGTGGACTGCGGGTTATGAGTCAACACGCACCTCACTACATAGATCTTTAGTCAGAATATAACCTTTTTGGGATCAGACAGTGATAGTAGGTGGTTGTCTGTGTGATGTGTCAGTGCTGTGACTCCACAGTGTTGGCTAAGATAGCCATGATTCTGTCGCATCTGGGCACGGAAAGTCGCCTCAGATAACAGTGACATTGTTATCCCGCACTCTCTTTATGTGTGTGTGTCTGTGCCAGTCTTATCTGAGAAGCCAATGTTGGAACTCTTGACTTTTTTATTCATTATTTCCTCCCCCTTTCTTTTGACGGCCAACACCAGAGAGCTCTTAATGAGGTAATTGTTGAGTTGTGTTTTCACTTTAGCAAGCTGGGCAGGCATCATTGCAGGCATGGCAGGTGGGTGGCCGTAATGGTTCTCAGGATGTTGGAACCGGTCTTCAGGGCCTCTGTGCTGATAACTCGAGCAGGGGCTACACAGATGCTTGGCATCTCTATGGAGTTCTAGATGGCCCACTGTCCTTCCTAACCCCTTAGAAATAAAAACATTTGCTTTGTCCTCAACTATTGTTCAATATTAAGGAGTACATTTCCATACTTTCTGTATTCTCTTCTGTAGCCTTCTGTAAATATTTCCCCATGGCTCCCATGTCTCCAAGCACACTCACAAGTTCACAACAGAGACCCTGAGCCTGAGGGTATGACCATAAAAAACCTCAACAACACTCTAGCTTCACTCAGTGTAACTCCATCAGAGAGACACACTTGGGGAAACATCCCTCTCCTCTCTGAAACTTAATTCAAATACTGGCATTCAGCATTATTTTCCTCCTTTTTTCCTTCTCTTTTTTTCCAAGACTTTTTGAAGTCTTGTTCCAGCTTATAAACACAAGGTTGTAAACAGAAGTGGCACACCCAAAACAAGTAGAGCGAACACCCAGATATAATGTACGTCTGTTTTTGCCATTAGGATCTCTGTGGGGATCAATAGTACAGTCATGCTCATATCCAGGATTGTATCCCAGCAGCACGATCTAGCTCAGAACAATGGCCCACTGTTCATCTTTCCTCCAGAGAAGAGTTAACCTCTCGCTTTTGAGAAGGGATTTCCCCCCCTCTTTTTTCCCTTTTTGTTGTTACTCCTGTTGTCAAGTTGTTGGCCACTGACGAGCATTGCGATTCTACAAGTAGAAACGTCAGGTTCATCGCTACCGGGTCAGCACGCAGAAGGCACCGCTTTTGTTCTACCAAGAGAAGGAACGCCCTCCCACTGTGATAAGTACCTATCTACAGTCTATTGGTATTGAGCTTCTCAGTATGTTTCATGCTTTTAGGGGTTTCCTAGACTCTGTCTGCTGATCCGCGTGCCAGTTTTGCTGTTGATAGCCTCCTTTCTTGCTCAGAATCAGAATTGCACTGCTGTTAGAGGTAGTAATCTGTCAATACCTCCACCGTCCTCCATTCTCCGACTGCTCTGGTCCCCGCTCCTCCTCCTTCTCCTATTCTTGGCTCTCGATTGAGAAGTCTGTAATCCCAGCCTGGGGGCAATGTGTCGTCTGTGCTGATAGCATTCAGCAGCATTCAGCAGGCCATGTAGCACTCCAAGTCCCAGTCCCAGTCCCATGGCCAGACTACAGAGGAGATGGCGTAAAGGCGGCTGTGGCTCGGCATGGCGTGGCTGGAGGCTGAGAGCTGCTGGGAGCTAGTCTCTGCACACGGCACGATGCACGAGCTGTCAGATTAGCCCCAGCCCCATACAGCCTGAGCCCCTGTTTCCCCTTACTCCCCCCCAGCTCAGCAGCCCCTCAGAACCCCAAACAGCCTCAGCCACCCAGTTCCCCCATCCACTTCAAATGACCCGGCCTGCTGTAGCACAGAGAGAGCGAGCCTGGCAAGAGGAGATTACACACCACATGCCAGGCCTGCCTGGGAAACAGCCCTGCTATACAGTACCCCCTTCCTTCCCTTCTCTAGAAACAAACTAGCTTATCCATGTGCTACAAACACCACCAACCCAATGATATACAAGGAAATGGAGAGAGGGGAGTGCAGTACCCCTATACAAATGCTTTTGCAAAGAAGAGCTGTTGGTCATCACTATAATAAAAATGACACCAATCTACCTACCCCCCACAACTATACAAGAGGAGTACCAACCTCCCCCCTCTTCGAAACAAGCAGATCATCGTCCTGCAGTTCAACATGCCACCAACATACTCTCTAAGGAGAGGAGGAGTACAAACAGTACAAAATGTCACCAACCAACCCCTAACTAAATGTCCCCCAACCCCTCCTCATCCTCATCTCTACCACACCTCATCCACACTAGCATCCCCTGGCCCTTGCAGCCTTATCCCCCTTCCTATCCCGTCCCACACTTCCCTCATTGAGGCTCTGACTCATGCAAAAATCCAGAGAGGCGCTTCCACGCCTGAAGATGATGAGGATGATGAAGGTCAGAAGAGCTTTGTTGCCAACCTTTTATTGTTTTGCTTTGGAGCATCCATCTTTGTCCCAGTTCACACGCATGTCTATGAAAAGAGAAAATGAATGAATGAGTGTCTGTTTTCATCTCTGTTGGAAAAACGTCTGATTCTGTCTTCCGGAGGTGAAAATTCAGTGGAGATGGCGTAATGGCGGCTCTGGCTCGGCCGCATTGAACCTCGGTCTCACACATAGCTGGTTCAGCTGTTTGATGATAGCCCCTGTAACAGCTGTACCTCTAAACACACTTAGTGTGAGAACGACGGAGATGTCACCCCATTGGGCTCTAATTCTCTGGAAGATGCAGAACCCACACCATGGCCAGATAACCATTGGCCTCCCCTCTCCAAACCAAGTCAAGCCAGACTGACAAAAAAACATTCTCTGTCCTCTCTGTTATCTCTTTCACCTTAGCTCTGGTACTGGTGCTGTACTCTACCTCACTGGGACTAACAGGGACAGATCTTCTGTCACCTTGCCTCCACTGGGAAGTAGGGAAAGTAGGGAAATGAGGCTGGCTCCCTTCTCACACATCAGCAATTATCACCGTTTTTTCCCCTTACAAGCTACTGTTGATTTAAAAATGACATAGGTTATTTTTTAGGTCAAGATATGTGATAACGGGCATAATTATGTGAAGCTGTGACATTGAGGATAAGACACCTGTGAAACAGTCGATAATTGTCCATTTCCAAACCCCTTCCGCCCCCAGACACAGGCCGACATTAAAAGACACAGGATCAACCGAGTAATTGGCCTACATCATCTCTGTCTGATTAACTCAAGTAACATGTCTACATCATCTCTGTCTGATTGGCTTAAGTAATAGGCCTACATCATCTCTGTTTGATTGACTCAAGTAATATGTCTACATCATCTCTGTCTGATTGGCTCAAGTGAAATAGGCCTAAATCATCTCTGTCTGATTGACTCTGGTCAGGTGCCATTTTCCTAATAATTACAGTACGGCCTCAGAGTCTGAACCAGAGCAATGGACTCATCTCTCCATGGAACCGATTGTAAGAATCCAACTGACTGAAGCTAAGCAGTAGGTTAAGTGAGGGGACTGGAGAAACCAGAGAGCGGGAGGAGGGGGAGACGGGGATGTCAATTATGGGTAATGAGTGGGTCCTTGTTAATAAGCCTGGTTAGTGTGATTAAGACTGGGTGTCAGGGGAATAGCACTACCATTGATCGCTACCAGTAGATAGTCTACATCTACTCACACTCACCCTCCCCCCACACACACAGACACAAGCACACAAACATATACACACGGATATATAAGCAAGTATGCACACACGTACACAGACATGAAGTACACTGACATTCCAATTTTCAATGAGGAAAATATTTACTTTCTGAGTTGACTGGAATTGAAATAGAATTGACCCCAGCCCTGGCGAGTACACACGCACACACAAACATGCTCACAACCCGCCCCCCCCCCCCGCACACACACACGGACGCACACACACACACACACACGCACGTGCACGCTTCGTTCGCTCTACTCTTTCATTACAGCAGCTGGCCTTTTAATTAGAGTTCAATCTCCTCAATCACCCTCACTGTGGTTCCTGGCGACACACACAGACAGACAGACACACACACACAAACACTGCGTGCCACTCTCACTCCAACATCCATATACAAGAGCGATGGAGGCACTGACTAATATCAACGCTTTTCACATTTGCTGGCTATTATCTGTAATGTTCATGCCAAGAAATCGAGGGGGGGAGGGGGTGCAGAGAAGGGAAATGGCAAGGCATAATGCACCACTTCAGTCAGTTCGACACTGTTGTGCATCCCAAATAGCACCCTATACCCTTTATAGTGCACTTTTGACCATGGCCCAAAGGTACATTATGTAGGGAATAAGTTGCTAATTTGGGACACAGTCTCTGTCTCTCAAGTCTCCATCCTGGGTCTTTTTAACCACTCCACTGAAATAGACTGAATTCAAAATATAAACGCAACACGTAAAGTGTTGAAAGAAAAGATCACGGAAATGTTTAGTTACTCACAAAAAGCTTGTTTCTCTCAATTGTTGTGCACACATTTGTTACATCCCTGTTAGTGAGCATTTGTATTTTTGCTAAAATAATCCATCCTCCTGACTGGTGTGGCATATCAAGAAGCTGATTTAACAGCATGATCATTACACAGGTGCAACTTGTGCTGGGGACAATAAAAGGCCACTCTAAAATGTACAGTTTTGTCACACAACACAATGCCACAGATGTCTCAAGTTTTGAAGGAGCTTGACACTGCAAGAATGTTTACCAGAGCTGTTAACAGATAAAGAAATGTTCATTTCTCTATCATAACCCACCTCTAATGTTTTTGTTAGAGAATTTGGCAGTACGTCCAACCGGCCTCACAACTGCAGACCACATGTAACCACGCCAGCACAGGACCTCCACATTGGGCTTCTTCACCTGTGTGAGCCTATGCCCTCCCAGGCCCACCCATGGCTGTGCCCCTGCACAGTCATGTGAAATCAAAGATTAGTGCCTAATTAATGTATTTTAATTGACTAATTTCCTTATAGGAACTGTAACTCAGTAAAATTGTTATAATTGTTGCATGCTGCGTGTATATTTTTGTTCAGTACAGCAATAACTTCTAGCTCTGCAGCTTTCACTACATTCAGTGTTGAATACTAATGGCCAGTGCAAAATCTGTGATTTATTATTAAAGATATGGTAGCTCTTTGATGTGATTTACTGTGTCAGTGTGTATTTTGAGGAAAGTCGGGTGATTGCGGATTGCAAAGCTCAAGATAAGGTTGTAATGAGACCATCATTTACTTAGTATTTGCTCTGTTTGGATTCAGAATGGAGGTGATAGAAAAACAGAGCAACACAGGGAGAGAAAGAGAAAGAGAGAGAGAGTGAGGGAGAGAGTGGGAAAATGGTAAGAGATGGAGAGAGACAGAGAGATTGAGAGGGTGAAGGGAACGGTCATTGTCTTGTGTGTTTGTGCTCCCGAGTGGCACTGCGGTCTAAGGCACTGCATTTCAGTACTAGTGGCGTCACTACAGACACCCTGGTTCGATTCCAGGCTGTGTCACACCCGGCCGTGATTGGGAGTCCCTTAGGGTGGCGCACAATTGGCCCAGCATCATCCGAGTTAGGGTTTGGGGTAGACCATCATTGTTTTTAAGAATTTGTTCTAAACTGACTTGCCTACTTAAATAAAGGTTAAATAAAACATTAATAAATAAATACATGTCAGATAATGTGGTGATTCTGCCTGTAAGAGCATTGTGTAGGAGTGATGCCATCTGACCTATGACAATGGGGAAAGCTGAAAGAGAGAGTAAAGGAAGTGAAGGGTACACTGAACAGGACCGGCAGAAGACTGGTTTAGTAGAGTGAACCTCTGTGTAAAGCAACTTCTCCATAATTCATATTTAAGCTATTATATCTGTGGTAGTGGGAACATGGTGGGGACCACTGTCAGACCCTGCCCTGGAGGCAGCTTGAGCTGGGGATGTGTTTGTGTGTGTGTCTGCATGCCTTGGCTGGTGCATAAGGATGTATGACATCTTTTAATCTCTCGTGGACAGATATCTACATGTAAACCATAGAATCTGTCAGGACTGAATGAGATGCGTGGGATAATGAGCAGGAGCCGTTCTGGTGTTTGGGATTTTGTCACTGGTTATTTGGGTGTATCAGAATTGGTCGAAGGAGGTGCCTCAACTTCTTTGCTTCCACTGCTTCACACGTGTTCTCACACAGATCGGGGGTGGAGGGGGGATGGATCTCTACGTGTGTGTGTGTGTGTTTGTGTGGCGTGATGGTTTCGTAGAGCCAGGAACTGAGCAGTTGTCTAGCCTTTTTTTTCCCTGCTTCCTTGCAGATGTTCATTTGATTGTAATAGCTGTTACACACTGTGACCACATAACATTTAATAACACCTTGTCACAGTACAGGCGGGCTTGCTCATACTTAATTTTGAAACGTAAATTCCACTCTCTATGGAAAATGTTTTGACACTGTGGTGATGGGTGGGGCTGACAAAATAGATTAGAAGATGAAGTAGATTTTTAGCTAGAGTTTAGCTACCTCATAATTTTACATAAATTCTCTTCTCTGTGGTCTTCTCTGTGGTGTATGCATAGGCATGTTTTATACTAGCATTTTCCAAAGCATTATCCCAGAAGCAGAAAACGTAAGGTTACTTGCGGAACCCCGGTTCCCTGATATTATGAGAGAGACACCTCACAGGTGGATTCAACAGAATCTCCTAAGTAGCTTGAAGAACCAATCACGCACGTCTGTCAGAAACAAACAGGTCGAGTGGCAAATTAGGCAGCCCCTCCCCTCATACTAAAGAGCCACTCGCATGCACATTGAAATATACATTTGGGTGCATTTGTCAGCTATGCTTATTTTAACCCTAACCTTGCCCCGAACTGCCACTCTTATGGGTCAGAATATAATGATGTAATTACGTGTTGAAGGTCTCCGCTGTGGGTCTCTGCGTGGACCGTTTCGTCTTCTCGGATGGCGCACTTCTCTGGTTGTCCTCACAATGTCAGTGTTCTTTTTGCTTATTCATCCGTAGCATGGGTAGAAAATCAAATCAAATCAAATCAAATGTATTTATATAGCCCTTCGTACATCAGCTGATATCTCAAAGTGCTGTACAGAAACCCAGCCTAAAACCCCAAACAGCAAGCAATGCAGGTGTAGAAGCACGGTGGCTAGGAAAAACTCCCTAGAAAGGCCAAAACCTAGGAAGAAACCTAGAGAGGAACCAGGCTATGTGGGGTGGCCAGTCCTCTTCTGGCTGTGCCGGGTGGAGATTATAACAGAACATGGGCAAGATGTTCAAATGTTCATAAATGACAAGCATGGTCGAATAATAATAAGGCAGAACAGTTGAAACTGGAGCAGCAGCACAGTCAGGTGGAAGTTGAAACTGGAGCAGTAGCATGGCCAGGTGGACTGGGGACAGCAAGGAGTCATCATGTCAGGTAGTCCTGGGGCATGGTCCTAGGGCTCAGGTCAGTTGAAACTGGAACAGCAGCATGGCCAGGTGGACTGGGGACAGCAAGGAGTCATCATGTCAGGTAGTCCTGGGGCATGGTCCTAGGGCTCAGGTCCTCCGAGAGAGAGAAAGAAAGAGAGAAGGAGAGAATTAGAGAACGCACACTTAGATTCACACAGGACACCGAATAGGACAGGAGAAGTACTCCAGATATAACAAACTGACCCCAGCCCCCCGACACATAAACTACTGCAGCATAAATACTGGAGGCTGAGACAGGAGGGGTCAGGAGACACTGTGGCCCCATCCGAGGACACCCCCAGACAGGGCCAAACAGGAAGGATATAACCCCACCCACTTTGCCAAAGCACAGCCCCCACACCACTAGAGGGATATCTTCAACCACCAACTTACCATCCTGAGACAAGGCTGAGTATAGCCCACAAAGATCTCCGCCACGGCACACTGTTCCTTTGTCTTCAACCTCGTCTTGCGTTTTGGGTTCATTGACTACTACTCTGCTACAGCTTGGGTCACAGTCTGATATGTTAATTCATAACTCACATGTCTTATACCCTCGGGTCAGAAGTGGGCGTAGCCACCCTTGGGGCAATTCTCTGGGCGTACCAAGTTATGAGGCAAGGTCTAGATTTTACTCAAATCCAATTTTAGACAACTAATTTCACATGTCATCTTTACCAAAACATTTTCTTTGATTTGGACATTTTCCACACAACATACAATGTATAAACATCAAGCATATACTAGGAAAACTCTTAAAGTTACAATGTTTTCATAATGACGTCGTCCTTTAACCTTTAATTACAAAACAAAAATGACATTCATTTTCATTTTCCATCTTTCGTCATGACGGAAACCATTGTTCCAAAGTCCCTTTATTTCATGTTTTAATGTTCTGAGGCCGGTTCTCCATAGTGAGAGGAGAAAGGAATTTAGTCTGTTTGCCTAAGATTTACAATGGGCGTGAGGGGTCATAAAAACCCCACATCTTCATACCCCTAGATCACTCCTCATCTGTTGGGGGTGAGAGATAATCTGTAGGGTTGTGGTCTCCTGTAACCTGACCTGATCAGGACAGTCATGACAGCGCCAATGAAGGTGCAGTGACGTCTAGTCAATAAAACCTCATAAAAGTATGAGGGGATACCCAACAAGCCACAATGCACATTTCTAGTAAAGAGATGAACCAAACAGTGCTCGAGAGATAGCCATACCTCTTGTGGAGTAAGCCTTTAGGCCCTGCGGAGGCTGTGACCTCTTGCCAATTAGCCAATATAATACATTCCACAATCCAATGTGACAACTGTTAAATAGAAAGGGGCCTTGCAGGGAGGTGCCCAGGACATAAAGAGTTGGTCACTCTTGTGCAAAGTTCTCGTCCTATCCAAGTATATGGGCAACACTCATACTGGACACAAACAGCTTAGGGTGGCAGGTGGAAAGCCTCAAGCTCCAAGGCAAGACAATTGTAATTGCAACTAACCTTAGGCATAACGGCAGGATTGGCCAAGAAGCCCCAGGCAAACTGTAGGCATGAATTGTGAACTTTGAGTGCATATAGCTCACTCACTCACTTTAAAGATGTAAGGGTGAACAGTAAATCAAATCCTGTTTGAGATTTTCCTTGTAAGCAGGAGGATAGAGGATAGATCAGATTTGGCAAATGGAGAGAGAGCTTTGTATGTGTTTCTATGCGTGGAGTAAAGGTGATCTAGAGTTTTTTCGCCTAGTTGCAAAGGTGACATGCTGGTAGAAATGAGGTAAAACGGATTTCCCGTTTTCCTGCATTAAAATCCCTGGCCACTAGGAGCACAGTCTCTGGATGAGCATTTTCTTGTTTGCTTATGACCCTATTCAGCTCGTTGAGTTTGGTCTTAGTGCCAGCATCGGGTTGTGGTGGTAAATACATAGATAGCTACGAAAAATATAGATGAAAACTCTCTTGGTAAATACAGTAGTTTTCGAGTGATGCAAGATACATTTTGAAATCTATATTAATCCATTATTGCACCCACACTCGCGCGCGCCAAAGAGCGTCTGCGTTGCCAAGGGCTAAAATAGAATTCAGTTCTATTGTGACGCAGATCGCGCTGCAAGTCCTGCCTCTCCCATCTCCTCATTGGTTTATAGAAGCAGGTACCCACATGCCATTTCTTCATTGGTTATGCCCACGTGAGTGACTGAAAGACGAACGAGGTTGGTGGCGGTAATGCACCTCATTTTTGAAAGTTGCCAATCACTATAGAAAGTCCAGAGAAGAAAAAGCATGGAAGGAGGAGAGATGATGAGAAACGATTCGGTTGACTGTTTTTTTGTGGATTAATTGTCGGAGTAGAGGACCTTGTGCATTTCAGGTAAGATAATAACTCCATGTTTAAATACCAGGACAAATTAGCAAGCAACAGCAAGCCAGCTAAATAGGACAAATTAGCTAGCAAGTGCATGCTAGCTGGCTAAATTGCCATAAATTTGTAATGCTTTTCATCCTGTCCCCAAATTAATGTAATTGGTTCAGAATCTGTTTTGATATTTTAACCTGTGTGTCGGAATTGCGTTTGGTGTGGGGGGACAAAATACATTTTAATTTATGCATGATGGCGCACGATGGCACACGCGCACAGCCGGTTTGGGTTCAGTGTCAGGTGAACAGAACCTCGAGTCTTGCTTAATTTTAGAGATTTGCACCAGCAGTTTTTAACAAAGAGACACACACCTCCCCCTTGATGATTAGCTGAGAGAAATTGATGATAAAAATATTGTGGGAGCTTCAGACTTCAGACATTATCAAAGTCTGCTGATGGTGTTGTGTTACGGCTTTACACCCCCTGCTATATTCTGAATAAAGAGTTACCTGTCTAACTGGACACAGAGGGTGTCCTTTAATGGAAGCATCGTTAAGATAATCCAGGTAGAATCAGGCATTCCCTGGGTGAAGCCAGTGCGTCTATGTATGCAGATGACTCTATATACGTCAACTACACATGAGCTAATACAGATATTGAAGTCACTGCAACACTTAACAAAGTGCTGCAGCCAGTTTCAGAATGGGTAGTAAAGAAATAAGTTAGTCCTAAATATTTCAAAAACTAAAAGTATTTTATCTGGGACAAATCATTCACAAAACCCTAAATCTCGACTAAATCTTGTAACGAATAATATGAACATTAAATGTCAAGATGAGGTGAAAAATAGTCAAAACATGTTGATGCAACAGTAGCTAAGATCGGGAGAAGTCTGTCTATGATAAAGCACTGCTCTGCCTTCTTAACAACACTATCAACATAGTAGGTCCTACAGGCCCTAGTTTTGTCAGACCTGGACTAATGTCCAGTTGTGTGGTCAGATGCCAAAAAGAGGGCTCAGAACAGGGCATCCGGGCGGGACCATAAATCTACACGGAGCGCTAACATGAATAATATGAATGTCAATCTCTCAATGCTCAAAGTAGAGGAGAGATTGATTTCATCACTACTTGTTTTTGTAAGAATGCACCAAGCTGTCTATTTAAACCACTAGCACACAGCAAGCTGTTTGTTTAAACTACAAGCACACAGCAAGATGCTTGTTTAAACTGCTAGCACACAGCAAGCTGTCTTCATAAACTACTTGCACACAGCAAGCTGTCTTTTTAAAATCCTAGCACACAGCAAACTGATTGTTTAAACTACTAGCACACAGCAAGCTGTCTTTTTAAAATACTATCACACAGCAAACTGATTGTTTAAACTGCTAGCACACAGCAAGCTGTCTTTTTAAAATACTAGCACACAGCAAACCGATTGTTTAAACTGCTAGCACACAGCAAGCTGTCTTTTTAAAATACTAGCACACAGCAAGCTGTCTTTTTAAAATACTAGCACACAGCAAGGTGTCTTTTTAAAATACTAGCACACAGCAAACTGATTGTTTAAACTACTAGCACACAGCAAGCTGTCTTTTTAAACTACTAGCACACAGCAAGCTGTTTCTTTAAACTACAAGCACATAGCAAGGTGTTTCTTTAAACTACTAGCACACAGCAAGGTGTTTCTTTAAACTACTAGCACATAGCAAGCTGTTTCTTTAAACTACAAGCACATAGCAAGGTGTTTCTTTAAACTACTAGCACATAGCAAGCTGTTTCTTTAAACTACAAGCACATAGCAAGGTGTTTCTTTAAACTACTAGCACACAGCAAGGTGTTTGTTTAAACTACTAGCACATAGCAAGCTGTTTCTTTAAACTACAAGCACATAGCAAGGTGTTTCTTTAAACTACTAGCACACAGCAAGGTGTTTGTTTAAACTACTAGCACATAGCAAGGTGTTTCTTTAAACTACAAGCACACAGCAAGGTGTTTCTTTAAACTACAAGCACACAGCAAGGTGTTTCTTTAAACTACTAGCACATAGCAAGCTGTCTTTTTAAACTACTAGCGCACAGCAAGATGTTTGTTTAAACTACTAGCACAGAGCAAGCTGTTTCTTTAAACTACTAGTACACAGAAGATGTCTATGTAACCTACTAGCACACAGCAAGGTGTCTGTAAAAACTACTAGCAAATGGCAAGATGTCTGTTTAAACTACTAGCACACAGAAATGTGTTTGTTTGAACTACTAGCACACAACAAGGTGTTTGTTTAAACTATTAGCACACAGAAATGTGTTTGTTTAAACTATTAGCACACAGAAGGTGTTTGTTTAAATTACTAGCAAACAACACGGTGTTTGTTTAAACTACCAGCACACAGCAAGGTGTCTGTTTAAAGTACTAGCATACAGAAAGTTGTCTGTTTGCGATAGGTGGGACATTAACGTCCCACCTGGCCAAAATCCAGTGAAAATGCAAAGCGCCAATGTGTCAGATTTCAAAAAGGCTTTACGGTGAAAGCAAATGATGCTATTATCTGAGGATAACACCCCAGCAAACAAACACAGACAATCATATTTCAACCCTCCAGGTGCGACACAAAACGCAGAAATAAAGATATAATTCATGCTTATCTTTGACGAGCTTCTTCTGTTGGCACTCCAATATGTCCCATAAACATCACAAATGGTCCTTTTGTTCGATTAATTCCGTCGATATCCAAAATGTCAATTTATTTGGCGCTTTTGATCCAGAAAAACACCAGTTCCAACTCGCGCAACATGACTACAAAATGTCTCATAAGTTACCTGTAAGCTTTGTCCAAACATTTCAAAGAACTTTCCTAATACAACTTTAGGTATTTTTTTACTTAAATAATCAATCAAATTTAAGACGGGACATACTGTGTTCAATACAGTAGGAAAACAAAGTGGAGAGTGCTTTTCAGGTCACGCACCTCTAACAAAGATACACCTCCCTCTACCCTCATTCTGAACAGTGCTACTTCTTCATTTCATTTCATTTCTTCAAAACCTCAACCAATTTCTAAAGACTGGTAACATCCAGTGGAAGCGGTAGGAACTGCAAGAAGGTCCCTTAGAAATCTGGATTCTCATTGAAAAGAGAGTGACCTCCAAAAAAATGATTCTGAATGGTTTGTCCTCGGGGTTTCGCCTGCCAAATAAGTTCTGTTATACTCACAGACATGTTTCAAACAGTTTTAGAAACTTCAGAGTGTTTTCTATCCACATCTACTAATAATATGCATATCTTAGCTTCTGGGCCTGAGTAGCAGGCAGTTTACTTTGGACATGCTTTTCATCTGGACGTCAAATACTGCCCCCTATCCCAAATAAGTTTTAAACAACTATCACACAGCAAGGTGTTTGTTTAAACTACTAGCACACAGCAAGGTTTGTTAAAACTACTAGCACATAGCTCGGTCACCCATGCATACCTCACAAGACATGCCACCAGCGGTCTCTTCACAATCCCCAAGTCCAGAACAGACTATGGGAGGCTTCAGTGCTACATAGAGCCATTGCTACGTGGAACTCTATACCACGTCAGGTAACTAATTAAAAAACAGCTAAAAATACACCTTATGGAACAGAGAGGACTGTGAAGAGACACACACACAGGCACAGACACATGCATACTCATGCACCTGCTAACACACACTCTACACACAAGTACATATTTATTTTGTATTGAAGACACTGTTTGTTGTAGGAGAGTAGTGGCCTGAGAACACACACTTTTATTGCGTTGTGAAAAGTGTTATGTAATGTCATGTACATGTTTTAATTGTATATAACTGCCTTAATGTTGCTGCACCCCAGGAAGAGTAGCTGCTGCCTTGGGTGCAGCTAATGGGGATCCATAATAAATACAAATACAAATTACCCTACGCTATCATTCTGTCCTGCCGATGCATAGACAAACCAGCCAGATGTATATTATCCATGTCCTTGTTTAGCCACGACCAGAAATGTAGGATATTACAGTTCTTCAGGTCTCGTTGATTAGGATAGTCTTATCCAGTTTGTTCTCCAGTGATTGTACATTCGCTAATAGAATGGAGGGTAGAGGCAGTTTACACTATACAGTGGGGCAAAAAATTATTTAGTCAGCCACCAATTGTGCAAGTTCTCCCACTTAAAAAGATGAGAGAGGCCTGTGATTTTCATCATAGGTACACTTCAACTATGACAGACAAAATGAGGAAAGAAAATCCAGAAAATCACATTGTAGGATTTTTAATGAATTTATTTGCAAATTATGGTGGAAAATAAGTATTTGGTCAATAACAAAAGTTGAACAAAAGTGTATCTCAATACTTTGTTATATACCCTTTGTTGGCAATGACAGAGGTCATGTGTGTGCACATAATTTCCACCATAATTTGCAAATAAATTTATTGGCTTGCCAGTATCCAGATGACTTGTGTCCAAAGCTTACTATACAGTAAATATATTTCCGGGATGTTTTGAGGCCAGCAACTAAGGAGAATGAGAGGCTCAATTAAAGACATTTGCAGATCTGTTGTATTTGAAGCACCACTCCCTTTTGCCCACTTTTCCTGATGTTGCTATGGCAATGAAGATGTTTTTACCATTGCTGTAATGGTTGCTTCTGCAGGAGAGATCTTTTTCTAAACTAAAACTCAAAAAGAACTACCGAAGAAGCATTAGGCTCACGGTCTGATATGCGCTTTGAACATCAGAGTAAGCTCCACTCGTTGCACTGGTGCTGTCGTAGCTTGATATCTGTAGCTTAAATTGACAGATTTTTATGGAGATTGTATTATGTTGGTTAGATTGACAGACTCTTAAGGATTAAATATACATTGCTGACAGGCACATGGGCCCTCAGAGCTCACAGCCCCCTCCTACCTTGCAGGGCCTGCTAGGGTGTCCGGTATGCCAGTGCCTGCCCTGCGCTGCTTCTCTCTTTCTCTCTCGCTCTGTCTCTCTGTCTCTTTCTTTCTTTCTCTCTCTCTCTCTCTGTCTCTCTCTCTCTCTCTCTCTCTCTCTCTCTCTCTCTCTCTCTCTCTCTCTCTCTCTCTGTCGGTCTATGTCTTTACTTCAGTTTTTATCAGCTTATCAACCTGCGTTTCATTTCCATTGAGCTGTTAGCTAGATATGTCTATCAAACCTCAATGTCTATTTGTCTCTGTGATTTTGACATGGGGAAAGGCATTCTGAAATGCTTAGATAATGCTTCTATAATCTGACACTGACACTCAGTATAATAGTTCAAAGTTCAACTGTAGAGTTTCCCTCTGTCTGTCAGCCTAGGTGTAGACTAGCCTTGACAGATGCCTTCCCTTCACTGTGTGTGTGTGTGTGTGTGTGTGTGTGTGTGTGTGTGTGTGTGTGTGTGTGTGTGTGTGTGTGTGTGTGTGTGTGTGTGTGTGTGTGTGTGTGTGTGTGTGTGTGTGTGTGTGTGTGTATGTGTGTGTGGAGAAGGCAGGGGGACTGGGGCAGGAGGACATTATAAACTGTGACACATGGTTTGTCCCTCATTATTAACTTCCTATTTCCCGTTAGAAAGTTAGAGCAAGTCCTGTGGGAGCAGATTTGAGATGGAAAGTGAGGGGGGAGGGGAGGAGAGGAGAAAGGGATATTGGAGTGGAGAGCGAGAGAGAAAGAGGGGAGAGAGGTGAAGACCAGAGAGAAAGGGGGAGGGGGGAGAGGAGGAGAGGAGATGTATATTAGAGGACTGCAAGCTGCCAGCTGTGCTTGTGTGTGTGCTCATGTGTTTGAGTGTGCATGCTAGTGCGACTATGTGTGTGTGCACAGGTGCGTGTGTGTGTTCTTGTGTGTGTTTGTTAGAGGTATGCGTGTCTTTGTGAATAAGCCAACGAGTGTGTTTAACTTTGAGTATATTTGCAGAAATGCTACTGTAGTGAGTGTTCAAAGCGTTGAGGTTTGGGTCTTTCCCCAGTGTGGGGACCTGGCTATGCTATGAGATTCCTGAGATTCCTGAAGGAAAGAGTTCTTTGCGGTGGCATCCCTCTCCTTTGCTTACACTTTGCATGTGTACATGTGTATCACAGGCAGCTGGTGGCACCTTAATTGGGGAGGATGGGCTCAAAGTAATGGATGGAATTGAATAAATGGAATGGCATTGAACAATCAAAAATATGGTTTCCATGTGGTTGATAACATTCCATCTACTCCATTCTAGCCATTATTATGAGCTGTTCTCCCCTCAGCAGCCTCCTGAGATGCAAGTTTCTGTGGTTTGAGGTTTTTTCTATGGCCACGCTGTTTGCTATGGCAATAAACACGCATGCACGCACACACACAACTCTTCCCTGTTAAACACAGCAGACCCTTGTTCATCTCTGTGTGTTTTGGCTGTTGTGCTTTATGGTTATGAATACATTATAATCACTACCTTCAGCGTAGATGCTGTGCTTGTCTGTCTGACACGGAATTGATCTGACCCTACCATCTCTCTCAGCTTGCGTCTCTCTGTCTGCAGTCTGCTGCTTGCAGAACACATGGACCTAATCATGAGGAGAGCTCAACTCTCTCCTTCTGACACTCACCAACCAACGGAGGATTCATTGAATTTGATCATATTTGGGAGATATTTTTTGTGTGTTCAGGGAAATTGTCTGAGGAAGGCACAAAGTGCTGAAACATTGGTAGAAGGTCAGCTGCAATGTCAAAATTGGCAATATCTTAAACATTCTTAAAATTAAAATTAGATTCGTGGTCTTATTTTAATGTTAGGGTTAGGCATTAAGGTAAGCAGGTAAGCAGTGTGTTTAAGGTAGGGTTGGGGTTAGGTTTAAAATCAAGATTTTACGACTTTCTAGCCAGCCACAGTACCCATAATGACATGTGTAACACATCCACTTAAAGTAGTCATCTTTGAGCCACATTCTTAAGCCTCATTCTTTGAGACATATCCACAAAGTCAAGTTTCACGCTTAGCCCACAAGTGCTTGTCCAGAGTAGCTTTTGTAGAACGCCGTAGCTCTAGTGAGCTGAAACAGTTTTAGTGTTCAAATAGAAGCGGGAGTTTGAACTAGTAATTAGCATGCTGTGATGGAAGTCTTAGTCTCTGTTTAATGATCTGATGAATAATGCTAAAAGCAAACAGCGGTGATTTACTATCAAAGCCTATCTAAGGTATTGAGAGAGAGTAGCCATTGAGTTGTCACACACACACACACACACACACACACACACACACATACACACACACACACACACACACACACACACGCATTTGCACACACACATGATTTGGAACCAGATTCAATGTGAGGAACAGGATATCTGTGAAAGAACTGTGTTTTGTCTACTGCTGTTGAAAGGGTCACTCAGACCCTTAGTCACTCAGTTCCTCGGTCACTCAGTCACTCACGCAGGCGTCAGCACTCCTCAAAACAGAAAGTTACACCCCCAGTCTTTTTATGCTTCAAAATGATCTGAAACGACTGTCAGATATCCACCAGACATTCAAAGTCAGTTTTCCCTTTGTGGTTCCAGACACACGCGTTCATAATGCTCATGAAATCTAATGGTAAACATAAGATGTGTGAGGGGGAGATAGGGCCTGTAGAATATAGCCTGATGGTATTATCTGTATTATAAGACCTGTAGAAGCTGAGGTGTTGTCAGTAATGTGGTTCTGCCACAGCAGCAGATGGCGATGCCAGCAGGGCAGGCTGGTGCCAGCACGATTACGCAATGGAATGATAGATCTAAGACCCCACCACCCCACCATGGCACCGTATGAACATGCTGTACACATGACTGAACATACACATGAACACACACATGAAAACACACATGCAGGCAGGTAGGCAAGCAAACACATATTCCACACAGCATAGATTTTCTACTCCAGCTGTTGCAACTTGTGGTCTCCCTCCACCCAGTTCTCTCCCCACATCCTAGAGGAAATGGATTGTCTCACATTCCCCTGGTGCTGTGCACAGGTGACTGAGTGGGTTTAACCATTTCAGGAAGCTCTGGGGGTAGGGGCACCCCGACGCTGGAAACAGATGGACAACAGACCAAAACTTCGCTCCCGTGGTCATACTCAATTTCCTGGTCCTTGCTGGAGAACGTGTGTCTGTCTGCCAGTTGGAAATAGGTCAGATGGCCAACTATCTGTATCCAGTCTTCCTCAATCCAGGAAACATGGATGCAACCATGCAGCCATTTGGAAATTAGGGCAGGCCTTGAGATTTTGGTTGGTTTGTAATGAAATTCCACAGTGATGGCATTTGAGCTTCTGCTGTACTCTCAATAGAAATGTTACTATTGATTGTATACCTTTGGACCATTACTTTAGTTTGTGACCTATCCCAGACCAACTGGATACTGACCAGGATGGAGGCAGGTCTTTGGTCTAGGGAAGAGGGATTGAGGGAGTGGGAGGGGAGGCAGCCTTGGTCGCCTGGGTCTAATAGTAACAGTGGAAAATCTTAGTGACCAAATCTTTCCAATACAATGACAGAACATGAATGTGTTACTGTAAGAGTCTGCTAAGTAGGAGGCTGGTCCTCTGCATGGGAAATGAAGGAATAGGACCCAACGGCACCCTAAAAGTCTGTCTGTATAGGTAATGTCTTCTTTTGGTGCAGTAAAGCGTACAGCAACACAGGCGTTGGTAGGGCTGGGGAGGTATGATCTCAGACCAGTCTTAGGTAACAGCATGGCACAGGATTAGTGTTTTACTGCCACAAGACCTGGGTTCAAATACTATTTGAAATCATTGCAGATGCTTTATTTGGCTTAATGGAACGAATCAAATAGTCCCAAAAAGACAAACTCCACCCACATGGGACGCCTGGCAGACTAAAACAAATCCTGGCAGTATTTGAAAGATTTCCATTGATATTTGAACCCAGATCTGGCTGCCGGACAGGAAAGCAGAGTAATCTGAGGGTGTAGCTGTGATTTATGTGCACGACAAGGCAGTAGTAGAGGCAGGGTTTAGTCTCACTCCCACTGCTGTAGTTAAATGTCCTTCCATCCAGACCGACTGTAAGGCCTGAACAGAACAGTGACACCTCTGTTCTCTACAGGGACAAACTGACACACCTACAGTGAGATCCTGTCACAGGCTGGAACAGGGCTTTGAACACCCCACTTTGAACTGTCCACCAACACTTAGGGTAGTGGAGTTCCCAGTGGGTCTCCCTGGGAAAATATTTTTTTTACGATGACCTCAATGGGACAACCTGGTACTGTATAATAAAGGTTGAATTAAAACGTCATACTAAATTAAAACGTCATAGATGCTCGTCATACTGTCCTGTACAATTCCAGCATCAACTAAGGAACCAGACTCTACAGTGGTTGTCCATCAGCTGCTGCAAAAAGCAGCCAATCTCTATAAGTACAGTACTGGCATCTCCATAACACCGATGTATGTACAGTACATGACGCTTCTGCATTTATGAAAGTTGAAACATCGCTTCCTCCTGTGTATCCACACATCTAACCTGGTTGTAACACGATAGGAGGTTTTTACAAGACCCTTAACCACAACACACACATCCCCTGCTCAATAGGTGCTAAAACACTTGATCTGTTCAAATCAAATCAAACTGTATTTATCACATGCGCCGAATACAACAAGTGTAGACCTTACCGTGAAATGCTTACAGTCAAGCCTTTAACCAACAGTGCAGTTCAAGAAGAGTTAAGAAAATATTTACCAAGTAGACTAAAATTAAAAAAAATAAGTAACACAATAACATAACAATAACGAGTCTATATACATGGGGTACCGAGTCAGTGTGCGCTGGTACAGGTTAGAGGTAATTTGTACATGTAGGTAGGGGTGAAGTGACTATGCATAGATATAAACAGTGAGTAGCAGCAGTGTACAAAACAAATGGAGGGGGGGTCAATGTAATAGTCCACTGGCTATTTGATTCATTGTTCAGCAGTCTTATGGCTTGGGGGTAAAAGCTGTTAAGGAGCCTTTTGGTCTTGGCGCTCTGGTATCGCTTACCGTTCGGTAGCAGAGAAAACAGTCTATGACTTGGGTGACTGGAGTCTCTGACAATTTTATGGACTTTCCTGTGAGAGTCTGCTAAGTAGGAGGTATAGAGGTCCTGGATGGCAGAAAGCTTGGCCACAGTGATGTACTGGGCCGTACGCACTACCCTCAATAGCGCCTTACGGTCAGATGGCGAGCAGTTGCGATACCAGGCGGTGATGCAACCGGTCAGGATGCTCTCGATGGTGCAGCTGTATCTGGGGACCTTTGCCAAATCTTTTCAGTCTCCTGAGGGGAAAAATGTTTTGCTGTGCCCTCTTCACAACTGTCTTGGTGTGTTTAGACCATGATAGATCGTTGGTGATGTGGACACCAAGGAACTTGAAACTCTCGACCTGCTCCACTACAGCCTCGTTGATGTTAATGGGGGCCTGTTCTGCCTGCCTTTTCCTGTAGTCCACGATCAGCTCCTTTGTCTTGCTCCCAATGAGGGAGAGGTTATTGTCCTGGTACCACACTGCCAGTTCTCTGACCTTCTCCCTATAGGCTGTCTCACCATTGTCGGTGATCAGGCCTACCACTGTTGTGTCGTCAGTAAACTTAATGATGGTGTTGGAGTAGTGTTTGGCCACGCAGTCGTGGGTGAACAGGGAGTACAGGAGGGGACATATCCCTGAGGGGCCCCAGTGTTGAGGATCAGCGTTGCAGATGTGTTGTTGCCCTTTCCACCTGGGGGTGGCCCGTCAGGAAGTCCAGGATCCTGTTGCAGAGGGAGGAGTTTAGTCCCAGGGTCCTTAGCTAAGTGATGAGCTTCGTGGGCAGAATGTTGTTGAACGTTGAGCTGTAGTCAGTGAACAGCATTCTCACATAGGTGTTCCTTTTGTCCAGGTGGGAAAGGGCAGTGTGGAGTGTGATTGAGATTGCGTCATCTGTGGATCTGTTGGGGTGGTATGCAAATTGTACTGTGAGCCAAGACCAGCCTTTCAAAGCATTTCATGGCTACAGACGTCAGTCCTACGGAGCGGTAATCATTTAGGCAGGTTACCTTCGCTTCCTTGGGCACAGGGGTTATGGTGGTCTGCTTGAAATACAGTGGGGCAAAAAAGTATTTAGTCAGCCACCAATTGTGCAAGTTCTCCCACTTAAAAAGATGAGAGAGGCCTGTAATTTTCATCATAGGTACAGTTGAACTATGACAGACAAAATGAATTAATGAATTTATTTTCAAATTATGGTGGAAAATAAGTATTTGGTCACCTACAAACAAGCATGATTTCAGGCTCTCACAGACCTGTAACTTCTTCTTTACTCCACTCGTTACCTGTATTAATGGCACCTGTTTGAACTTGTTATCAGTATAAAAGACACCTGTCCACAACCTCAAACAGTCACACTCCAAACTCCACTATGGCCAAGACCAAAGAGCTGTCAAAGGACACCAGAAACAAAATTGTAGACCTGCACCAGGCTGGGAAGACTGAATCTGCAATATTTAAGCAACTTGGAAATGGAAATGGAAGACATACAAGACCACTGATAATCTCCCTCGGTCTGGGGCTCCACGCAAGATCTCACCCCATGGGGTCAAAATGATCACAAGAACGGTGAGCAAAAATCCCAGAACCACACGGGGGGACTTAGTGAATGACCTGCAGAGGGTTGGGACCAAGGTAACAAAGCCTACCATCAGTAACACACTACACCGCCAGGGACTCAAATCCTGCAGTGACAGACGTGTCCCCCTGCTTAAGCCAGTACATGTCCAGGCCCGTCTGAAGTTTGCTAGAGAGCATTTGGATGATCCAGAAGAAGATTGGGAGAATGTCATATGGTCAGATGAAGATGGTAAAAACTCAACTCATCGTGTTTGGAGGACAAAGAATACTTAGTTGCATCCAAAGAACACCATACCTACTGTACCTAAGATGGGGGTGGAAACATCATGCTTTGGGGCTGTTTTTCTGCAAAGGGACCAGGATGACTGATCCGTGTAAAGGAAAGAATGAATGGGGCCATGTATCGTGAGATTTTGAGTGAAAACCTCCTTCAGCAAGGGCATTGAAGATGAAACGTGGCTGGGTCTTTCAGCATGACAATGATCCCAAACACACCGCCCGGGCAACGAAGGAGTGGCTTCATAAGAAGCATTTCAAGGTCCTGGAGTGGCCTAGCCAGTCTCCAGATCTCAACCCCATAGAAAATCTTTGGAGGGAGTTGAAAGTCCATGTTGCCCAGCAACAGACCCAAAACATCACTGCTCTAGAGGAGATCTGCATGGAGGAATGGGCCAAAATACCAGCAACAGTTTGTGAAAACCTTGTGAAGACTTACAGAAAATGTTTGACCTCTGTCATTGCCAACAAAGGGTATATAACAAAGTATTGAGATAAACTTTTGTTTATTGACCAAATACTTATTTTCCACCATAATATGCAAATAAATTCATTAAAAATCCTACAATGTGATTTTCAGGATTTCTTTTTCTCATTTTGTTTGTCATAGTTGAAGTGTACCTATGATGAAAATTACAGGCCTCTCTCATCTTTTTAAGTGGGAGAACTTGCACAATTGGTGGCTGACTAAATACTTTTTTGCCCCACTGTATGTAGGTTTTACAGACTCAGTCAGCGAGAAGTTGAAAATGTCAGTGAAGACACTTGCCAGTTGGTCCACGCATGCTTTGAGTACCCGTCCTGGTAATCCATCTGGCCCCGCAGCTTTGTCAATGTTGACTTGTTTAAAGGTCTTGCTCACATCGGCTACCGAGAGCATTATCACAGTCATCACAGTGCTCTTGTGCGTTCTTTGTAGTCCATAATAGTTTTCAAGCACTGCCACATCCGACGAGCATCAGAGCCGGTGTCGTAGGATTCAATCTTAATTCTGTATTCTTTGCTTGTTTGATGGTTCATCTGAGGGCAGAGCGGAATTTCTTATAGGCGTCCGGATTAGTATCCCGCTCCTTGAAAGCGGCAGCTCTAGCTTTTGCTCTATGCGGATGTTGCCCGCTTCTGGTTGGGATATGTACGTACGGTCACTGTGGGGATGACGTCGTCAATGCACTTATTGATGAAGCCGATTTCTGAGGTGGTTTACTCCTCAATGACTATGGATGAATTCCGGAACATATTCCAGTCTGTGCTAGCAAAACAGTCCTTTATCGTAGCATCCACGTATCTGACCACTTCTGTATTGAGCGAGTCACTGGTACTTCCTACTTTAGTTTTTGCTTGTAAGGAAGAATCAGGAGGATAGAATTATGTTTGGTTGAGCTTTGTATGCATCTCTGTGTGTGGAGTAAAGGTGGTCTAGAGTTCTTCATGTCCCGTTTGTAGAATAATCGTAATCGTAGGTCATCCATTGTATTTTCAAGTGATTGCGTGTTAGCGGGTAGAATTGATGGCAAGGATCTGAGACTGTTACTCGGAGAGCAGTATATCTTTCTCGTCGGACTCGCTAAAGGAAAAAGCTTCTTCCAGTCTGTGGTGAGTAATCCCAGTTCTGATGTCCAGAAGTTATTTCTGGTCATAAGAGACGGTAACAGCAGCATTAGGTACAAAACAAGTTTAAAAAGAAACAAGTTACAAACATTGCAAAAAAACAAACAAAATAGCACAATTGATTACGGGCATGTAAAACGTCAGCCATCCTCTTCGGTGCCATTTAACAATTTTAACAGGCATTCACTATTACATTGGGACCAAAGCCCCACACTGTGACTGTGGGAAACAGAGTGAAATATTAACAGAGCATACTTAGGCCAGTAGAGGTGAGTGGAAAATAGAAACACACACTGCTTGGCATGGGAACAGGCTCTTAACCAACTCAGACAAAATGTAGACGGTTGCACTGGAATATACAATATTTTCTTTTTATGTGTGGTGTTCTCAATCTTTAAGTTAGTGTGTAAATGCAGCTCATTGTATTCTATATGTGCTGTGGTCTTATTCTTAATGGTTTGCAGCAGAAATACAGGGCTGTGAAGTGTTATGTAGCTTGCTGTGTTGTTGGTGTATTGTGCAGCTAACTGGTTGTGTTATTAGCGTGCCTATCTGTGTGAGCAGGCTGGGTTGGCGCAGAGAGGGATGAAGAGCCTAGGAGGGTAAGGAGAGGAGAGGAGGAGGCTAGGAGAGGCTAGGAGAGGAGGGGTAGGAGAAGAGAGGAGTAGGCTAGGAGATGGTAGGAGAGGAGGCGAGGCTAGGAGAGGAGAGGAGAGGAGAGGAGAGGAGAGGAGAGGAGAGGAGAGGAGAGGAGAGGAGAGGAGAGGAGAGGAGAGGAGAGGAGAGGAGAGGAGAGGAGAGGAGAGGAGAGGAGAGGAGAGGAGGAGGCTCGGAGATGGTAGGAGAGGAACAGTAGGAGAGGATATGAGAAGGCTAAGAGATGGTAGGAAAGGAGGCTAGGTGAGGCTAGGAGAGGAGAGAAGGGGGTGGGAGAGGAGGAGGCTAGGATAGGAGAGCAGAAGAGAGGAAGAAGAAGAATGACGCTAGGAGAGGCTTGTAGAGGGTAGGGTGGCCCCAAGCCCATCAATAGTTGAGGAGCTGGAGGCTCAGGAGCTCAAGAACACCAGTCGTGTGTGTCTGTAATGTGGCGTAGCACATCACTACTTTAATGCTACATCCTGCAGTACAGCGCCAAGGGAAAGGAAGGGGAAAGGGGAGACCTAGTCAGTTGTACAACTGCATGCCTTCAACTGAAATGTGTCTTCCGCATTTAACCCTCTGAATCAGAGAGGTGCGGGGGGCTGCCATAATCGACATCCATGTCTTCGGCACCCGTAGAACATACTGAAGGCAGTGTACTGGACTGGTGTATATCAGGTAAATAAGGGACTTGTGGACGGTCCATTTAACCGACACTTAATCTGAACAGGAGCACAGAAAGGTTCTACTATGGAAGAATTGGAGGAGAATAGAGGGATGAGAGGGAAGAGAACTGGAGAGCTCTGGATCACAGTAGAACAGAGCCCTGCTGAGGGAGGGAGGGAGGGAGGGAGGGAGGGAGGGAGGGAGGGAGGGAGGGAGGGAGGGAGGGAGGGAGGGAGGGAGGGAGGGAGGGAGGGAGGGAGGGAGGGAGGGAGGGAGGGAAAAAACACACCAGGCCTCACCCTACTGATGTTGAATGTTTACTGTTTGCTGATGATCTGGTGCTTCTGTCCCCAACCTACAGCAGCACCTAGATATTATGTCAGACCTGGGCCCTGACAGTAAATCTCGGTAAGACCAAAATAATGGTGTTCCAAAAACAGTCCAGTCGCCAGGACCACAAATACCAGACACCATTGCCCTACAACACAAAAACTCTACATACCTCGGCTTTAACAAAGCTGTGAACGATCTGAGAGACAAGGCTGGAAGGGACTTCTATGCCATCAAAGGGAACATAGAACTTGACATACCAATTAGGATCTGTCTAAACCCTTTATGGTTGTGAGGCCTGGGGTCTGCTCACCAACCAAGAATTCACAAAATGGGACGAACACCATGCAGAATTCTGCAAAAATATCCTAAGTGCACAATGTAAAACACCAAATAATGCAAGCAGAACAAATTAGGCCAATACCCGCTAATTATCTACAACCACCTAAAAGGAAGTGATTCTCAAACCCATCACCTACAGAGAGATGAACCTGGAGAAGAGTTCCCTAAGCAAGCTGGTCCTGGGGCTCTGTTCGCAAACACGAACAGACCCCACAGAGACCCAGGACAGCAACACAATTAGACCCAACCAAATCATGGGAAAACAAAAATATAATTACTTGACACATTGGAAAGAAATAACAAAAAACAGAGCAAACTAGATCACTAGTTGGCCCTAAACAGAGAGTACACAGCGGCAGAATACCTGACCACTGTGACGGACCAAAATTAAGGAAAGCTTTGACTATGTGCAGAGTCAGTGAGCATAGCCTTGCTATTGAGAAAGGCCGCCGTAGGCAGACCTGGCTCTCGAGAAGACAGGCTATGTGCACACGGCCCACAAAATTAGGTGAACCTGAGCTGCACTTACTAACCTCCTGCCAAATGTATGACCATATTAGAGACAAATATTTCCTTCAGATTACACAGACCCACAAAGAATTAAAAAACAAACCCAATTTTGAAATACCACAGTGTGACATCACAGCAACAAGATTTGTGACCTGTTGCCAAAAGAAAAGGGCAACCAGTGAAGAACAAACACCATTTGAAATACAACCCATAGTTATGTTTATTTATTTTCCCTTTTGTACCTTAACCATTTGCACATAATATGACATTTGAAATGTCTTTATTATTTTTGAACTTTTGTGAGTGTAATGTTTACTGACATTTTTTGTATTGTTTATTTCACTTTTGGTTTTTATGTATTTCACTTGCTTTAGCAACGGCGATCAGTCAATAATTTTCTGACAGATGTTTGTGAAGTGCATATCACAGCAGTATAACAAATTGTGTATATTAATCACTTAAGATCTTTCTCTCTCTAGTTCTCTTCTCTCTCTACTATATCTCTCTCTCTGTCTCTATCTTTCTCCGGCGCTCTCTCTCCACCCCTACACCTTGTACTTTGTAGCAGAACTGATCCCTCTTGACACCCCCACATGGAATGCTTAGCTTAACAATTCCACAGAGATATTTGGCTGAACCATGCAAACATCTGCTTCGTCTACACACACACAAATACACTCAGGTCTTGGATATTGTTATTCCTCTTGGCCCAGAGAAGACCAGTCAGAGATGAAGTATGGGCAGGAATGTTAAGGCTAACTTCAAAGGCCTTCCACCCTGCTCTTTAGATATATGAAGTGTGTGTGTGTGTGTGTGTGTGTGTGTGTGTGTGTGTGTGTGTGTGTGTGCGTGTGCGTGTGCATGTGTGTGTGTGTGTGTGCTGTATCACTCCTCTTTCCCCCATGGATGGAATGGACTAGACACATAAGCCGATCAGATCAGATCTTACCTGTCAGGGGATTCAGACACACACACACAGAATCCCTGTCTAAATAATGCAGATCTTGCATCGGTATTGATCGAAGCGCTAGTCTCTATGGACTACTACTCCACTTCCCCATATCTCCCTTCCATCCCTCCATCCACCCATCTCCATCCTCGCATCCCCATCCATCTCCCTGGGCCTCTGTTCTTGTTTTAACGTGTGCCCCTCCCCCTCCGCTCATTCCCCTCTACATCAAACAGACTTCAGGTACCACTGCTGTGAAGGAGTAGAAAATGCATGCAGAGGTATTAGAGAAGAGCACTATTAACACAGTTCTATGAATGAGAGGGAGGGAGAAAGGGAAAGAGAGGAGAAAGAGTGAGAAAATCCCTTTCAACAAACTCTGATGTTGGAGGGGTGGATGTGTGTGTATGTGGGGGTGGGGGAGTGGAGTGGATAACCTCAGAATGCAGGTCATGTAGAATGTAGAAACTAGCACATGTGTGGGGGAGAAAATCAGTATAAGTATGATGGTTGCTTGTGATTGTGAATGTGAGAGCATTTTGAATGCACTACTTTCCTGAGCTGCGATGTAATAGTTGTGTTGTACACTATATATTGAATATCATAAATATAATGCTTTCCAACACACACTGGAATTGAAATTATACCCTCCCTAGGAAACACTGGCTTTTCCCTCAACCATTACATGCCACACCAGCATCTTGCGGAGCCTAGATAGACTTGTGAAGTTGAAAATAGATAGATAAATACGGTACAGAAAAGTACTATGGTTCAGCTACAGTATATTGAAAAGCAGCAGTCAATGGTGGTATGATTGCAGTATATAGGGACGGGTAGTGGTATGATTACAGTATATAGGGACAGGTAGTGGTTTTATTACAGTATATAGGGACAGGTGTTGGTATGATTACTGTATATAGGGACGGGAAGTGGTTTTATTACAGTATATAGGGACAGGTGTGGGTATGATTACTGTATATAGGGACGGGAAGTGGTTTTATTACAGTATATAGGGGCAGGTGTTGGTATGATTACTGTATATAAGAACAGGCATTGGTATGAGTACGGTATGTATGTACAGGTCTTGGTATAATTACAGTATATAGGGGCAGGTGTTGGTATGATTACAGTATATAGGTACAGTTAATGGCATGCTTACAATATACAGAGACAGGTGGTGGTATGATTACAGTATATAGGTACAGGTAATGCATGATTACAATATACAGAGATAGGTGGTGGTATGATTACAGTGTATAGGGACAGGTAGTGGTATGATTACAGTATATAGGGACGGGTAGTGGTATGATTACAGTATATAGGGACAGGAAGTGGTTTTATTACAGTATATAGGGCCAGGTGTTGGTATGATTACTGTATATAAGAACAGGCATTGGTATGAGTACGGTATGTATGTACAGGTCTTGGTATAATTACAGTATATAGGGGCAGGTGTTGGTATGATTACAGTGTATAGGGACGGGTAGTGGTATGATTACATTATGTATGTACATCTGTTGGTATAATTAGAGTATATATGTACAGGTGTTGGTATAATTACAGTATATATGAACAGGTGGTGGTATGATTACAGTGTATAGGGACATGTGTTGGTATGATTACTGTATATACGGACGGGTAGTGGTTTTATTAAAGTATATATGTTCAGGTGACAGTATGATTACAGTCTATATGAACAGGTGTTGGTATGATTACAGTATATAGGGACGAGTAGTACGGTATGTATGTATATAAGGACGGGTAGTGGTTTGAATACAGTGTATAGGGACAGGTGTTGGTATGATTACTGTATATAGGGACGGGCGTGGTATGATTACAGTATATAGGGACAGGTATTGGTATGATTACTGTATATAGGGACAGGTAGTGGTACTATTACAGTGTATAGGGACAGGTCTTGGTATGATTACAGTATATAGGGGCAGGTGTTGGTATGATTACTGTATATAGGGACAGGTAGTGGTATTATTACAGTGTATAGGGACAGGTGTTGCTATTATTACAGTATATAGGGGCAGGTGTTGGTATGATTACAGTGTATAGGGACGGGTAGTGGTATGATTACAGTATGTATGAACAGGTGTTGGTATGATTACAGTATATAGGGACGAGTAGTGGTATGCTTACAGTGTATAGGGGCAGGTGTTGGTATGATTACAGTATATAGGGACGGGTAGTGGTATTATTACAGTATATAGGGACAGGTGTTGGTATGATTACTGTATATAGGGACAGGTGTTGGTATGATTACTGTATATAAGGACGGGTAGTGGTATGATTACAGTATATAGGGACAGGTGTTGGTATGATTACTGTATATAGGGACGGGTAGTGGTATTATTACAGTGTATAGGGACAGGTGTTGGTATGATTACTGTATATAGGGGCAGGTGTTGACATGATTACTGTTTATAAAAATAGACATTGGTATGGGTATGGTATGTATTTACATGTGTTGGTATAATTAGAGTATATATGTACAGGTGTTGGTATAATTACAGTATATATGAACAGGTGGTGGTATGATTACAGGGTATAGGGACATGTGTTGGTATGATTACTGTATATAGGGACGGGTAGTGTTATTATTACAGTGTATAGGGACAGGTGTTGGTATGATTATTGTAAATAGGGACGGGTAGTGGTATGATTACAGTATATAGGGACAGGTGTTGGTATGATTACTGTATATAGGGAGGGTAGTGGTATGATTACAGTATGTATGTACAGGTGTTTGTATAATTACAGTATATATGAACAGGTGGTGGTATGATCACAGTGTATAGGGACATGTGTTGGTATGATTACTGTATATACAGACGGGGTAGTGGTTTTATTAAAGTATATATGTTCAGGTGACAGTATGATTACAGTATATAGGGACGGGTAGTGGTATGATTACAGTATATAGGGACAGGTGTTGGTATGATTACAGTATATAGGGACAGGTGTTGGTATGATTACTGTATATAGGGACGGGTAGTGGTGTTATTACAGTGTATAGGGACAGGTGTTGGTATGATTACTGTATTTAGGGACGGGTAGTGTTATGATTACAGTATATAGGGACAGGTGTTAGTATGATTACTGTATATAGGGATGGGGAGTGGTATGAATACAGTGTATAGGGACAGGTGTTGGTATGATTACTGTATATAAGGACGGGTAGTGGTTTGAATACAGTGTATAGGGACAGGTGTTGGTATGATTACTGTATATAGGGACGGGCGTGGTATGATTACAGTATATATGAACAGGTGTTGGTATGATTACAGTATATAGGGAAGGGTAGTGGTATGATTACAATATATAGGGACAGGTGTTAGTATGATTACTGTATATAGGAACGGGTAGTGGTATTATTACAGTGTATAGGGACAGGTGTTGGTATGATTACTGTAAATAGGGACGGGTAGTGGTATGATTACAGTATATAGGGACAGGTGTTGGTATGATTACTGTATATAGGGAGGGTAGTGGTATGATTACAGTATGTATGTACAGGTGTTTGTATAATTACAGTATATATGAACAGGTGGTGGTATGATCACAGTGTATAGGGACATGTGTTGGTATGATTACTGTATATACAGACGGGTAGTGGTTTTATTAAAGTATATATGTTCAGGTGACAGTATGATTACAGTATATATGTACAGGTGTTGGTATGATTACAGTATATAGGGACGAGTAGTGGTATGCTTACAGTGTATAGGGACAGGTGTTGGTATGATTACTGTATATAGGGACGGGTAGTGGTATTATTACAGTGTATAGGGACAGGTGTTGGTATGATTACAGTATATAGGGACGGGTAGTGGTGTTATTACAATGTATAGGGACAGGTGTTGGTATGATTACTGTATATAGGGATGGGTAGTGGTTTTATTACAGTATATAGGGACAGGTGTTGGTATGATTACTGTATATAGGGACGGGTAGTGGTATGATTACAGTATGTAGGGACAGGTGTTGGTATGATTACAGTGTATAGGGACATGTGTTGGTATTATTACTGTATATAGGGACGGTAGGGATTTCATTACAGTATATTTGTTCAGGTGACAGTATGATTACAGTATATATGTACAGGTGTTGGTATAATTTCAGTATATATGAACAGGTGGTGGTATGATTACAGTATTTAGGGGCAGGTGACAGTTTGATTAAAGTATATGGACTGGTAGTGTTATCATTACAGTATATGGATGGGTAGTGTTATGATTACAGTATATAGGAAAAGGTGGTGGTATGATTACAGTAAATATACCCAGGTGGTGGTACAATTACAGTATATGTGGGCAGGTGTTGGTATGATTACAGTATATAGTGACAGGTAGTTGTATGATTACTGTATATAGGGACAGGAGTGGTATTATTACAGTATATATGAACAGGTGTTGGTATGATTACAGTATATGGACGGGTAGTGTTATGATTACAGTATTTAGGAAAAGGTGGTGGTATGATTACAGTAAATAGACCCAGGTGGTGGTACAATTACAGTATATGTGGACATGTGTTAGTATGATTACAGTATATATGGATAGGTAGTGTTATGATTACAGTATAGACGGACAGGTAATATTATGATTACAGTATATAGGGATAGGTGGTGGTGGTGGTATGATTACAATGTATAGGGACAGGTGATGGTATGATTACAGTATTTATAGACAGATGGTGGTATGATTACAGTATATATGGACAGGTAGTGTTATGATTACAGTATATAGGGATAGGTGGTGGTGGTATGATTACAATGTATAGGGACAGGTAAAGGTATGATTACAGTATATAGGGACAGGTGGGGTATAAGTACAGCAAATAGGGAAAGGTGTTGGTATGATTACAGTATATAGGGACAGGTAGTGCTATGATTACAGTATATGGACAGGTAGTGTTATGATTACAGTATATAGGGACAGGTAGTATTATGATTACAGTAAAATGTGGTGGTATGATTTCAGTAAATAGACCCAGGTAGTGGTACAATTACAGTAGGTAGGTGGTGTTGGTATGATTACAATGTATAGGGACAGGTCAAGGTATGATTACAGTATATAGGGAATGGTGTTGGTATGATTACAGTATTTATAGACAGGTGGTGGTATGATTACATTATATAGGGACAGGTGGGGTACAAGTACAGCAAATAGGGAAAGGTGTTGGTATGATTACAGTATATAGGGACAGGTAGTGCTATGATTACAGTATATGGACAGGTAGTGTTATGATTACAGTAAAGGTGGTGGTATGATTACAGTAAATAGACCCAGGTAGTGGTAGAATGACAGTATATATTGACAGGTTGTGGTAGAATTACAGTGTATATGGACAGGTTCTGGTATGATTACAGTATATATGGACAGGTAGTGTTGTGATTACAGTATATAGGGACTGGTAATATTATGATTACAGTATATAGGGATAAGTGGTGGTGGTATGATTACAATGTATGATTGTAAGGTTAAGGTATGATTACAGTATATAGGGACAGGTGTTGGTATGATTACAGTATTTATAGACAGGTGGTAGTATGATTACATCATATAGGGACAGGTGGGGGTATAAGTACAGCAAATAGGGACAGGTGTTGGTATGATTAAAGTATATAGGGATAGGTTGTGTTATGATTACAGTATATGGACGGGTAGTTTTATGATTACAGTAAATAGGGACAGGTGTTGTTATGATTACAGTATATATGTACAAGACGTGTTATGATTACAGTATATATGGACAGGTAATGTCATGATTACAGTTTATGTGGACAGGTAGTGTTATGATTACAGACAGTATACAGGGACAGGTGTTGGTATGATTACAGTATATAGTTCACATATTGTGTTATGATTACAGTATATAGTGACAGGTGTTTAAACAGATCCATATGAGTAGATGTGAGTAGAGTTGGGGATATGCGTCACTTTAAACTTACATCCAGTCATTTGCCAGCGTACAAAAAGTATTTAATATATATCCAACAGTATGCAGGACAGTGGAGGATGTTTAGTACTAAAAGCTGTCTAGCAATGATCAACAACCAACTTGACAGAGCTTGAAGAATTTAAAAAAGAATAATGAGCAAATATTGTATGATCCAGGTGTTGAAACCTCTTAGAGACTTACCCAAAAAGACTTACAGCGGTTATCGAGACAGGGAGGAGAGAGAGGGATGAGAGAGTGGGATAAGAGAGGGGGAAGAGACGGGGAGGAGAGAGACGAGTATCCAGAGAGGAGCAGAGCATGTCCAATTTGACTGGAGTGTGGAGAAAGATTAACAAGGCTGGAGTGGGAAGATTGGGAGAGAGACAAGGGAGAGATGAGGAGTGAGACGGGAAGGAGCGAGAGGGAGAAAAGACAGGGAAGAGAGAGGAAGGAGAGAGCGGGAGGAGAGAGAGGGAGAAGAGAGAGAGAGGAGAAGGAGGGAAGAAGGAGAGGGAGGAGAGACATGGATGAGAGAGACAGATGAGAAAGAGGGAGGAGAGACAGGGAGGAGAGACAGGGAGTAGCGAGAGGAGAGAGGGGGAGGAGAGAGTGGGAGGAGAGACAGGGAGGATAGAGAAGGGAGGAGAGAGAGGGATGAGAGATGAGAGAGGGTGTGGAGAGAGGGGGAGGAGAGAGAGAGAGGGAGTGGAGAGAGAGAGAGGGGGGGAGGAGAGAGAGAGATGACAGACATGGAGGAAAGAGAGGGAGAAGAGAAAGAGAGAAGAGAGAGGGGTGAGAGAGAGGGAGGAGAAGGAGGGAAGAAGGAAAGGGAGGACAGTCATGGGTGAGAGAGACCGATGAGAAAGAGGGAGAAGTGACAGGCAGGAGAGAGAGGGAGGAGAGACAGGGAGGAGAGAGAGGAGAGAGTGGGTGGAGAGAGTGGGAGGAGAGACAGGGAGGAGAGAAAGTGGAGAGAAAGTGGTTGTTTAGCATCCCCAGTGGCTCTGCAAGTGCGGAGAGGATATTCTCTGCTGCTGGCCTGCTCTCCAAGCACCATTGCATGACCCTGAAGCCACAGACACAGGCACTGTAGACTGAGCCTAATAAGGCATTTTTTTATTAATTTGTATTTATGTCTAAGTAAGCCACATCCCGTATGCGCAATGTATAGACTATAGTGATTTAATACAATGAAATGGTGTTTAAAAGCTGAGTGTTTTATGTCCCTACCAGCCTATTGTGTCACACTCACAAATGCTTCACAATATATTTCTTTGTAGGCTATAGCCTTGAAATAATTGAAATAATGTAGCCTAAATAATTAATTGTCTTTCCTTTGTAGGCTCCCTGTCTGGCTCCTGACCTATTTAGAGTGTTTATATGCTGTTTAATATGACATATAGCCTATCTGAAATGGTGTGCACTTCTTACATTCACCCTTTCATGTTTACTTTTCTTTCAAATCAAATGGTTTGGTTTCAATACTTCAAAACCAAATTGTAGGTTCAGGTAGTCACAAAAAATAGATGGGTTTTGGTTAAATTGTGATTTTAATGAATGGAGGGAATTTGAAGAGCTTGTTTTTCTTTCTGTGAGCGTGGGGCGGTTTTTAGCGGAGTGGTTGGAAAGGACATGGAGCGATGAGTGGGATTTCCAACAGGGAGGAGAGAGAGTGAGGAAAGAGATGAGGGGACAGACAGGGAGGAGTAGTGCCGGATTAATGCAGGGGCTGAAGCCCCCAGTCCATGGCCTGTGGGTGGCCCAAGAGGAAGGAATGAGATGTTTGACAAGCAGGGACCCATGTGGGTAACTGGTGCGCCCTTCTTGAATGGGTGACAGAGGGTGGCATATCAAGAAGCTTTTTAAACACAATGATCATTTCACAGGTGCACCTTGTGCTGGTGACAATTAAAGGCCAAAATGTGCAGTTTTGTCACATAACACACATAACACAATGCCACAGATGTCTCAAGTTTTGATGCAATTGGCATGCTGACTGCAGGAATGTCCATTAGAGCTGTTGTCAGAGAATTTAATATTTATTTCTCTACCATAAGCCATCCCCATTATCATTTTAGAGAATTTGCCAATACGTCCAACCGGCCTCACAACTGCAGACCACGTCTAACCACGCCAGCCCAGGACCTCCACAACTGGCTCTTCACCTGTAGGTTCGTCTGAGACCAGCCACACGGACAGCTGATGAAACTAAGGATTATTTCTGTTTGCAATAAAGCCCTTTTGCAGAGAAACACTCCTTCTGATTGGCTGTGCCTGGCTCTCCAGTGGGTGGGCCTATGCCCTCCCAGGCCTCATATGGCTGCGCCCCTATAGATCAGGGCCTAATTCATGTATTTCAATTGACTGTTTTCCTTATATGAACTATAACTCGTTGAAATTGGCCCATGTTACATTTATATTTTTGTCAGTATAAATGACTACCTTTCAACTAGGGTCATGAAGTCCACCACAGGAACTGCTAGCGTCCGTAGACCGAGACAGATAGAGACAGATAGACATACAGACAGACATGAGGCCACAGAAGTTTGCTTCCCCAAATTCCCCACACCTAAACAGACCCAGATGGTATTACACTACGAGTCTCAGTCTCTGTAACGGTTCTCTTCTATCTCCTCCTCTGACGAAGAGGTGGAACAAGGATCGGACCAAAATGCAGCGTGTAGATTGCGATCCATGTTTAATGAACAAACGTAAAACACGAATCAATTATAAACACTACAAAACAAAGAACGTAACGAAAACCGAAACAGCCTATACTAGTGTAAACTAACACAGAGACAGGAACAAGGACACTAAGGACAATCACCCACGAAAAACTCAAAGAATATGGCTGCCTAAATATGGTTCCCAATCAGAGACAACGATACACACCTGCCTCTGATTGAGAACCACTTCAGACAGCCATAGACTTAACTAGAACACCCCACTAGCTACAATCCCAATACATACACACCACATACAAAAACCCATGCCACACCCTGGCCTGACCAAATAAATGAAGATAAACACAAAATACTTCGACCAGGGCGTGACAGTCTCTCATCCTTCACCCAGTTGCATAACAAACTGAGGTGGAATCCCGGGTTAGCTTTGGTTCCTCTCTCTTTCTTCTTTAACATACAGAACCCAGCCAGACACATATTCATTTTGGGAGTGTACTGTATTCCTTTAGTGCCTTAGTTTTCCCCTCGTTGCCATAGGATCTGTCTGGTTGGCACCGGGCCAAGCCATGAGCCACAAAGTCAGTGATGCTAGTTGTTTTTACCCCAGTGATGTAGCTATGTAGTCCTGTGGTGTTTTTATGTCAATGATGTAATGCTGTGGTCCAGTCAGTCAATAGTCGTCTAGTCCAGTGATGTTTTACACTAGTGATGTAATCGTGTAGTTGTGTGGTCCTGTGGTCCTGTCACTCAATAGTCATATAGTCCAAAGATATTTTCTTACAGTGAAGTTGTCCTGTGGTGTTTTAAATCCATCGATATAGTCCTGCTGTGGCTAGTGAGGTTTTACAGTAACTCCAGTAATGTAGTCTTGTGGTACTGTGGTCCTGTCAATCAGAATTAGATTTATACAGAAAACCAATAGCTAGTTAACCTGCTGGATACACTGTTGATCGACTTTCTGCTCCTCAGGACTACACTGTGGCTACCTGGCATGGATTGCCTAGTCACTGAGTAACACCATCATCAAAGTCCTTTCGTTGACTCATCAATAAGGATCTTTGATTTCCCCAGCAGGTATACTGTGGTATACTGTATACTGTAGATCACACTGTGGAAGAGTGGGTGGTTAGACCAGATAACAAAACACTCCTAGTATGTGACTCAGACCTCCACCGAGACCAGAAAGCCATTCTCCCTATGCTGCCGTAGTCTTATTTCTTGAGTGGAGTAACATTTGTCATAGTTGGCATCTGTAACTGGGTGCAACCCCCACCTCCGGAACATCCCAGCACCTGCACTCACCTCTGTGCCCCCACCTCTCTTCCGTCTTTTCCGTCTCTCCCTCTCCCTTCCCTCTCCCATACAAATATTGTTATTTATACAACCCCCTGCCTCCCTTAGGGGACTCCTTCTCACCTTACACCCTTTACAGTCTACCCCTCCCCCTCTCTAATTGCCAGACCCTCGTGAACACCTGTGCTCTGTGCTCGTTAGGCTCGTTAGCAGCAGGGAGAGTGTTAAAGGTGGTGGTGGGCATGTTCTCTGCCAGATAGATACACATCACACTGGCTAATTATCTAGCATCAGTTTTTAGTCTGCTGTATGTTACTGGAGAGGTGGGCCTGTGTTTGTAGGATTTCTATCATAATAATTACAGGACTAGGACTTAGTGTTGATGTTGATCCTTGATCTTGTAAGTAATTAGCATATACAGTCATTGGTGATTAAGATACTTTGCAGGGAGGTAATGCAATTAGAGCCATACCTCAGGTTTGAGTGTTTCATATTATCTTCATATTATCTTGCTTGCGATAGTGCTCACCAGAATGTAGTCCTAAAACCAGAAATGAGTAACCTCTGGTTCCTTCAGCCCTTTCTATGGGGAAAATTTATGGGGAAAGAATGGGAATATGGCTTAGGAGATCTGAAATGTTTGTTTCTGTTGGATATTATCAGTCAGTTTACATTACCTTTATGAATTATGAAGTCTTTATCTTGTGTTCTATGATAATATCAGTCAGTTAACATGACCTTTATGTTGTGTTCTATGATAATATCAGTCAGTTAACATGACCTTTATGTTGTGTTCTATGATAATATCAGTTAGTTAACATGACCTTTATGTTGTGTTCTATGATAATATCAGTCAGTTAACATGACCTTTATGTTGTGTTCTATGATAATATCAGTCAGTTAACATGACCTTTATGTTTTGTTCCATGATAATATCAGTCAGTTAACATGACCTTTATGTTGTGTTCTATGATAATATCAGTCAGTTAACATGACCTTTATGTTGTGTTCTATGATAATATCAGTTAGTTAACATGACCTTTATGTTGTGTTCTATGATAATATCAGTTAGTTAACATGACCTTTATGTTGTGTTCTATGATAATATCAGTTAGTTAACATGACCTTTATGTTGTGTTCTATGATAATATCAGTCAGTTAACATGACCTTTATGTTGTGTTCTATGATAATATCAGTTAGTTAACATGACCTTTATGTTGTGTTCTATGATAATATCAGTTAGTTAACATGACCTTTATGTTGTGTTCTATGATAATATCAGTCAGTTAACATGACCTTTATGTTGTGTTCTATGATAATATCAGTCAGTTAACATGACCTTTATGTTGTGTTCTATGATAATATCAGTTAGTTAACATGACCTTTATGTTGTGTTCTATGATAATATCAGTCAGTTAACATGACCTTTATGTTGTGTTCTATGATAATATCAGTTAGTTAACATGACCTTTATGTTGTGTTCTATGATAATATCAGTTAGTTAACATGACCTTTATGTTGTGTTCTATGATAATATCAGTTAGTTAACATGACCTTTATGTTGTGTTCTATGATAATATCAGTTAGTTAACATGACCTTTATGTTGTGTTCTATGATAATATCAGTTAGTTAACATGACCTTTATGTTGTGTTCTATGATAATATCAGTTAGTTAACATGACCTTTATGTTGTGTTCTATGATAATATCAGTTAGTTAACATGACCTTTATGTTGTGTTCTATGATAATATCAGTTAGTTAACATGACCTTTATGTTGTGTTCTATGATAATATCAGTTAGTTAACATGACCTTTATGTTGTGTTCTATGATAATATCAGTTAGTTAACATGACCTTTATGTTGTGTTCTATGATAATATCAGTTAGTTAACATGACCTTTATGTTGTGTTCTATGATAATATCAGTTAGTTAACATGACCTTTATGTTGTGTTCTAGGATAATATCAGTTAGTTAACATGACCTTTATGTTGTGTTCTATGATAATATCAGTTAGTTAACATGACCTTTATGTTGTGTTCTATGATAATATCAGTTAGTTAACATGACCTTTATGTTGTGTTCTATGATAATATCAGTTAGTTAACATGACCTTTATGTTGTGTTCTATGATAATATCAGTTAGTTAACATGACCTTTATGTTGTGTTCTATGATAATATCAGTTAGTTAACATGACCTTTATGTTGTGTTCTATGATAATATCAGTCAGTTAACATGACCTTTATGTTGTGTTCTATGATAATATCAGTCAGTTAACATGACCTTTATGTTGTGTTCTATGATAATATCAGTCAGTTAACATGACCTTTATGAATTATGAAACCTTTATCTGCATTATGTATTTGTTTTTATTGCATACTGTACTGTATGCTTCAAATTTCACAAAATGTACATTTTTAGCTGATGAAGATTATTTCATAGAACAAGCCTGTTTTTACCACATACCTTATTTTTAGCATTTATTTTCATCATAGACTTGGCCAACAAGTTAGTTCCTACAAAAAAAGACATTACTAGTGTTCTCTATTCCAACACGTTGTTAAGAATTTACTACTTTGCCTGTTGCTTGTTTCTTTGTGTGTTTATTCCAATGTGTGTGAGTGTTTGAAGAAAGATGACCAGATAACTTAGCAGTGCTTCTCTTACTTCACACTCTTGTTTCGGTCTCTCCACAGTGACTGTCTCCACCAGTGTGTATTTTGATGGTCTGCTGGTGACCGGTCTCTACACGTCCACTCCTGTCCAGTCTGCTCCTATCCCTGCTCCTGCTGCCTTCGGCTTCGGTGAGTCAACCTATCAGTTCTGGACATCCTCAGTAACAATATGATAACCATCAAATGACATCTACTATGAAGCTTAGACCTAAAATATGAACAATCAGTTGAAAATTCCATAGTGGACTATTATATGATTTCCTTTTCTTGATCAGAAGTTACTGGCAAATCCCCCCCCCCCCCCCCCCCCCATGGTTACAGAACAATGCAAAAATGAATGAAAGGAAACCATTTTAGTGTATTAAGATCCCAGGTTCTCCCAGTCCCTCCTCCACAGGCCTCTGATCCCAGTCCAGACTCAGTCAGACGGCTCACAACCCAAAGAACACACACAGGGCGTCAGACAGGCTATGATGGATGAGACTGGGGTTGAGTCTAGGGTTGATGTGGCCTGGGGTTGGGGTTGATACACTCTGTAGAATGAAGGGAACGCAGATCTGTCCATAGAGGGGGGAAATACCAGAGGTACTATATGTTCTGTTAAATTATGTGGGAAGTACATTCTAAACCACAGGAGAAGTTGGAACAATGGAACATAGAGAAAGAGATCATACTGACTGACTATAGTATGACAATTCATCAGGACAATTCGTCCTGTACACCATTCAGCTGGTGTACAGGACAAGCAGTCACATGTATACAAAAGGTCATGCAGTTTTTCTTAGGAACTGCTTTTGGGACATTCCAAAGATTGGATTATGGGAAGTTCTGTGAAAACATGCCTGTAATGTCATAGCTTTATCTCTACCATCAGCGTTAGCCATGGGCATGAAGTTCAGTGAAAAAAATGTAATGGCTGGATTCTGTGATGTAATAGCTGTATAGTTACCATTGGTGTTTACTGGGCATGGGTTTGACATTTTTTTGAAAATGTCAAGGACTGAATTCTTGCTTACTTACTAATTCATCGTCTTTGTGCCTGCTGGCGCTTGAGGCTGAAAAAAAGACTCAAATTCTGACCATCTAAAGCCTGTTTTGCAGACTAACTGATTTATAAGGACTGAATTCACAGGAATCCCATGTACAACGTTAATCAATTTGGTCTAACAGAGAAACTCAGTTGTAAGAAATGTAATGCAGTAAGGATAATATAGTCTATGAGTTGAACTGAGAAGGTGCCTAAATTGAGATATCAGCGGATGGGAAGCCCAGTGTGCCAGGATGGAGGTCTCCTGTGGCCATAATGGACCCACACAGAGAGCAGGGCTCCAGTCCCAGAACTGTGCCCAAACTGTCCACTCTGTCTTTTCCTCTGCCACTGGAGTTCTTTACAATTTGCAACCCTGATTTTGGGGAAGGCATCCAAGCTTTGGGCCTCCAACATTAAGTCACCTTTGCTTCACAGAGACTAATTGAGCTGTGACTCATTCATTTGAAGAATGTGTGGACAAACTGGCAGACTGATGGGTAGCTGCCCATTCTGCCAGTCTCATCCTCTGCCGGAAAAGTTCAACAGTGGTAGTCACTAGACTACTCAGTCATCCACTCTAGTTTCAGCTGAAGAGCTCTGCTGGGGCCAGAGTTGTCCAGCGCGCCGTAACGGCACCTCAATTTTTTTGGCAATTGTATTCCGGCTTCTCTATAAAACAAAGTAGCCTATCACCGGCCCAGATTCACACACCAAGGCAAAGAAGGTTGATCAAAGCAGAATGAAGGCGGGATCTGCATTGAATAGCAATGGCTATTGGGAATTCATTTTCTGATTTGGCTTTGTTCAAGTTTATTTGCCACTAGATTGTGAATCTGTGCGTGATAGTAGGCTGTCAGTTCGCGATTGTGCAGATTGGGCCAGCTTGTATGCGCATGATGCGCTGTTGAAGGTTGTAAAATTAGGGTCTGTAAGGTAATGAAAATACATTTATTTCATCATTTTTGTAATGTATTTAATGAAGGAACACTTAAATATTAGCCAATCAATCATTGAAAAATCGACCTATCAGCCATCATCAGAATGACCCTTCAGTGTGTGTCTGTGTGTGCTGCATGTGTGCCAGTGAGAATCAAGAATCAAGGTTGCCTTCTTCCCACTAAATAAATCTGCACCATTGAAAAACTGGGATTCCCCTCTATTAAACAGTAGCCATGTAATTGTGACAAGGTAGCGTAACTGACAAATTACTTGATGTGCATAGATCTGGTTGACCACAGCACTTTATGGTGTAGTAATTAGCATGCTACGCTACCTCTGCACTATGGTTATCTACATTGCGACATGTTGGAACAGAAAACAATGTTATGTTAGGCAGCCAGGCACCATTGAGAGAGGTAACATAGTGTCAATTGACTGTAGTCTTTATTGATGTTTAAGTGTCGTGTATTCACAGGACCCATAGTTTGTGCCGTACTGCAAGGAGAGACAACATAGATAGTAGACACAATGCAGTATAAAATGATTATTTATTTACTTTTTTACTATTTATTTTACAACGTGACAATATCTTGTTAGAGACATTTGTATTTTGTAGTTTTATACATTAAACCATTGTCTGTGTGCTCATGTGTGTTCCTTTGCTCGTCCACTCGTCCACAATGGATGTCTTTCTTTTACACACCTTCTTGCCAGAAAAACAGCATGAGATTTAAACTGAGTGAGCTGCCTGATCATTTCAAGAATGTCCCTTCTTTTGACTTCCATTAAAAAGCCCTTTCTTTCCATTCCAAGGCTTTTGGCTTCTAAAAGGGAACTCACACAGTTTATATTTGCCCTTTAAAATTGGCATCGTCCTTAATGTGTGTGTGTGCATGCGTGCTTGTGTGAATTGTAATTTATACACACACACACACAGACACACACACACACACACACACACACACACACACACACACACACACACACACACACACACACACACACACACACACACACACACACACACACACACACACACACAGAATTAAACAGAAGTGATTACATGATATATAGGACCCCACAACGTGTATATTGACTCAAAGTTAGAGTTAGACTGATTTGTCACAGTTAGACTGGTTTGTAGCTGCACCACTAATGAATGCAAAATGTTTATCAGATGCATCATCATTCAATGAAACAAAGAAAGCCTCTGTAATGTCACATCTTGTGTAATGCATTTGAAACCCAGGTAGGCAGGGAGGGAAAGGATTCTGTAAGGCTCTCTGCATTCAACTGCTGATTAAGCAGGCAGATTGCTCAAGAATTACTTTGAAATTGGACGTCCATGTCCTGAGGACGTCGGGGTAGTCAAATTGGTAAAATCATTAGATTTTTTTGTTATCAAGAAACGGCTTTGCAAATGTCACAGAGACTGACAGGACATAATGCTTGAGAGACAGATAGAGAAATAAGTGAGTGAGTGAGTGAGTGAGTGAGTGAGTGAGTGAGTGAGTGAGTGAGTGAGAGAGAGAGTGAGAGAGAGAGAGAGAGAGAGAGAGAGAGATGTGAAATTGCAGAAAATGGTTTAAAGATGAGCATGAGGGTATAACAAGAAAGTGACTGATGAAAACCAGACAGCTAGAGGGAATTAGTGAGAAAGGCAGAGGAAAGAGTTAGGAGAGACGGAATGAGGAGGGATGAGGAGAAAGAAGAGTGTTGCCAGGAGAAAAGAGGATGGGATGGCAGGGTAAGCAGCATTCCATCATTCCCAGTGACAGTGTGGGTGATTGGTGTTCCTGCAGCGATGCTGAGTCGGATGGAACCTTCAGTCATTGATGAATGTCTCATTTGGAGCGCTCTGTTTATATTCTCCTTAATTTGCATGTCAGGAGGTATTTGTGGGGCGTGTTGGTGCCTGAGAGAGAAGATTAGCCAAACACACATACACACACACTGTGACAAAGTGCTCCTCTTAACAGCCACTCCACACACACCTAGATTAAAAAATAAATAACTGATTAAAAATCAGGGGTGACACACGCAGGCACACTTCCACTTCCTCTCCTTCGCACCCACAGGCACAGGCCCACACACACACACACACACACACACACACACACACACACACACACACACACACACACACACACACACACACACACACACACACCCACACACACAGACACACACCCGCACACCCGCACACACACACACACACACACACACACACACACACACACACACACACACACACACACACACACACACACACACACACACACACAAACACACACACTAATCATAGTGAAGGATGAAGGTCAGTGTCAGGGCCCTCTCTGCTGTAGAGTCAGATTGGATGTCAGTTAGCTGTCGGGCAGATGAGAGACGGCAACCCATCATGACACGCTACCTGGTGTGTTAGATGATAGATAGGTTCCAAAGTGTCTTCTGTCCTTACAGTCGCAGGAAAGAGTGAGGGGGAGAGGAAGAGGTAGAGAGAGAGAGAGAGAGAGAGAGAGAGAGAGAGAGAGAGAGAGAGAGAGAGAGCAACACTGTGTCTGTATGCTTCTCCATGCTTCCATCAGAGCATCAGAGAATCCAAGTGGAGAAAGATGGCAGGAGAAGATGCTGAGAGAAAGTAGGGATAAAGCAAGAGGGAGTGGAAAGGAAACAGTGGATGGTTAGAGAGGAGGGGGAGGGTAGTGTGGGGTAAAGAGCAATGAAGGGGTGGAGGGAGGGGAGGGAACTGGTTCCCATGGGGTTCGGAGCTGTCAGTCCCTGTGAGACTTCAAAAGCTCTGCTCTCTCTTTGATCAAGCTGCTCACGCACATACACACACACACACACACACACACACACACACATACATACTGTACATACACAGATTCATACTAATACACACTCTCCCTGTGATCAGGCTGCTCCCTAACACTGGGCTGACAGCACCCTGACTGTGCCACTTAGAGAAGGATGAATGCTCACACACACACACACACCATTGACAAACTGTAATGATTCCCTGTTGAAGGAAATCATTTTGTTAGGGGATTTCCATACTGATGTCTGCCAAAAAGAATAGCCCAACCCACATGTATTTATGCACTTTTGTAGATCACTTGCTCTGACCCAAATGATAAAAGATCCCACCAGAATATGTGAAACGGTGCAAAGTAGGATTAATATTGGTGCCTGATAAATCTAAAATATCGCAGAGTGGAGTAATAGTATATGTAATCAGTGATCCTTTTATTACATTTTGCACTTGGAGGATTTTTAAAGATATATTTAAGTGTCACAAAACCGTTAGAATTCAGAGGACTCAAAAAAATGCTGTGTTGAAACATTTAGGGAGGAAGTGGGTAAAATTGACTAGTCACCTGTGCTGGATAGTGTAGGGGTAGACAGTACCTGGGAAGTCTTTAAATGTAGATTCCTTGATATGGTGAATGTGATGGCTCCCATTGGACGAGTCAGGGTAAAGCAGAGATCTAGCCCTTGGTTTAATCATGAGATTCTAGAATCTATCCAAGTAAGGAATAAGGCCTTTAAAAAATGTAAGAACTCTCAAGAGCAGCCTGATTTTGTCCTATATAAACGTCACAGAAATGAAGCACAGAGCAGGATGGATGAAGCTAAGAGGGGTTACTTTGCTGAGAAAATCATTGAGAACAATAATGACCCTAAAAAGTTTTGGAAATCATTTAAGGAACTAGGCTCTAGTAATACTACCAAAAACAAACTCAACAGCATTGGACTGAACATCAGGGGGGAGATGGTATATGTTGCTAGCAAGCTGGTTAGCAAGCTGCCCACCAGTTCTGGTTTGTATGGAAGCAACCAAATCAAGAAGTATTATGTAGGGTTAGGGGTTCAGCCAAACTCTTTTTCTTTTGCAAAGGTAGCAACAGCCAAAATAGTCAGTATGCTGGCAGAGCTTGAATGCTCCAAAGCCACAGGCCTGGATAATATTCCTGCAAGGTTTCTAATAGATTCTGCTGAGCAAATTGACCCTTGTATTACACATACACGTTAATCTCTCTCTTGAACAAGGCATCTTTCCCAGGGACATCAAACAAGCTAAAGTTATACCTAGCTTGTATAAGAAGGGGATAAAGTCTGACCCTGGGCCTGTATCTATCCTCTGTATAGTATCAAAGATCCTGGAGAGAGTTGTACATGAGCAAATGTATGAATATGTTAACAAAGTCTAACGTGTGATTTTCAGTAGAGGTTAATGCAAATAGTAGAGGTTAATGGTTCACTGTCTCAGGCAAAACCAATGAGTTATGGCGTACCGCAGGGGAGTGTGCATGGGCCTCTGCAGTTTTTATTGTATATTAACAATATATAAGATGCTTGTTCTTGCCATCTTTTTCTTTATGCGGATGACTCAACAGTTCTGGTGTCTCACAAAAGTAAAACTATGTTGGAGAGCATACTTAGCACAGAGCTAACTAGCATTAGAAAATGGCTTGGAGATAATAAGCACTTAGGGAAAACTGAAGCAATTATTTTGGGATCCAGACCTAATTTGAGTAGGTCCTCTGAACAGTGTGGAATTAGGGGGTGAGGTGCTGACTACTAAAACCTCTGTTAGCTACCTGGGATGTATCCTTGATGGAATCTTGGGAGGTGTGAGCATGGCCAATAAAGTGCTTGGGAAGGGTAATGCCAGGACTATGTTTTTTTGGCTAGAAAGTCCAAGCTGCTTGATAAGGACTCCATGAAAATGCTAGCTACTGCCCTCGTTCAATGCCATTTTGACTACGTTAGTTCTTCCTGGTTTGGGGGCTTATCTAAACTCATAAAGGGGAAGCTCCAGATAGCCCAGAACAAGCTGATCAGGGTAGCATCGAAGGTGAGTCCACGTACTCACATAGGCAGGAGCTGCTTTCAGGAACTAAACTGGCTGCCTGTTGAGGCTAGGGTGTCCCAGATTAGACTAGGTTTGGTTTACAGGAGTATTTATGGTCCTGCGCCCAGGTATCTAAGTGAGTTTACTTTCCTTGTGTTAAGGATGCACACAATCACAGCACCAGATCAGGTGTTGCTGATGTGTGCTTATACAGATTCAGGAGTAATGCTGGGAAAGGTACTTTCTGTATACTGGAGCCTCAGAATGGAATGAGTTGCCTCTGCCTATTAAAACAATGTCCTCTCCGGGCAGCTTTAAAAATAAAGTAAAACTATGTTTGATGTCTTCTGTGCCCATATGAATAACCCCTATGATGTAAACTGGAATGATGAGATAGATGTTCTTCTTTTATGTTTTTGTTTTACTATTTCACTGCCATACTTTGTTTAACTGTGTTCGATCTTGTCTAGCCATCTTGTCTCAAGAGGACCACAATGGAAATAAGTCCCAGACTTTATTGTGTGTTATCCTCAATGATTTTATTCATGTGCATGTATGGCTTTTTCAAGTTTTATGTGTGCTTGTTTTTTAAAATGGTTGAATTAATAAACTAAACTAAACTATAGACATGCATGCACACACAGGCAGGCAAACGCGCACACACACACTCACATACTCTGAAGTATATTCACATTCTACTAACATGCACACTCACTGACAAACTGAAACTGATGCTGACATGCAGGATGCTCATGTGAAAGACAAGCAGATTCAAATATCATGCAGACTCAGTCAAGGGCAAATTCAGTTAATTCAATTGAATGTATTTTTTAGCACAATATTCCAAAAGCCTGTATCACAAGAATAATTTATTGACATTTTTTCGGAGCATTTATATTTATGAGAGTATTTTTTTCTGTTGTCTTTTTGGTCTCGTCTCCTTTGCTCCTTCTGCTATGACAGGACACCTTTCTATTAACACACACACCAAGCACCTGCCACTCACAACAAAAAGGATGAGAGATCACATCTTCCTCTCTGACAAGCGGTTTCAATTCAATATGTATATTTGAGGTCGGTCCAACAGGATCAATCATGTTGCGTGGCACTGCAGTACCAGGTACCACTAGCAGCATTTTAGCCATAGACTGTTATACAAGCTATCTATTCTGTGTTTAATAAATGTGCAATAAGAATAATAATTATATAAGGGAGAACTCGAAATTCACACAATTGTTACCTGGAGGAAAATTGGGGAGGTCCGTGTTCTTCAATTTCAGTCAAGGGGAGGGTTTAGTATTTTTTTATTTAGTTCAGGGGATGGAAATTGTAATCGATTACATTTCACATTGTTTAGTGTCTGAGAATTAGTTGCTTATTATACAGTGAACTCGGAAAGTATTCAAACCCTTTCCCCTTTTCCACATTTTGTTACTGTTAAGGTTTTCTTCCGTCGAAGGAGAGGAGGACCAAAATGCAGCGTGGTTATTTCGATTAATGTTTAATAAAAAGATAAACACCAACAATACAAACAATAAACGTAATGTGAAAACCTAAACAGCCTTATCTGGTGCAAACAAACACTGAGACAGGAACAATCACCCACGAAAAACTCAAAGAATATGGCTGCCTAAATATGGCTCCCAATCAGAGACAACGATAAACACCTGCCTCTGATTGAGAACCACTTCAGGCAACCATAGACTTTTCTAGACAACCCCACTATACCACAATCCCAATACCTACAAAACCCCAAGACAAAACACCACATAATAAACCCATGTCACACCCTGACCTGACCAAAATAATAAAGAAAACAGAAAATACCAGGGCGTGACAGAACCCCCACCCCCAAGGTGCAGACTCCCGGCCGCACACCTAAACCCATAGGGGAGGGTCCGGGTGGGCGTCTGTCCACGGTGGCGGCTCCGGCGCGGGACGTGGACCCCACTCCAACAAAGTCTTAGTCCGCATGCATCGCGTCCTTAGATTGGCAACCCTCGCTACCGACCTTGGCTTAGTAACCCTAACCAAGGGCCCCACCGGACTGAGGGGCAGCTCGGGACTGAGGGATAGCTCGGGACTGAGGGGTAGCTCGGGACTGAGGGGTAGCTCGGGACTGAGGGGTAGCTCGGGACTGAGGGGTAGCTCGGGACTGAGAGGAAGCTCGGGACTGAGAGGAAGCTCAGTACTGAGAGGAAGCTCAGGCAGGTAGATGGCTCTGGCAGATCCTGGCTGGCTGGTGGTTCTGGCAGATCCTGGCTGACTGGCGGTTCCGGCAGATCCTGGCTGACTGGAGGATCCTGGCTGAATGGTGGCTCTGGCTGCTCCATGCTGACTGGCGGCTCTGGTTGCTCCATGCAGACTGGCGGCTCTGGCTGCTCCATACAGACTGGCGGCTCTGGCTGCTCCATGCAGACTGGCGGCTCTGGCTGCTCCATGCAGACTGGCGGCTTTGGCTGCTCCATGCAGACTGGCGGCTCTGGCTGCTCCATACAGACTGGCGGCTCTGGCTGCTCCATGCAGACTGGCGGCTCTGGCTGCTCCATGCAGACTGGCGGCTCTGGCTGCTCCATGCAGACTGGCGGCTCTGGCTGCTCCATGCAGACTGGCAGCTCTGGCTGCTCTATGCAGACTGGCAGCTCTGGCTGCTCCATGCAGACTGGAAGCTCTAGCTGCTCCATGCAGACTGGCAGCTCTGGCTGCTCCATGCATAATGGCAGCTCTGGCTGCTCCATGCAGACTGGCAGCTCTGGCAGCGCTGGACAGGCGGGAGACTCCGGCAGCGCTGATCAGGCGGGAGACTCCGGCAGTGCTGTAGAGGAGGAAGGCCCCGGCAGCGCTGGACAGGCAGGAGACTCCAACAGCGCTGTAGAGGAGGAAGGCTCTGGCAGCGCTGGACAGGCGAGGCGCACTGTAGCCCTGATGCGTGGGCCGAGGACACGCACATGAAGCCTGGTGCGAGGAGCTGCCACCAGAGGGCTGGTGCATGGAGGTGGTACTGGATAGACCGGACCGTGCAGGCGCACTGGGGCTCTTGAGCACCGAGCCTACCCAACCTTACCTGGCTCGATGCCCACTCTAGCCCAGCCGATACGAGGAGCTGGTATGTACCGCACCGGGCTATGCACCCGCACTGGAGACACCGTGCGCTCCACAGCATAACACGGTGCCTGCCCGGTCTCTCTAGCCCCCCAGTAAGCACAGGAAGTTGGCGCAGGTCTCCTACCTGGCGTCGACATACTCCCTGTGTGTCCCTCCCCCCAATACATTTTTGGGGCTGACTCTCGGGCTTCCTTGCCAACCGTGTTCCCTCGTATCGCCGGCTCCTCTCTCCGGCTGCCTCTGCTCTCCTAAGTGCCTCCACCTGTTCCCATGGGAGGCGATCTCTTCCAGCCAGTATTTCCTCCCAAGTGTAACAACCCTTGCCATCCAAAACGTCTTCCCATGTCCATTCCTCCTTTCGCTGCTCCTGCTGCCGCTGCCTTTCACCACGCCGCTTGGTCCTGTTGTGGTGGGTGATTCTGTTAAGGTTTTATTTTGGCCTGACCAAAATAATAAAGAAAACACAAAATACTAAGACCAGGGCGTGACAGTTACGTTACAGCCTTATTCTAAAGTTGATAAAACAAAATAAATTCCTCATCAATCTACACACAATACCCCATAATGACAAAGCAAAAAACTGTTTTTTGAAATGTTTGCAAATGTAAGTATTCAGACCCCTAGTCTCAAAATTGAGCTCAGGTGCATCCTGTTTCCATTGATCATCCTTGAGATGTTTCTACAACTTGATTGGGGTCCACCTGTGGTAAATTCAATTGATTGGACATGATTTGGAAACACCTGTCTATATGAGGTGCCACAGTTGACACTGCGTGTCAGAGCAAAAACCAAGCCATCCTTCTTAAATGAGACAAGTTTGGAACCACCAAATCTCTTTCTAGAGCTGACTGCCCGGGCAAACTGAGTAATGAGGGGAGAAGGGCCTTGGTCAGGGAGGTGACCAAGAACCCGATGGTCACTCTAACAGAGTTCCTCTGTGGAGATGGAAGAACCTTGCAGAAGGACAACCATCTCTGCAGCACTCCACCAATCAGGCCTAAATGGTAGAGTGACCAGACCGAAGCCACTCCTCTGTAAAAGGCACATGACAGTCCGCTTGCGTTTGCCAAAAGGAACCTAAAGGAACCTTTTGGCCTTTCTAGGGAGTTTTTCCTATCCACCGTGCTTCTACACCTGCATTGTTTGCTGTTTGGGGTTTTAGGCTGGGTTTCTGTACAGCACTTTGAGATATCAGCTGATGTACGAAGGGCTATATAAATACATTTGATTTGATTTGATTTAAAGGACTCTCAGACCACGAGAAACAAGATTATCTGGTCTGATGAAACCAAGATGGAACTCTATGGCCTGAATGCCAAGCGTCTGGAGGAAACCTGCCACCATCCATACAGTGGAGCATGGTGGTGGCAGCGTCATGCTGTGGGGATGTTTTTCAGCGGCAGGGACTGGGAGACTAGTCAGGATCGAGGGACAGATGAACGAAGTAAAGTACAGAGAGATCCTCAATGAAAACCTGCACCGGAGCGCTCAACGTCTCAGACTGTCTCTGAATGTCTTTGAGTGGCCCTGTCAGAGCCCGGACTTGAACCTGATTGCACATCTCTGGAGAGACCTGAAAATAGCTGTGCAGCGACGCTCCCCATCCAACCTGACAGAGCTTGAGAGGATCTGCAGAGAAGAATGGTAGGAACTCCCCAAAAACAGGAGTGCCGAGCTTGTAGTGTCATACCTGAGAAGACTCTAGGCTGTAATCGCTGCTAAAGATGTTTCAACAAAGCACGGAGTAAAGGGTCTGAATAATTATGTAAATGTGATATTTCCTGGGAGGTTTGTAGAAATGTCTAAAAACCTGTTTTTGCTTTGTCATTATGGGGTGTTGTGTGTAGATTGATGAGGGGGGAAAAGAACAATTCAATCCATTTTAGAATAAAGCTGTAATGTAACAAAATATGGGATAAGTTAAACCTCTTTGGGATAGGGGGCAGTATTTTCACATCCGGATGAAAAGCGTGCCCAAAGTAAACTGCCTGCTACTCAGGCCCAGAAGCTAGGATATGCATATGATTGGTAGATTTGGATAGAAACCGCTGTAAAGTTCCTAAAACTGTTCTAAGAATGTCTGTGAGTATAACAAAACTTATTTGGAAGGCGAAACCCTGAGGACAAACCATCCAGGATTCTTTTTTTTTTAGTTCTCTGTGTATTCTATTAAATTTATATGGGAAACTAGATTTATGAGGCACCTGGTTGCAGTTCCTATGGCTTCCACTAGATATCAACAGTCTTTAGAAATTGGTTGATATTTTTCCTTTGAGAAATGAAGAAGTACGGCTATTCAGTATGAGAGTCAAGCCAAGTGGACTCTTGTTTGGTGCGCACGACCTGTAGCTCGTTCCACTTTGATTTTATCTGCTATTGAACACAATATATTCTGTCTTAAATTGTATCGATATTTTACATTTTAGGATACCTAAAGATGGATTAGGAAAGTTGTTTGAAATGTTTGGACCAAGTTTACGGGTAACTTATTAGATCATTTGTAATCGTGTTGGGCGAGTTGGAATGTGTGTTTTTCTGAATCAAACGCAAATCAGACATTTTGGGGATATAAAGAAGCAATTTATCGAACAAATGGACCATTTGTGATGTTTCTTGGAAATTTTGGAGTGCCAACAGAAGAAGATCTTCAAAGGTAAGGCATGAACTATATCCTTATTTATTTTGTGTCGCAACCTCCCTGGTTGAAAAATGTTTGCCATGCATTTGTATGATGGGGCGCTGTCCAGATAACCGCATGGTTTGCTTTCACCGTAAAGCCTTTTTGAAATCTGACATGGTGGATGGATTAACAAGAAGTTAAGCTTTATTTTTATGTATTACACTTGTGATTTCATGAAAGTTAAATATTTCTAGTATTTCACCGGATGTTGTCAAATCGATCCCGCTAAGTTTTAAGGGGACTGAATACTTTCTGAATGCACTGTATCTTGATGCGTGCCTGATGCTTCCCCATATCCATGATTCTCTGCGGGTACACAATATGAAGTGTACTTATTGTTGTCTCAATCAAATTATCCAAATTATCCATAGCCTAGGCTATACAAAGAGCATACTGAGAAGCACAGGGCAATGTTATATTTCTAAGAAAATGTACTAGCATACTGAGTTTTTGTGCTGCTGGGATGGTGTATAAAAAACTAGGCTACACTGCATTACACACTGCCATGGAAAGGTTGTCCCTATCATGAGCCCTGATCTGCACCGCTCTTGCTGATGTAAAATGAAATGGACCTGATTATTTGAAGCGATCTACAGTATAACGATATTTGAGGCCGCAGTGCTTTGTGATAGAAACAAGCTCTAAAATGTCTGGGAAAGTCATGACTCCGATGCATATGAGATTTCTTTGGTTTGTCTCTGACATTAACAGGCTCTGCTACAACCTTTTATAGCCAAGGAGACATAACATTGACTTTGCTTGATTAGAAATGTGTGATTGTGTCACTATGAATTTATATGCAACAGGCTACTAAACAACATACTAACTCTAAATCTGTCCGGAGCAATCCAAGCAACCAAAGAAGGAATGCAAATGAATGATTTAAGACATATTATTATTATTTCAAGCCTGCCACTTAAGAAACCAATTGTGAAGCATTTGAGACACACTACAGGCAGGAAGGAGCTTAACAGCACTTCAACAACATACCTATACATTTTGCATTTAGGCTGCATAAAATTAAATGTAAAAAAGAAAGTCTTTGAATTAAATAACAATGAAACAAATAAATTTCTTATTAGGCGATACAGTCATTCTACACTGCCTTTGAATTCAATTTTAGAAACACGAGTTTGGCAAGTCTTGGTTTGAGGATCATGCGGTGAGCTATGCATGCCCAGTTTGTTAATTTAGCCTAGCAGATGTTCTTATATTCCCATACCCTGATCACAGTCAACACAAATCTATTTTGTAACAACAATATCATGGAATTAAATATAATAAATATAAAAATTACAGTTCCCAAATGAAAAAAAAAGTTACATGTGCATAATATGAACTAATTGGGGAAACTATCATTTTTATATTCTATAGGCCTACATAAAGAAGTAACTTTTTCACTCATCATTATTTACAATAAATGTGACTCCAAAATGAAACAATACAATCAACAATCTGAAACACAACCAAAACAATCTTGTAGAGTCACAAGCTTGATGTAGTCATTGATTGCTATGAATATGGGATCAAATATTAACTTTTTACTAATGCACATATTAACTAAATATTACACTTTTTACTAATACACATACAGTATAAGTGTATAAGTGAATTTGTCCCAATACTATGTACAAAAAGTGCTGTAATTTCTAAATGGTTCACCCTCAAATTAAAACTGACAATCAGCACTTTAACCTCTTTGTCATTGTATCATTTGAAATCCAACGTGCTGGAGTACAGAGCATAAACAACAACAAAAAATGTCACTGTCCCAATATTTTGTATATCGTAAATCGGCCAAAAAAATCTAGATATTATTTTTAGGCTATATCGCCCAGCCCTAGCTCTGTGTCCAAAGTCTCAGATTTTTTTCCAAGGGCTCTGATGACTCTTATTTCTGATGATGTCTGTCTGCCTGCATGTGTGTATGTGCCTAGCACTTCCAATGTGGTTGCCACCTCTCCTCAGGCTCTTTGTGTGTGTGCCTTTCCTTGGGGTATGTGTGTGTAGGCCCTGGAGAGTCTGATGGTTCTACGAATAAATCAATAAGCACTGAAGATTGTCAAAAGAGGAGCGGGTTTTGTGTAGGATGTGATTTGTACTCTCTTTCGGACACACACACACACACACACACACACACACACACACACACACACACACACACACACACACACACACACACACACACACACACACACACACACACACACACACACACACACACACACACACACACACACACACACACACACAGCTATCTGTAAAAATCTCTGTGTTGTTGGCACGGTAACCCGCTACACAGATTGGTCTTCTGTATGTCTTTCTCTCAATCCCACAATACCGCAGGGCGCTAACAGGTGGCTCAACATTTGGGTACTCTCTCTCAATGTCCAGTGGAGTGCTAGCTCAGATAAGGGTTAGACATGAGATAAACAATCACACATATACTAACAAGCACCTACACAGTACATGCACTCACTAGTGCACACATACTGTACCTTTGCATACGTATGGAGTTAACTTTATATACAGCTGCTCTGGAGAACACAACTCACTCACTCCATTTTTGAACTCCCACAGCTACTGTGGGTGTGCTTTGATGCACTTTCTTTCTGCATCATCATGTTTCATGAAGATAGCGAATGGCAGAGGGAGAGAGGAGAGGAACAGATAGATAGAAGGAAAGAGAGATGGATAGAGAGAGAGAGGGAGGGAGGGAGGGAGGAGTGAGTGTGGTGGTAGAGCAGTTGGACTGTGTTGGAGATTTCAAAGCGATGATGCTGCGATGCCCCCCACACACATAGAATGGTTATTTTTCTACTGCGGAGAGGCTGGTGCCATGCCAGAGAGCTGTAAGGGTCGGAAGTGAGAGGAAAGGGAAAGATGGAGAGATGGAAAGAAAAAGAGGGGTGCAAGGGGTCAGGGTAGAAAGAGCAGAACGAGGGAGTGAGAGTCAGCGAGAGAGCGAGGCGAAGGGAGGGAGAGAGAAAAGGAGAGAGAAGCAAGACAGAGAGAGAGAGAGAGAGAGAGAGAGAGAGAGAGAGAGGGAGAGAGAGAGTGCACATTTTGTCTCAAAGGCTGCTGTGTTTGACACATTTCTGTGAACAATAGTGGGTGTGCATCATCTCTACCCTCAACTAGCTGGAAGGGAGGTGGGCATGGAGTAACTATGCAATTTCCCTTTGCTGGTGTATTAAAAGCAGTAGGAATTCTAAATAGAATCACCCTGAAAGTGTGGGGGTCTGTGGGGTTTTCTCTGAAGGAGAGTATTGAGAATTTGGTTTCCTAAAAGTATTTTGCACTCTGAAGTCTATTCATTTTTAATGTTCCCTGCAAAAAAAACATAATAGAAAACATTTATGATTCTACATGATGAAGGGGCTTGGAAGTTGGGTTCCTTTGGTTCTTGAGTTTTCACTCCTGGTTCCGATCCTCTGTGATCTGAAAGCTTTATAGAGATGTGTTGTTAATATGCCTGGTTCAGTGCATAGCCATGGTCAAGTGGGTAACACTCCTGGCTCATATATGGAGACCAGGGTTCAATCCCCATTTCCTTCTTTGTCTTCCTTATTATCACCCCATCTGTTTCCAAATAAAGAATACACATTTTACTTAGTGTGGAATTCCACTCCAGAAAAAGAAAATGCATCATTCTGTTTTACATAATAATGTTGTATTTACTCAAATCTAACAGAGGAAAATTACCTTGGCTTCCTAACGAGATCCAGGCTGTTGCTGTGACACACACACACCATCCCTGACTCAAATCTAACCGAGGAAAATGACCTTGGCTTCCTTAGGAGATCCAGGCTGTTGCTGCGACACACACCATCCCTGACTCAAAACTAACCGGGGAAAATGACTTGATGGCCTTTGATTCTCGCCCTCCTTATGAGATCCAGGCTGTCTCCGCAGGCCAGGCCCCCTCACCTGTCGTTCCATGTCTCCGTCTCCTCAACATGTTTCACTCAGTTAACTCCGAGAGCGGTGCCCCGACCCGTAGCTTGTTTGTTTGCTGGTTGACCTAACAGGTGGCGGAGCGGGAAACGGGGAGAGCGTAGGCACACAAATTAGAACAAGTCAAATCACATTAATGAATCTAGAGCTCAAACTATTAGCTGAGGAGTCGCGTTAAATTAAAAATCTAATTAGCCTTGGCGCCTGGAGAGAAAGCCTTGGCGTGCTGGAGCTGACACACACAGTGGGACAGAATAGCGGAAAGGACCGATGGATGGAGGGCTTTAGGATAGGGCAATGGATATGGGGATGGGGGCGGTGTGTGACCCAGCGTTGTAACCTCTTCATTGGGCCTTAGGCATGCTGTTGGCTGGTGCTGTCAGGTGGTCCAGATGTCTCAACAAGATCTCACAGTTTGACCAATTTGATTTCTCCAAACGTCACATTTTAAAGTTGCTCCCAACATCAAATTGAGGTGTTTTGGACACCCTGGGTTGCTCCTCTTTTATGCAGCTACTCCTGCATGACTTCCGAAAGGTTAAGTTAAGGGTTAAGGTTTGGGATAGGGTTAAACACGCAACCCTCAAAGCTGGAGCTTGCAGCTTATGCCCATCAAATGTATTTAAATAGCCCTTCTTACATCAGTTGATATCTCAAAGTGCTATACAGAAATCCAGCCTAAAACCCAAACAGCAAGCAATGCAGGTGTAGAAGCACGATGGTAATAGTGCTCACCGTTGCCCATAGTTTTAAAGGCAGCTACCGTCAGCTTCAGGACAGGCACTGTCTCTCTCATCAATGCTTTCAGTGATACCTAGGGCTGCAAAGCTACTGGTAATTTACAAAAGTTATCAGAACATTCATTATTTTTCGTAATGAACATGCAATCTGTGGTAATATATTGTAACTTTGGTAACTTGTACTTCAATACATTTTTTTTATGTATTGATATACACTGAGTGTACAAAACATTAGGAATCACCTTCCTAATTTTGAGTTGCACCCCTTTTGCCCAAAGCCTTTTTGAGGAATGGACTCTACAAGGTGTCGAAAGCATTCTACAGGGATGCTGGTCCATGTTGACTCCAATGCTTCCCCAGTTGTGTCAAGTTGGTTGGATGTCCTTTGGGTGGTGGACCATTCTTGATACACATGGGAAACTGTTGTGTGTGAAAAACCCAGCAGTGTTTCAGTTGTTGACACCATCCTTATAACTGTAAAATACATATCTCTTTTGATCAAAACGTCTGCACCTGTCAGGACCGACCCTGGAGTAGAGAAGCAGGTACGGGGAGTCAAACATTTAATCTGAAAAAGACAGGAACAGCATCAGCACACGGGTATACATGGACATATGACAATCAATGCTGAAGTGGGGAACAGAACGAGGGAACAGAGGGGAGGGGAGGTAGTGACAGAGTTGAATGAGTCCAGATGAATCCAATAATCACTGATGCGCATGAAGGTGGAAGGCAGGTGTGCGTAATGCTGGGGAGCCTGGCGCATGGCAGTAGCCCCCCCTATTGGGGGCGCCACCTGGCCAATGCCGAGACATTGGCACTGGACAAGCCAGCTGGGTGTGAAATCCCAACGAACCAGCAGAGACGTGAGAGCCTGGTGAGCCGGCTGAGGCATGGCAGCCTGACAAGCCAGCTGGGCCAACCGGGGCAAGAAACCACTTGAGCCAGCTAGTGCAAGACAGCCCGACGAGCTGGCTTATGCACCCCCGGTTGCATTGGTGGCGGTCCCTGGACCCGGTGTCTCCACCAACCGGAAAGCCAGCACTCCCAGATGCTTCTTTTTGTGGCTAGAGCGTTCAGTAAGGACCGACGCTGGAGTAGAGAAGCAGGAACAGGGAACACCAGACAGGGCTCTAGCTTGGCTTCTTGAACTCGTTAGGAACCAGCCTTTTATGTAATATTAATCTTGTCCATCTATCTATCTAAAAACGATGGATTGTTTTCGATTACTTTGATGAAGTTGGCTATAAATTAATACAGCTCTGAATGTGCTAGAGCGACGAAACCACTCTCCTCCGCTAGGATCTAAAGATTGCAGGCATGTGCTTTGTCAGTGGCTGTGACACTGGCCGCATTCCTCAGCTAAGGCGAAACGATGGAACAACCAATTGGTAAACTCTGCCAGTTCATGCTGGCTTCACAGCCCAAAAAGTGTCCCATCGAAATAGCATTTAAATGACATTGTTTCATACGATTTAATTTACAGTACCAGTCAAAGTATTACACACCTACTCATTCCAGAGTTTTTCTTTATTTCTACTATTTTCTACATTGTAGAAGGCAGGTGTGAAGACATCACAACTAAAAAATAACGTAGTGACCCAAAAAGTGTCAAACAAATCAAAATATATTTTATATTTGAGATTCTTCAAAGTAGCCACCCTTTTCCATGATGAAAGCTTGGCATTCTCTCAACCAGCTTCATGAGGCAGTCACCTGCAATACATTTCAATTAACAGGTTTGCTTATTAAAAGTTAATTTGTGGATCTTAATGCATTTGAGCCAATCAGTTGTGTTGTGACAAGGTAGGGGTGGTGTACAGAAGATAGCCCTATTTGGTAAAAGACCAAGTCCATATTATGGCAAGAACAGCTCAAATAAGCAAATAGAAATGACAGTCCATCATTTCTTTAAGACATGAAGGTCAGTCAATACGGAAAATTTCAAGAACTTTGAAGTCCACAGTTGAGTGCAGTCGCAAAAACCATCAAGCGCTATGATGGAACTGGCTTTCATGATTACCGCCACAGCAAAGGAAGATCCAGAGTTACCTCTGCTGCAGAGGGTAAGGTCAATAGAGTTACCAGCCTCAAAAATTGCAGCCCAAATAAATGCTTCAAAGAGTTAAAGCAACAGACATATCTCAACATCAACTGTTCAGAGAAGACTGCGTGAATCAGGCCTTCAATAAGGAGAATAGATTTGCTTGGGTCAAGAAACACAAGCAATGGACATTAGAGCAGTGGAAATCTGTCCTTTGGTCTGATGAGTTGAAATTTCTGATTTGTTTTATTTACCCCTTTTTTCCCCAATTGGTAGTTACAGTCTTGTCTTATCGCTGCAACTCCCATATGGACTTGGGAGAGTTGATGGTCGAGAGCCATGCTTTTTGACACAATGCCCGGTTAACCCGGAAGCCAGGCACACCAAAGTGTCGGAGGAAACACCTGGCAACCGTGTCAGCATGCATGCGCCCGGCCTGCCACAGGAGTGCCTAGAGCGCGATGGGACAAGGACATCCCTGCCGGCCAAACTCTCACCGAACAACGCTGGGCCAATTGTGTGCCACCCAATGGGACTCCCGGTCACAGCCAGCTATTTACCCCTTTTTCCCCCAATTGGTAGTTACAGTCTTGTCTCATCGCTGCAACTCCCATACGGACTTGGGAGAGTTGATGGTTGAGAGCCATGCTTTTTGACAAAATGCCCGCTTAACCCGGAAGCCAGGCACACCAAAGTGTCAGAGGAAACACCGTACACCTGGCAACCGTGTCAGCATGCATGCGCCCGGCCTGCCACAGGAGTCCCTAGAGCGCGATGGGACAAGGACATCCCTGCCGGCCAAACTCTCACCGAACAACGCTGGGCCTATTTGTGCGCCACCCCATGGGCCTGGAATCGAACCATGATCTCTAATTGCACAGCTAGCAACTGTGATGCAGTGCCTTGGACCACTGCACCACTCGAGAGGCCCCAACTGCTGTGTCTTTGTGAGATGAACAGATGATCTCTGCATGTGTGGCTCTCACCGTAAAGAATGGAGGAGGAGATGTAATGGTGTGGGTGCTTTGCTGGTGACACTGTCGGTGATTCATTTAAAATTCAAGGCACACTTAATGAGCATGGCTACCACATAATTCTGCAGTGATACGCCATCCCATCTGGTTTGCGCTTAGCGGGACTATCATTTGTCCAGGCTGTGTAAGGACTATTCGACCAAGAAGGAGAGTGATGGAGTGCTGCATCAGATAACCTGGCCTCCATATTCACCTGACCTCAACCCAATTGAGATGGTTTCAGAGTTGGACTGCAGAGTGAAGGAAAACTAGCCAACAAGTGCTCAGCATATGTGACAACTCCTTCAAGACTGTTGGAAAAGCATTCCAGGTGAAGCTGGTTGAGAGAATGCCAAGAGTGTGCAAAACTGTCATCAAGGTGAAGGGTGACAGCTTTGAAGAATCTAAAATCTAAAATATACTTTGATTTGTTTAACACTTTTTTGGTTACTACATTATTTCATGTGTTATTTTATCATTTTGATGTCTTCACTATTATTCTACAGTGTAGAAAATAGAAATAAAAAAACCTTGAATGAGTAGGTGTGTCCAAACTTTTGACTGGTTCTGTATATATTTTACAGAGGGCCAAAGATTATTGCAGACGCCTTTTGATAATCTGAAGTACCCAAAAAAGCCACTAAATGTAATGCGATGAATTCCTGAAAAACTTACCAGAATTCTGGTCATTTACAGGCAAATGTCTAAAGTTAAAATGTTTTATGTGCATTGATCTTATCAACCTTTTTGTTAATAGCTATTCAAGTATAGAATACAGAGATCTTTTTATTCTATCAACAATGTTAAATTGGTTTGACATTTGACCTATTCTCCAAACTACATCTCCAAACAACTAGCTAGTTAGATTAGAGTATCTTATCTCCTGGAGCCAAAGACCCTTGGGTTTTCATGCATGCAGTTTTCTGTACATTGCACCGGAATGTTTGTTTCAACAGCTGGACTGCAGGTTTTCTCAATTAGAGGACTTTTAGCTGCATTTTTACTGCATTTGAGCTGCTGTGGTAACCATGGGAATGAAAGATGCAACTAGTTACCGGTACATGCGGGAGAACCTGCTTCTTCTAAGTTATCAATACTACAATCCACCTGAACTGGGGAAGATGCTAGACATATTCAAGCCACACCAGCAATCCAATGTTTTGATGGGACAGCAGAGGAAGCGAGGGAGAAGAGGGGGAGTCAGGCAGAGGCTCTTGAGCCTTGCTGGGACATGTCATCGGGCAGCCCATCAATGCCGGCAGGTGCCAGGTGGAGGGGGTGGTTGGTCCACCAACCAAGGTCGGAGGCCCAGCCCTGCATAGGGATGGACAGCCCTGAATCTTTTATGGGAGAGCAGTTAGAGGACCAATTAGTTCAGTCGGCAGCCTTCCTTGTAGAGACTTCCCGGGGAGCTGCAGTCCCGGGGGAGCTGCCTTTCTCTGGCACGCATGCAGCTTAGAGGGCACATTGGCCCTGACCTCCAGGGGGCCCCCATTGATTTTGTTAGTCACTTTCACTCAGAAATCATATTAACATGGAATAAATCATGGAAAAATGTGTAGAATTTAAGGAAATTAGCTTTACAATTGCAAAAATGTATCTCCACCCCATGGCAAAATGTGTTGAAATGCAGGAAATTAACTATTAAACGTCATCAAGAGGGGGACGACTACAATCTTTTGCCCGTGGGGGGACAACCAAATATCAGCTAAAAGGCTAGGGCTGGCCCTGCCTACATGGTATGAAACACTTCATCATTTACATGCAGCCATGGACATCCATGTCTATATACTGTATGCCTGTATATATACATTGTATCTATCATGTGTATATCTACAAAGGCATTCCAGGAAACAACAGTTTATGATCTGAGGACCCAAATGAATGATAGAATCGAGAGATCGAGGGAACGCATCAAAAACATACATGTTTAAATACCTTTTGCTGCATGAGCAACAGAAACATGTGATTGGGTTGATGAAGGTAATTTATCAAGTTTTAAGAGTAGAGATGCTTCGTGTTTGTGTGTTCATGTGTGGGTGACCTATGTGTGACAGTGTCTGTGTGAGAGAGTATGTACAGTACTTAAATTAAATGGAATGGCTGAGAATGTCGGAAGGTGTGAATCGGACCATTGAGTGCATTCTGACACGTCTCAGAACCCTCACAATGAGTCTTGGCTTCCTGTGTGTATGTGCATGTTTGTGTGCGTGTGTGAATGTGTGCCTTGCACTCTGGGAGTTATGGATGATGGAAGATACCATGAATAGAAGCCAAGATGAGAGAGCAATTGTTCCAGGAATGTATTCTTCATAGAGTAGAGTGGGGCAAAAAAGTATTTAGTCAGCCACCAATTGTGCAAGTTCTCCCACTTAAAAAGATGAGAGGCCTGTAATTTTCATCATAGGTACACTTCAACTATGACAGACAAAATGAGAAAAAAATCCAGAAAATCACATTGTATGATTTTTAATGAATTGATTTGCAAATTATGGTGGAAAATAAGTATTTGGTCAATAACAAAAGTTTTTCTCAATACTTTGTTATATACCCTTTGTTGGCAATGACAGAGGTCAAATGTTTTCTGTAAGTCTTCACAAGGTTTTCACACACTGTTGCTGGTATTTTGGCCCATTCCTCCATGCAGATCTCCTCTAGAGCAGTGATGTTTTGGTGCTGTTGCTGGGCAACACAGACTTTCAACTTCCTCCAAAGATTTTCTATGGGGTTGAGATCTGGAGACAGGCTATGCCACTCCAGGACCTTGAAATGCTTCTTACGAAGCCACTCCTTAAGTTGCCTGGGCGGTGTGTTTGGGATCATTGTCATGCTGAAAGACCCAGCCACGTTTCATCTTCCATGCCCTTGCTGATGGAAGGAGGTTTTCACTCAAAAACTCACGATACATGGCCCCATTCATTATTTCCTTTACACGGATCAGTCGTCCTGGTCCCTTTGCAGAAAAACAGCCCCAAAGCATGATGTTTCCACCCCCATGCTTCACAGTAGGTATGGTGTTCTTTGGATGCAACTCAGCATTCTTTGTCCTCCAAACACAACGAGTAGAGTTTTTACCAAAAAGTTATATTTTGGTTTCATCTGACCATATGACATTCTCCCAATATTCTTCTGGATCATCCAAATGCTCTCTAGCAAACTTCAGACGGGCCTGGACATGTACTGGCTTAAGCAGGGGGACACGTCTGGCACTGCAGGATTTGAGTCCCTGGCGGCGTAGTGTGTTACTGATGGTAGGCTTTGTTACTTTGGTCCCAGCTCTCTGCAGGTCATTCACTAGGTCCCCCCGCGTGGTTCTGGGATTTTTGCTCACCGTTCTTGTGATAATTTTGACCCCACGGGGTGAGATCTCGCGTGGAGCCCCAGATCGAGGGAGATTATCAGTGGTCTTGTATGTCTTTTCTAAGCCTGGTGCAGGTCTACAATTTTGTTTCTGGTGTCCTTTGACAGCTCTTTGGTCTTGGCCATAGTGGAGTTTGGAGTGTGACTGTCTAAGGTTGTGGACAGGTGTCTTTTATACTGATAACAAGTTCAAACCGGTGCCATTAATTAATAACCTCTTAGAGCAAGGTGAGACGCTAGCGTCTCACTTAGCCAACAGGAAATGCAAATGCACAACGCCAAATGCTAATAATACTCACTAAAACTAAAACTTTCATGAAAACACACATACAGGGTACTCAATTAAAGCTACACTCGTTGTGAATCTAGCCAACATGTCAGATTTTTAAAAAGCTTTTCGGCGAAAGCATGAGAAGCTATTATCTGATAGCATGCAACCCCCCGAAATACCTGAAGGGGATGTAAACAAAATAATTAGCGTAGCCGGCGCTACACAAAACACAGAAATAAAATATAAAACATTCATTACCTTTGATGAGCTTCTTTGTTGGCACTCCTATATGCCCCATAAACATCACAATTGGGTATTTTTTTCGATTAAATCCGTCCATGTATACCCAAAATGTCCATTTATGAAGCTCGTCTGATCCAGGAAAAAACAGCTTTCCAGCTTTCCAACGTCATTTTGTTAATGAAAAAAGTTGCTTATAAACTTTGACAAAACACTTCAAACTACTTTTGTAAACCAACTTTAGGTATTAGTAAACGTTAATAATCGATCAAATTGATCACGGGGCGATCTGTACTCAATAGCAGCAGGTCTTGAAATCTTGGTCGATATTCTCTCTTTCAAAACTTCCTCCTGTGTACTCGATGACAGGAAGTGCCTATTTCTCATTTCACCAAAGATTAACTTCAACCCAATTGCCAAGACTGGCGACATCGTGTGGAAGCTGTAGGCATTGTAAACTGGACGCTATCTATTTTCCCTTGCCATAGACAATACAGAGACTGGCGGAGGGATACTTTTTTTTGTGAACAGGTTTTTCTTGGGGTTTGCCTGCAAAACATGTTCTGTTATAGTCACAGACATGATTTAACCCGTTTTAGAAACTTCAGAGTGTTTTCTATCCACACATACTAATCATATGTATATACTATATTCCTGGCATGAGTAGCAGGACGTTGAAATTTGGAGCGATTTTTTACAAAATGTTGAAAAAATTCACCCGATCTTTATTTTTTATTTATTTTTATTTTACCTTTATTTAACCAGGTAGGCAAGTTGAGAACAAGTTCTCATTTACAATTGCGACCTGGCCAAGATAAAGCAAAGCAGTTCGACAGATAAAACGACACAGAGTTACACATGGAGTAAAAACAAACATACAGTCAATAATGCAGTATAAACAAGTCTATATACAATGTGAGGTGAGAAGGGAGGTAAAGGCAAAAAAGGCCATGATGGCAAAGTAAATACAATATAGCAAGTAAAATACTGGAATGGTAGTTTTGCAATGGAAGAATGTGCAAAGTAGAAATAAAAAATAATGGGGTGCAAAGGAGCAAAATAAATAAATAAATTAAAATTAAATACAGTTGGGAAAGAGGTAGTTGTTTGGGCTAAATTATAGGTGGGCTATGTACAGGTGCAGTAATCTGTGAGCTGCTCTGACAGTTGGTGCTTAAAGCTAGTGAGGGAGATAAGTGTTTCCAGTTTCAGAGATTTTTGTAGTTCGTTCCAGTCATTGGCAGCAGAGAACTGGAAGGAGAGGCGGCCAAAGAAAGAATTGGTTTTGGGGTGACTAGAGAGATATACCTGCTGGAGCGTGTGCTACAGGTGGGAGATGCTATGGTGACAAGCGAGCTGAGATAAGGGGGGACTTTACCTAGCAGGGTCTTGTAGATGACATGGAGCCAGTGGGTTTGGCGACGAGTATGAAGCGAGGGCCAGCCAACGAGAGCGTACAGGTCGCAATGGTGGGTAGTATATGGGGCTTTGGTGATAAAACGGATTGCACTGTGATAGACTGCATCCAATTTGTTGAGTAGGGTATTGGAGGCTATTTTGTAAATGACATCGCCAAAGTCGAGGATTGGTAGGATGGTCAGTTTTACAAGGGTATGTTTGGCAGCATGAGTGAAGGATGCTTTGTTGCGAAATAGGAAGCCAATTCTAGATTTAACTTTGGATTGGAGATGTTTGATATGGGTCTGGAAGGAGAGTTTACAGTCTAACCAGACACCTAAGTATTTGTAGTTGTCCACGTATTCTAAGTCAGAGCCGTCCAGAGTAGTGATGTTGGACAGGCGGGTAGGTGCAGGTAGCGATCGGTTGAAGAGCATGCATTTAGTTTTACTTGTATTTAAGAGCAATTGGAGGCCACGGAAGGAGAGTTGTATGGCATTGAAGCTTGCCTGGAGGGTTGTTAACACAGTGTCCAAAGAAGGGCCGGAAGTATACAGAATGGTGTCGTCTGCGTAGAGGTGGATCAGGGACTCACCAGCAGCAAGAGCGACCTCATTGATGTATACAGAGAAGAGAGTCGGTCCAAGAATTGAACCCTGTGGCACCCCCATAGAGACTGCCAGAGGTCCGGACAGCAGACCCTCCGATTTGACACACTGAACTCTATCAGAGAAGTAGTTGGTGAACCAGGCGAGGCAATCATTTGAGAAACCAAGGCTGTCGAGTCTGCCGATGAGGATATGGTGATTGACAGAGTCGAAAGCCTTGGCCAGATCAATGAATACGGCTGCACAGTAATGTTTCTTATCGATGGCGGTTAAGATATCGTTTAGGACCTTGAGCGTGGCTGAGGTGCACCCATGACCAGCTCTGAAACCGGATTGCATAGCAGAGAAGGTATGGTGAGATTCGAAATGGTCGGTAATCTGTTTGTTGACTTGGCTTTCGAAGACCTTCGAAAGGCACGGTAGGATAGATATAGGTCTGTAGCAGTTTGGGTCAAGAGTGTCCCCCCCTTTGAAGAGGGGGATGACCGCAGCTGCTTTCCAATCTTTGGGAATCTCAGACGACACGAAAGAGAGGTTGAACAGGCTAGTAATAGGGGTGGCAACAATTTCGGCAGATAATTTTAGGAAGAAAGGGTCCAGATTGTCTAGCCCGGCTGATTTGTAGGGGTCCAGATTTTGCAGCTCTTTCAGAACATCAGCTGAATGGATTTGGGAGAAGGAGAAATGGGGAAGGCTTGGGCGAGTTGCTGTTGGGGGTGCAGTGCTGTTGTCCGGGGTAGGAGTAGCCAGGTGGAAAGCATGGCCAGCCGTAGAAAAATGCTTATTGAAATTCTCAATTATGGTGGATTTATCAGTGGTGACAGTGTTTCCTATCTTCAGTGCAGTGGGCAGCTGGGAGGAGGTGTTCTTATTCTCCATGGACTTTACAGTGTCCCAGAACTTTTTTGAGTTAGTGTTGCAGGAAGCAAATTTCTGCTTGAAAAAGCTAGCCTTGGCTTTTCTAACTGCCTGTGTATAATGATTTCTAGCTTCCCTGAACAGCTGCATATCACGGGGGCTGTTCGATGCTAATGCAGAACGCCATAGGATGTTTTTGTGTTGGTTAAGGGCAGTCAGGTCTGGGGAGAACCAAGGGCTATATCTGTTCCTGGTTCTAAATTTCTTAAATGGGGCATGTTTATTTAAGATGGTTAGGAAGGCATTTTTAAAAAATATCCAGGCATCCTCTACTGACGGGATGAGATCAATATCCTTCCAGGATACCCCGGCCAGGTCGATTAGAAAGGCCTGCTCGCAGAAGTGTTTCAGGGAGCGTTTTACAGTGATGAGTGGAGGTCGTTTGACCGCTGACCCATTACGGATGCAGGCAATGAGGCAGTGATCGCTGAGATCTTGGTTGAAGACAGCAGAGGTGTATTTAGAGGGGAAGTTGGTTAGGATGATATCTATGAGGGTGCCCGTGTTTAAGGTTTTGGGGAGGTACCTGGTAGGTTCATTGATTATTTGTGTGAGATTGAGGGCATCAAGTTTAGATTGTAGGAACCTCCCTGCGCACGGAACCCGCTAGCGGGCTGAAATTCCACAACATAAGGTGATCGCTACATAAATAGTCATATTAAACATGAACTAAAATACAAGTGTCTCACATGTATCGAAAGCCTAGAATCTTGCTAATCCAACTGCGTTGTTGTTTAAAAAAGGATTTACTGCGAAAGAATACGATGCGATTATCTGAGCATAGAGCCCCATTAAAAATAACAATTTTAACCAGCACAGGCATAACATAATCACAAACTGCATTAAAATAAATTGTTTACCTTAGACGATCTTCGTCTGTTTGCAATTCCAATGCTCATTGTTGCACAATGAATGATCTTTTGTTTGATAAAATCCGTTTTTATAGCCTAACACGAAACATTTTGTGAACCGCTTGTGTCGTGAATTCCGTCTCATTCCATTTTTGCCGACACATTTTTGACCCACACAGAACGTGACTTTTCCAGTCATGTCTGGTTTCACTGCAATCAACTAGTTTGTTTGTAACACAATCAAACGTGATGGGCCATTTCGCGGGACGTATTGACTGAAGAAACCGATTTGAAGACAACAAGTCATGACATCATTGTGCACCAATGATTTGCCTGCTGTTTCATTGATTGACTGTATTTTAACCCAATAGATAGGTAGGTAGATAGCCAATGAGCTGAGGTAAATGGCAATAGGTCATGTTTATGTGTTGCAAGACCCATGTAGTAAGAAGCTTCAGCGTAAAGTGAGTATTGAAGTATTGTTATTATTTTTTTGAGTTTACCCCTTTTTCTCCCCAATGTCATGGTATCCAATTGTTGTAGTAGCTACTATCTTGTCTCATCGCTACAACTCCCGTACGGGCTCCGATACACAAGAGACGGAGAGACGTCCTCCGATACACAACCCAACAAAGCCGCACTGCTTCTTTAACACAGTGCGCATCCAACCCGGAAGCCAGTCACACCAATGTGTCGGAGGAAACACCGTGCACCTGGCAACCTTGGTTGGTTGCAACCTTGGCCCGCCACAGGACTCGCTGGTGCGCGATGAGACAAGAACATCCCTACCGACCAATCCCTCCCTAACACGGACGACGCTAGGCCAATTGTGCGTCGCCCCACGGACCTCCCGGTCGTGGCCGGTTACGACAGAGCCTGGGCGCGAACCCAGGGACTCTGATGGCACAGCTGGTGCTGCAGTACAGCGCCCTTAATCACTGCACCACCCGGGAGGCCCCGGAGGAATATTTTTTGAACGGGAGAGGACATCGTTTTGGACTGGTAAGTTCTTATCATGCTAATGCCCTTGTTTGAAATTAATAATATCAAATATTATTTGTGATTTTTTTTTAAATTTAGAAGCAATATATAAACATGTAATGTCATGAAATGTGAGATGTGCGTGTCTGCCGCCCCACCCCAACCCACATGAAATAGCCTATTTGAGGCTGTTGAGGAGAGGGCAGGACCACATCAATGGCCAAAGTGTAATGGAGACAGTAGATACAGCTGGTCTGTTGTAATATAATAAAGACAGTAGATCTAGCTGGTCTGTCATAATATAATAGAGACAGTAGATCTAGCTGAAATGTCATAATATAAAAGAGACAGTCGATCTAGCAGGTATTAATAATATAATTCAACCTAATATATTCAATCTTCAACCTTCAACTCTCTATATATACAGTGCCTTGCGAAAGTATTCGGCCCCCTTGAACTTTGCCACATTTTGCCACATTTCAGGCTTCAAACATAAAGATATAAAACTGTATTTTTTGTGAAGAATCAACAACAAGTGGGACACAATCATGAACGACATTTATTGGATATTTCAAACTTTTTAACAAATCAAAAACTGAAAAATTGGGCGTGCAAAATTATTCAGCCCCCTTAAGTTAATACTTTGTAGCGCCACCTTTTGCTGCGATTACAGCTGTAAGTCGCTTGGGGTATGTCTCTATCAGTTTTGCACATTGAGAGACTGACATTTTTTCCCATTCCTCCTTGCAAAACAGCTCGAGCTCAGTGAGATTGGATGGAGAGCATTTGTGAACAGCAGTTTTCAGTTCTTTACACAGATTCTCGATTGGATTCAGGTCTGGACTTTGACTTGGCCATTCTAACACCTGGATATGTTTATTTTTGAACCATTCCATTGTAGATTTTGCTTTATGTTTTGGATCATTGTCTTGTTGGAAGACAAATCTCCGTCCCAGTCTCAGGGCTTTTGCAGACTCCATCAGGTTTTCTTCCAGAATGGTCCTGTATTTGGCTCCATCCATCTTCCCATCAATTTTAACCATCTTCCCTGTCCCTGCTGAAGAAAAGCAGGCCCAAACCATGATGCTGCCACCACCATGTTTGACAGTGGGGATGGTGTGTTCAGGGTGATGAGCTGTGTTGCTTTTACGCCAAACATAACGTTTTGCATTGTTGCCAAAAAGTTCAATTTTGGTTTCATCTGACCAGAGCACCTTCTTCCACATGTTTGGTGTGTCTCCCAGGTGGCTTGTGGCAAACTTTAAATGACACTTTTTATGGATATCTTTAAGAAATGGCTTTCTTCTTGACACTCTTCCATAAAGGCCAGATTTGTGCAATATACAACTGATTGTTGTCCTATGGACAGAGTCTCCCACCTCAGCTGTAGATCTCTGCAGTTCATCCAGAGTGATCATGGGCCTCTTGGCTGCATCTCTGATCAGTCTTCTCCTTGTATGAGCTGAAAGTTTAGAGGGACGGCCAGGTCTTGGTAGATTTGCAGTGGTCTGATACTCCTTCCATTTCAATATTATCGCTTGCACAGTGCTCTTTGGGATGTTTAAAGCTTGGGAAATCTTTTTGTATCCAAATCCGGCTTTAAACGTCTTCACAACAGTATCTCGGACCTGCCTGGTGTGTTCCTTGTTCTTCATGATGCTCTCTGCGCTTTTAACGGACCTCTGAGACTATCACAGTGCAGGTGCATTTATACGGAGACTTGATTACACACAGGTGGATTGTATTTATCATCATTAGTCATTTAGGTCAACATTGGATCATTCAGAGATCCTCACTGAACTTCTGGAGAGAGTTTGCTGCACTGAAAGTAAAGGGGCTGAATAATTTTGAATTTAAGTATGCTCTCTCTAATTCTCTCATTCTCTCTCGGAGGAGGACCTGAGCCCTAGGACCATGCGTCAGGACTACCTGGCATGATGACTCCTTGCTGTCCCCAGTCCACCTGGCCTTGCCGCTGTTCCAGTTTCAACTGTTCTGCCTTCGGCTATGGAACCCTAAACTGTTGATTTTTACTCTTGAGGTGCTGTCCTGTTGCACCCTCTACAACCACTGTGACTCCACCCGGCACAGCCAGAAGAGGACTGGCCACCCCTCATAGCCTGGTTCCTCTCTAGGTTTCTTCCTAGGTTTTTGCCTTTCTGGGGAGTTTTTCCTAGCCACCGTGCTTCTACACCTGCATTGCTTGCTGTTTGGGGTTTTAGGCTGGGGATATATGAACAGATTTGATTTGATAGAGGACTGAGGGTCTTCCAAATATTGAAAGTGTGTAAATAGTTACCAATGTTATTTTGTAAATGTATATATATATTTTTTTCATATATTTTTTAATCAATAATAATTTTTTCCCCATTTTTATTTTAATTTTAATTTTCTCAATTTCTGGGGGGGTGTGTTAGAATACCATTTAGTTTTTTTGTGTATGGTTATTTGTTTCAAAATGTATACCTTCACCAATTTGGCCACTTGGGTACATTTGGGCTACTTGTGTGGGACACCTGGGTGACTTCATGATAAATGTCATGTCAGTACTGTTGCCCTCTTATATTTTCCACTGAAGTTGTCCCCATCATCCTATCTGAATGTCTGTTTTATCTTGTTCATTTTAAAGAAAAACTTATGTTTTTTTCATTGTTTTATCTAAACCAGATCTAATGTGTGTTATTCTCCTACATTCAATTCACATTTACACAAACTTCAGAGTGTTTTCTTTCAAATGGTACCAAGAATATGCATATCCTTGGTTCTGTGCCTGAGCTACAGGCTGTTAGATTTGGGTATGTCTTCAGGCGGAAATTGCACAAAGTAGGGGGGGGGGGAGCTGCAAGAGGTTTTAATACAGGTAACGAGTGGAGGACAGAAGAGCCTCTTAAAGAACAAGTTACAGGTCTGTGAGAGCTTATTTTCCACCATAATTTGCAAATAAATTCATTAAAAATCCTACAATGTGATTTTGTCATTTTGTCTGTCATAGTTGAAGTGTACCTATGATGAAAATTACAGGCCTCTCTCATCTTTTTAAGTGGGAGAACTTGCACAATTGGTGGCAGATTTTTTGCCCCACTGTATATACCGTAGGGGTGAAGGGGTGAGATGGGCTGCTATGCTGTCACACCTGTACATCCATTACATGCAGAAATGCATTGCATGCAGAAATGCATATGCACACAAACAAATGTAAATATGTCCATACCGAAGTAACATATGCACAGATTGTTCTCCACGCACATACAGTATGCACGCACGCACGCACACAGACACACACACAGACACAGACACACACACACACACACACAGGTTACCCTCTATTCATGTGATAAATCCTCCATCTCAGTTTCCCATAGTTAGTTGGGAACAAACATTTTTTGGGTTTAACATTGGTTGTGAGAACGAAGCCATATGTTTCATGACTGGTAAAAGTTTTCTAAACGTTCTGAGAACAGAAGTTAATATTTCTGCATGGGGGTTCTGAGAACGTTCTACTCTGGTTCCTTGAATGTTTTCCTGGGAGGTTTTATTATGCTTTGAAACTGAAATTCTAGATTATTTCTAGATTTTTGTCCTCTATAACTAACTTAACTTTCACTGAATGTTTCAATAAGACTGCTACCTTATTTTGGGTCAACTTTTTAATTTCCTTACGCATTTATTTTCCTTAATTTAGGATTTGAACCTAAGATCTTCTGTTCTTTATCCATGGAATTTGTCCACTGTGCCAACAGGATGAAGCTAGCAGGCTGTGTATTTTTTTATAAATACAAAGCTATTCATTAAGTATATTCAAACAAACCCCATTTCAAAGGAAACTACACTCATTGAGATCAGGTGTGGCCAATTAGTGGGCGAGGCCAACACACCTGAACACAATTAACAAGATAGAGGATAAGGAAAGTTTTGTTTATGTTGAGAACGGAATGTATGTTTTTAAATAACATTCTTTGATCATTCTCTGAACCTTACTAAAGTATTTCTGTGTTGGAACATCGAGAACATTATTTTAAATACAACCATGAGGAAACCTGTAGGACTCGTTATGCTGAAGTACTGAAATTCCCACAGTGGAATGTTGTTTCTTAACATTTTCTGAACTATTTGAGAACATTCCCAATTTCAAACCTGTTACAGAACTCTCCTAGAACATTACCAAAATGTAAATGAAATGTAACCATGTTTGAACTTTTCTGAAATGTTCTGTTAAAGTAATGAAATATAAAGAAAATATATATTTTATGTCAAGTTCCTTAAATGTACTGACACTGCTCCAAAGTCAAGCAACTATCCTGCACCACTCCCAGGAAGTTGTGGGAAGTTTGTATGCAAAATAACCATAGGACAACCATGCACTCACCAAGCTTTTAGAAACATATGATTCTCAAAACATTATGTGCTAGCTGGGTTACCCTTTTCCACCTCACCACCTGCACTATACCATAGATTGACAAAAGGTACCTAAAGACTCTCAGACCATGAGAAACAAGATTGTGTGTGTGTGTGTGTGTGTGCGTGTGCGTGCGTGTGAGAGTTTGTGAGAAAGAGAGATAGAGTGTGTGCTGCCCTTTCCCCCTGGCACTCTCCAACATGGATATTACCATACAGCTTCCCTCTGGTAATCATCCCCCCTCAGAACTGTCAGAGCTGTTTGATGTTTCATTTATAATTCTGTTGTGAATATCATTCTATAGAACAATGTTGACAGAAGCTACAGAATGAAATTTAGAATTGCTTTGACAGAAGCATTTTTCTAGTCTATGATATTAACATCAAACTCAGAGCATTCAAAAACATGCATTATCAAAATTCTTAGAATTTTGATAATGCATGTTTTTGAATGCTCTGAGTTTGATGTTAATGTCATGATTCAAGTGAACTATTACTTGAATCATGAGCATTTAACAGCTCCAAACTGCAGCTCCAAATGATGCTTCTGGAGATGTTTCTACAACTTGATCGGAATCCACCTGTGGTAAATTCAGTTGATTGGACATGATTTGCAAAGGCACACACACCTGTCTATATAAGGTCCCACAGTTGACAGTACATGTCAGAGCAAAAACCAAGCCATGAGGTCCAAGGAACTGGGGAAGGGTACCAAAACATTTCTGCAGTATTGAAGTTCCCCTAGGACACAGTGGCATTCTTAAATGGAAGAAGTTTGGAATCACCAAACTAGAGCTGGCTGCCCGGCCAAACTGAGAAATTGGGAGAGAAGGGCCTTAGTCAGGGAGGTGACCAAGAACCCGATAGTCACTCTGACAGAGCTCCCGAGTTCCTCTGTGGAGATAGGAGAATATTTCAGAAAGACAACCATCTCTGCAGCACCTCACCAATCAGGCCTTTACAGTTGAGAGGCTAGACGGAAGCCACTCCTCAGTAAAAGGCACAGGACAGCCCGCTTGGAGTTTGACAAAAGGCACCTAAAGACTCTCAGCCCATGAGAAACAAGATTCTCTGGTCTGATGAAACCAAGATTGAACTCTTTGGCCTGAATGCCAAGATTCACATCTGGAGGAAACCTTGCACCATCCCTACGGTGAAGCATGGTGGTGTCAGCATTGTGCTGTGTAGATGTTTTTCAGTGGCAGGGTCTGAAACACTAGTCAGGATCGGGGTAAAGATGAATGGAGCAAAGTACAGAGGGATCCTTGATGAAAATCTGCTCCAGAGCGCTCAGGACCTCAGACTTGGGGGAAGGTTTATACCTTCCATCAAGACAACAACCCATCAGGACAACGACCCTAAGCACCCAGTCAAGACAATGCAGGAGTGGCTTCGGGTCAAGTCTCTGAATGTCCTTCAGTTTCCCAGCCGGAGCCCGTTCAAACATCTTTGGAGAAACCTGGAAATAGCTGTGCAGCGATGCTCCCCATCCAACCTGACAGAGCTTGAGAGGATCTGCAGAGAAGAATGGGAGAAACTCCCAAAATACAGATGTGCCAAACTTGTAGCGTCATAACCAAGAAGACTCAAGGCTGTAATCGCTGTTAAAGGTGCTTCAACAAAGTACTGAGTAAAGGGTCTGAATTTTTATGTAAATGTGATATTTCAGGATTTAAAAAAATACATTTTCAAAAATGTCTTAACCTTTTTTTTCTTTTGCATTATAGGGTATCTTGTGTCGATTGATGAGGGGAAAAACGATGTAATAAATTTTAGAATTTAAGTAATGTAACAAAACAGTAATGTAACAAAATGTGGAAAAAGTCAAGGGGTCTGAATACTTTCCGAGTGCACTGGCCCAAACACATACTGCAGACACGCACACACACACCACGTTGTCACAGGCCTGGGAGAACAAATGATGTGCATGATGAACTCTGACTGGTGCTTGCTTTCAAAATGAGGCCCTCTTCTCTTCCACACATTTAATTTAAAAAACACATTGTCTGCAGAGATTAATATTAATTTCAGTAAGGAATAAGAAGGCTCCCTACAGACAAAATCAAATAACCTTGTGGATATATCATAATATAAGGTTCTTTCATAATATTTTAATTAAACGCTCTAAGCTAAACACTCTGCATACATGCATTTTATCATGATCTGTTTGTGTGTGAGTCTGTGTCTGTCTGTGTGTGTGTGTGCATGTGCATATTCTTTTATGTGTTTGCCTGCGTGTTTCTGTGTGTGTGTGTGTGTGTGTGTGTGTGTGTGTGTGTGTGTGTGTGTGTGTGTGTGTGTGTGTGTGTGTGTGTGTGTGTGTGTGTGTGTGTGCTCATGCTTACATGTTTGCGTGTGTCTGTGCATATGTGTGTAAAGTGACAGTTTCAGTGAAGTGACAAGGTGAAGTAAGGCAAGTTAAGAGAAGAGAAACCCACAGTAGCCCCATTAACCCCACAGAGCCCTACATAACCCTGAGCCCCATGACTCCTAATGCTGTGACCCAGGGTTTCAGTACCTGAACATTATGGCCAAAAGTGTCACATCATGAATACACACAGTGTCTGCCAAATGCCAATCAAGGTCAAGTAGAAGTAGTATGAGAGGTATTATCACAAAAACAACACAGTTGAAAAAATATATCTCTTCAGAGATGGGAGGGGTTGAGGATAGCTGAAGGATGTGACTAAAAACAAACAAAATATAACTATTGTAAAATATAGTGTGTCCCTAAAATGTATATAGTATGTGTAAGCTGGAAGTAGAAGCCTAAGTGTTGTCATCCATTAGTTTACTCCAATTAGGGGAGGGGTGGTAGGGTTAAGGGAAAATAATGAAGTAAAATATACACATTACCAGTCAAAGGTTTGGACATACCTACTCATTCAGGGGTTTTTCTTTATTTTACTATTTTCTACATTGTAGAATAACAGTGAAGACATCAAAACTATGAAATAACACATACGGAATGATGTGATAACCAAAAAAGTGTTAAACAAATCAAATTAGATTTTAGATTCTTCAAAGTTTGCCTTGATGCCAGATTTGCACTTGGCGTTCTCTCAACCAGCTTCACCTGGCATGGTTTTCTAACAGTCTTGAAGGAGTTCCCACATATGCTGTGAATTTGTTGGCTGCTTTTCGGCCTTGTTAGCTTTTTGATATTGACCAGATAACCCATGTTAATGGACAATGTATCAATCCTGAATGATGCAGTCTAAATTAATGTGATCTGTGATCTTCAGTCATAATGGTGCTCTGTTGATCCTTTAGCCTGTAATCCAAACTGAATGCTCAGTTTCTCCATTGCTTCCTCTGTTGTAACGGAGCATATCAGTGTGGATTCCATGCTTTTGCCGCCTATCCTCACTTTCCTCTGCTAATGCCCATTGTCAGTCTGGGACACACTGGTACTTCACTGGGAAACGCGCTGCCAGGCTGTGCCACTGATGTCCCATCTGCTCCAATGGGGAGAATTAGCTTCTCTCTCACCCCCCCCCTCTCCCTCTCTCTCTCTCTCTCTCTCTCTAACCCTCTCTCTCTCTCTCTCTCTCTCTAACCCTCTCTCTCTCTCTCTCTCTCTAACCCTCTCTCTCTCTCTCTCTCTCTCTCTAACCCTCTCTCTCTCTCTAACCATCTCATATTTCTCTCGATGAGCTGTGAAACACTCACAAGAGCCTCATGAGTAAGGGATGAGTGAGAGGTTGGTGAAAGTTTAAAAAAAATGCAGCTCTACAGACTGTGACTTTGGACATTAAGAACAAGATAAGTGGAAAGTCATTATGCCAATATGAATCAACAATGTCCCATTGCCTCAATTTAGCCTCCTACGTTATTTAATCAAACCCTCAAGATTTCTGGTGTCAATCAACCAACAACCAGCAAACACCCATTTTCATCCCCATGTCTCTGGTTAGGCTGTCTGTGTGTGTATCTCCATGTGTCCCTGTGTGTATTCATAATTGTGCAGCAAGCCATGTCTCAGTCTTACCATGGGAGTGAGCAGGTCATTGTTCTATGTCATTAATCATAGCAGACAGCTCATAACAGCCCAATCTTTTTTTTATTTGACCTTTATTTAACCAGGCAAGTCAGTTAAGAACACATTCTTATTTTCAATGACGGCCTAGGAACAGTGGGTTAACTGCCTGTTCAGGGGCAGAACGACAGATTTGTACCTTGTCAGCTCGGGGGTTTGAACTTGCAACCTTCCAGTTACTAATCCAACGCTCTAACCACTAGGCTACCCTGCCGCCCCAATCTGCATGTAAGGAGGAGAGGAGGGGGGTGAGAAGGAGAATGAATAAGAAGGAATAACATCCCCTTAGGTACTCTTCTGGCCGCTACTTGAATTAGGGAATCTAATCTAACATGCAACATTAAATTATGCATGTTAAGTAGCAGTGGCATTTGAACCCTCGACATCAACAACTAGACATTGTTATCCAATCAGACTGTTAGTTATGGCCCTGAGTGCTGTTGAATCTGTTGATTCTGTCCCAGTTAGACAGGCAAAATTAGCAAAGTTAACAAATTACACAAAGCTGTACTCTATACCAGTGTTTCTCAACTCCACCACTAGCAGATATTTGTGTTGTAGCCACTGACAAACTCACCGGATTCAACTCATTGAGGGCTTGATGATTAGTTGACAAGTTGAATCAGGTGTGCTTGTCCAGGGCTACAACAAAAATGTGCGCAGTTGGGGGTACTCGAGAACTGGAGTTGGGAAAAGCTGGTCCATATGAACATTACTACAACCACATAGTATACAAGCTGAGGAGTGGAACAATACATCACAGTATATCCCACTAATACGTATCTTTGGTCCATACTTGTTGGAGCATTGACTATTGAGAGAAAAACATAAATCTGGGGTCTGTCAATCTGTGCGTGTAGGAAAACTAAGAAACCAATTTGTGTCTTACGTAGAACCGCACAGGACAAAAAAAAAGGAAAATGAATTTAAGCAAGATAAAAACCAAAGAGAGAATGAATGATTGTATTTAAAAAAATGGTGAGCGATGGGGGAAACCAGGTAGAGCTAGAGAGATGGGGGAACCCATGGAGAGCTAGAGAGATGAGGGACACCGGGGAGAGCTAGAGAGATGGGGGACACCGGGGAGAGCTAGAGAGATGAGTGACACCAGGGAGAGCTAGAGAGATGGGTGACACCAGGTAGAGCAAGAGAGATAGGGCACACCAGGGAGAGCTAGAGAGATGGGGGACACCGGGGAGAGGTAGAGAGCTGAGTGACACAGGGGAGAGCTAGAGAGATGGGGGACACCGGGGAGAGATAGAGAGATGAGTGACACCGGGGAGAGCTAGAGAGATGAGTGACATCAGGGAGAGCTAGAGAGATGGGGAAAACCGGGGAGAGCTAGAGAGATGGGGGACACCAGGGAGAGCTAGAGAGATGGGGAACCCCATGGAGAGCTAGAGAGATGGGGGACACCAGGGAGAGCTAGAGAGATTAGGGACAGCAGGGAGAGCTTGAGAGATGGGGGACACCAGGGAGAGCTAGAGAGATGGGTGACACCTGTGAGAGCTAGAGAGATGGGGGACACCGGGGAGAGATGGGGACACCAGGGAGCTCTAGAGAGATGAGTGACACCGGGGAGTGCTCGAGAGATGAGTGACAGCGGGGAGAGGTAGAGAGCTGAGTGACACCGGGGAGAGCTATAGAGATGGGGGACACCGGGGAGAGCTAGAGAGAGGAGTGACACCGGGGAGAGCTGGAGAGATGAGTGACACTGGGGAGAGCTAGAGAGATGAGTGACACCAGGGAGAGCTAGAGAGATGGGTGAAACCAGGGAGAGCTAGAGAGATGAGTGACACCGGGGAGAGCTAGTCAGATGGGGGACACCAGGGAGAGCTAGAGAGATGAGTGACACCAGGGAGAGCTAGAGAGATGGGTGACACCAGGTAGAGCTAGAGAGATATGGCACACCAGGGAGAGCTAGTGAGATGGGGGACATCAGGGAGAGCTAGAGAGATGAGGGACACCAGGGAGAGCTAGAGAGATGGGGACACCAGGGAGAGGTAGAGAGATGGGGAACACCAGGGAGAGTTAGAAAGATGGAGGACACCAGAGACAGAAAGAAGAAGTGAGAGGAAGGGAGGGACAGAGAGAGAGGAGAAGAATGGAGTGTAGTGGTTAGGGAAGGGTGAAGATGAAAAGGCAGAGTGATGTACTCCAGGACACAGCTGTACTGGGACTTGCTCACACACACTCGCTCACACACACAGACCCTTGACATCACTCTCCCTATTTCTAATTACACTCAGGCGTAAAATGCAAATACAATAAATATTCCTTTCATGTCCAGGAGAAGAAAAAACTGCACTATTATTCAATGGGAATACAAATCCCAAATGCTTCAGTTAAGCACCAAGCTGAAAACAAAGAACCCTGCGATGTGATGACTGAGTGCGTCTGTTGGTCTGGGGAGAGGGGGAACGAGACAGAGACAGAATGAGAGAGATAGTCATTTGGTCTTTGTGAAATCCTAATAAAATACTACAAAGCCATAGTGTACTTACATGTTGGGGTTATACAGTACAAACTATTAACTATAACTCATCGTTCAGTAATTTGCTTTGATTCAAATATCAAACATTTTCAACAGATGTGATATTCTAAACATATTTTTTTATTTCACCTTTATTTAACCAGGTTGGCCAGTTAAGAACAAGTTCTCATTTACAACTGCGACCTGGCCAAGATAAAACAAAGCAGTAGGATACAAACAACAACACAGAGTTACACATGGAATAAACAAATGTACAGTCAATAACACAAAAGAAAACATATATATACAGTGTGTGCAAATTAGTTGAGATTAGGGAGGTAAGGCAATAAATAAGCCGTAGTGGCGAAGTAGTTACAAATTAGCAATTAAACACTGGAGTGATAGATGTGGTGAAGATGAATGTGCAAGTAAAGATACTGGGGTGCAAAGGAGCAGCAAAGAAAATTACAATATGGGGATGAGGTAGATGGATGGGCTACTTACAGATGGGCTATGTACAGATGATCTGTGAGCTCTGACAGCTGGTGCTTAAAGTTAGTGAGGGAGATATGAGTCTCCAACTTCAGTGATTTTTGCAATTCGTTCCAGTCATTGGCAGCAGAAAACTGGAAGGAAAGGTGACCAAAAGAGGAATAGGCTTTGGGGGCAACCAGTGAAATGTACCTGCTGTAGCGCGTGCTACTGCTGGGTGCTGCTTTGGTGACCAGTGAGCTGAGAAAAGGTGGGCTTTTTCTAGCAAAGTCTAAAAGATGACCTGGAGCCAGTGGGTTTGGCGACAAATATGACGCGTGAGCCAGCCAACGAGAGCATACAGGTCGCAGTGGTGGGTAGTATATAGGGCATTGGTGAATAAAAGGATGGCACTGTGATAGACTGCATCCATTTTGCTGAGTAGAGTGTTGGAGGCTATTTTGTAAATTACATCGCCGAGGTCAAGGATCAGTAGGATAATCAGTTTTACAAGGGTATGTTTGGCAGCATGATTGAAGGATGCTTAGTTGCGAAATAGGATGCCAGTTCTAGATTTAATTTTGGATTGGAGATGCTTGAGTCTTGAGTCTGGAAGGACTCTGGAAGGAGAGTTTACAGTCTAACCATACACCTAGGTATTTGTAATTGTCCACATATTCTAAGTCAGAACCGTCCAGAGTAATGACGTGTGAATTGCAGGCAGGTGTGGTTAGCGATCGGTTGAAGAGCATGCATTTAGTTTTACTTGCATTGAAGAGCAGTTGGAAGCCACAGAAGGAGAGTTGTATGGCATTGAAGCCCGTCTGGAGGTTTGTTAACAGGGTGGCCAAAGAAGGGCCAGAAGTATACCGAATGGTGTCGTCTGAGTAGAGGTGGACCAGATAATCACCAGCAGCAAGAGTGACATCATTGATGTATACAGAGAAAAGAGTCGGCCTGAGAATTGAACCCTGTGGCACCCCCATAGAGACTGCCAGAGTTCCGGACAACAGGCCCTCCGATTTGACACACTGAAATCTATCTGAGGAGTAGTTGGTGAACCAGGCGAGGCAGTCATTTGAGACACCAAGGTTGTGGAGTCTGCCGATAAGAATGCGGTGATTGACAAAAGCCTTGGCCAGATTGATGAAGACGGCTGCACAGTATTGTCTTTTATTGATGGCTGTTATGATATCGTTTAGGACCTTGAACGTGGCTGAGGTGCACCCAAGACCATCTCAGATGAGATGGATCTCAGATGATACGAAAGATAGGTTGAACAGGCTAGTAATAGGGGTTGCAACAACTGCGACGGATAATTTTAGGAAGAGACATTCCAAATTGTCTAGTCCAGCTGATTTGTAGGGGTCCAGATTTTGCAATACTTTCAGAACATCAGCTATCTGGATTTGGCTGAAGGAGAAAAATGGGGGAGGTTTGAGCAAGTTGCTGTGGGGGATGCAGGGCTGTTGAACGGGGTAGGGGTAGCGAGGTGGAAAGCATGGCCAGCCGTAGAAAAATGCTTATTGAAATTCTCAATTATTGTGGATTTATCGGTGGTGACAGTGTTTCCTAGCCTCAGTGCAGTGGACAGCTGAGAGAAGGTGCTCTTATTCTCTATGGACTTTACAGTGTCCCAGAACTTTTTGGAGTTTGTGCTACACTGCCTGTCTATATTGGTTCCTAACTTGCCTGAAAAGTTGCATATCGCGGGGGCTATTCGATGCTAATGCAGTATGCCACAGGATGTTTTTGTGCTGGGCAAGGGCAGTCAGGTCTGTAGTGAACCATGGGCTATATCTGTTCCTGGTTCTACCTTTTTGAATGGGGCATGCTTATTTAAGATGGTGAGGAAAGCACTTTTAAAGAATTCCAGGCATCCTCTACTGACGGAATGAGGTCAATATCCTTCCAGGATACCTCGACCAGGTCAATTAGAAAGGCCTGCCCGCTGAAGTGTTTTAGGGAATGTTTGACAGTGATGAGTCGTGGTCGTTTGACCTCAGGCCCATTACGGACGCAGGCAATGAGGCAGTGATCGCTGAGATCCTGGTTGAAATCAGCAGAGGTGTATTTAGAGGGCAGGTTGGTCACAATGATATCTGTGAGGGTGCCCGTGTTTACGGATTTGGGGTTGTACCTGGTAGGTTCATTGATAATTTGTGTGAAATTGAGGGCATCTCGCTTAGATTGTAGGACGGCCGGGGTGTTATGCATGTCCCGTGTAGGTCACCTAACAGTGCGAGCTCTGAAGATAGATGGGGGCCATCAATTCACATATGGTGTCCAGGGTACAGCTGGGGGCAGAAAGTGGTCTATAAAAAGCGGCAACGGCGAGAGACTTGTTTCTGGACAGGTGTATTTTTAGAAGTAGAAGCTCGAATTGTTTGGGCACAGACCTGGATAGTATGACAGAACTATGCAGGTTATCTCTGCAGTAGATTGCAACTCCACCCCCTTTGGCAGTTCTATCTTGTTGGAAAATGTTATAGTTAGGGATGGAAATTTCAGTATTTTTGGTGGCCTTCCCAAGCCAGGATTCAGACATGGCTAAGACATCTGGATTGGCAGAGTGTGCTAAAGCAGTGAGTAAAACAAACTTAGGGAGGAGGCTCCTAATGTTAACATGCATGAAACCAAGGCTTTTACGGTTACAGAAGTCAACAAATGAGAGCGCCTGTGGAATGGGAGTGGAGCTAGGCGATGCAGGGCCTGGATTAACCTCTACATCACCAGGAGAACATAGGATAAGGGTACGGCTAAAGACTATAAGAACTGGTCGTCTAGTGAATTCGGAACAGAGACTAAACGGAGCAGGTTTCGGGGCGTGGAAGAAGAGATTCAAGGCATAATGTACAGACAAGGGTATGGTAGGATGTGAATACAGTAAACCTGAATACAGTAAACCTAGGCATTGAGTGACGATGAGAGGGTTTTGTCTCTAGAGACATAATTTAGACCAGGTGAGGTCACCCCATGTGTGGTAGGCGAAACAAAAGGGCTAGCTAAGGCATATTGAGCAGGACTGGAGGCTCTACAGTGAAATAAGACAACAATCACTAACCAAAACAGCAATGGACAAGACATATTGACATTGGGGAGAGGCATGCGTAGCCGAGTGATCATAGGAACCAGTGGGTAGCTTGGCGATTTGGAGACACGGCGATTCAGACAGCTAGCGGGCCGGGGCTAGCAGGCTAGCAGAAGGGCCTTAGGGGGATGTTCCGATGGAAGAAGTCTGTTGTAGTCCCCTGGGACGGTTACGTCGGCAGACCAGTCATGTTGGATCGGCAGGGCTCCGTGTAGGCAGTCAAAGGGTCCAGGCCAATTGGCAAAATATGTATTGTAGCCCAAGGAGTGGCTGATGGACCTCTTCAGCTAGCCAGGAGTTGGGCCTAGCACGAGGCTAGTTCCAGGCTCACTGGTGCTTGCTTCGGGAGAGACGTTAGCCAAGGGGTAGCCACTCAGATAGCAGCTAGCTAGCTGCGATGATCCAGGTGAAAAGGTTCAGAGCATGCGGTAGGAAACCGGAGATGTGGCGATAAAGCAGTCCGGTATGCTCTGGGTTGAATCGCGCTGTGCAGACTGGCAGGAGTTGACCGTGCTAAGGTTAGCTGATGACCACTAGCAGTGGCTAATTGACCACTAGCCAGTAGCTAGTTAGCTGGCTAGCTCCTGTTGGGGGTTCCGGTTCTAAAGTATAGAAAGTAGCATTTTGAGTTAACATTACTACACACATCATAAACGTAATGTTAGCTAGCGAGCCAGCCATCTAATGTCAGCTAGCTAGTTAACAGTAAGCTTTAACTTGCAATGAGAACAATGTTCTGACAAAATTAGAAACATATAATTCCAGTACTTCAGCATAATGTTTCCAACATGGTTCTATTTAAATCATGTTTTCAAAACATTCAGATAGCATTATGAAACAACGTTCTTCTGTGGGAATTTCAGTATTTTCAGTTTTACCGGTCTGGAAACGTATGGCTTCATCCCAGAACCAATGGCAAACCAAAAACGTACTTTCCCATAACTTCCAAGAAACCAAATGTGTTAGCTGGGTTCCCCTGTTTCCCTCGCCTTTCCTCACTCCGGTGTTCACTAGATTGTGTTACCGTGGCGATGGGAGCTAAGCCTGTATTATGCACCTCTGTGGGGAGCCTCAAATTGCCTGCGAAGTATTGGAGACACATACACCCATGCACACACACAGCACTTGCGTAGCCCTGGCGCAGAATTGGACACTTTGCGCTAAAGCTAACTGGGCCGTATTGCTTTGACTGGGCCTTAATTGCATGTCATGGGACAGCGGGGGAATGTTTCTGAGAGTGACGTGTGTATGAGTATAGGAATGTGAAAGCATTTTTAACTGAAAGAGCCTACCCCAGCCTTATGCCTGTGTAGGTGTTAGTGTGTATGCACATGTATGTGAGAGGGGAATTGTATTGTGTACGACATACAATTTTCAAAAAATGTGTGTGTGTGTGTCAAAGAGATTACCTGTGTGTGTGTGTGTGTGTGTGTGTGTGTGTGTGTGTGTGTGTGTGTGTGTGTGTGTGTGTGTGTGTGTGTGTGTGTGTGTGTGTGTGTGTGTGTGGTGAAAGGAGGGTGTAATTTATGAAGTGTCAGTATACAGGGCTACTACCAAGTGCCAGGCTGTTAGGAGATGTTCAGTGTGTAATAACGGACTGAGATGTAATCACACATATTTCCCTCTCAATTGATAAGACCATTTTGTCCTCTAAAGTCTTGTGAATAAATATACTGTTGTATTTGCTGAGTTGAGTACAGAAGTTCATTCACAGTGATCTGTGGAGATTCTCACTACAATAATGTATACCGTTACACACTGACTATATTGTATTTGTTAACTATCTTCATTTTCAACTTATCTAGTAGTCTAGTAAATACACCTTGAATTAATTATTTATGGCATTGAGTTCAATTGCAAGCGATTGGGTTCTTGAAGTTTAAAAAAAATGACAGAAAGAATGTTCAGAATGTTACGGCTTTCTTCCGTCGAAGGAGAGTTGAACCAAAATGCAGCGTGGTTAGTTCGATACATGTTTAATGAAAACGAATACGAACAATACAAAAACAACAAACGGAAAATGTGAAAACCTATACAGCCTGTCTGGTGACAACTAACACAGAGACAGGAACAATCACCCACAAAACACACAGTGAAACCCAGGCTACCTAAATATGGTTCCCAATCAGAGACAACGAGAATCACCTGACTCTGATTGAGAACTGCCTCAGGCAGCCATAGACTATGCTAGAGACCCCTACTCAGCCACAATCCCAATACCTACTAAAACCCCAATACCACAACACAACACAAAATAACCCCATGTCACACCCTGGCCTGACCAAATAAATATATAAACACAAAATACTAAGACCAGGGCGTGACACAGAAAGAGAATATAGTAAATTGAATGTTGATTAAGACTGTTGTTGATAGGATTAATGGTATAACTGATGATAACTAATGATAACTACTGATGGATTTAATTCAAGAATCTCTCTATATAATCCAACCCTTAATGGTGCCACCCTTAGATGAATTGGGATATGATAGAGACTTTTATTTTTTTTGCAGGTGGATCAAATTAATTCAATAAATTAGATCAATTAATTATTCCAGTAATTAATCAGTACATGATCTTGAATATCCATAGCCAAAGTCACAACACTGCTGAATGGCTTATTGCCTCAAGCTTTTGTCTGTGTTAGGCTATTGTGTTCAGTTGCCCTGTGTCATAACTTCTACCGAAGTCGGTCCCTCTCCTTGTTCGGGCGGCGTTCGGCGATCAACGTCACCGGTCTTTTAGCCATCGCCGATCCACTTTTCATTTTCCATTTGTTTTGTCTTTGTTTTCTACACACCTGGTTTCTATTGGTTCCCCAATTACATGTCCATTATATAACCCTCTGTTTCCCACATGTTAGTGTGCATGTTTATTGACTGTTCATGGCGGTACTTGTCAGCTGGATATGTTTGCCGGGTTATGTATTTACTCCTGTTATTTTCGAGTAACCGGTAGTTCTCAGCAGTTTGAGTATTGTCTGTACACTGGTGCTGTCATGGAATTAAAAACCTTGTACGCTCAGTTCTGCTCTTCTGCGCCTGATTCACTGCACCAGGTTAACCATCGCCTGACACCCTGGCTGTCACGCCCTGACCTGAGATATCTCTGTTTTCTTTATATTTTGGTTAGGTCAGGGTATGATTAGGGTGGGTACGCTAGTTTTTGCATTGTCTAGGGGTTTTGTATTGTCTAGGGTTTTTGTATGTCTAGGGTTTTGTAGGTCAAGGTGATTTGTATATTTGTAGTGGCCTGATATGGCTCCCAATCAGAGGCAGCTGTTTATCGTTGTCTCTGATTGGGGATCCTATTTAGGTAGCAATTGCCCTTTGATGTTTGTGGGATCTTGTTCTATGTTTAGAAGATCCCACCAAAAAGGGACCAAGCAGCGTGTTCAGGGGGAATGGACCTGGGAGGAGATCCTGGATGGAGCAGGACTGAAGGAGGAAATAGAGGCAGTGAAAGCGGAACGGCGACGTTACGAGGAGTTATACCAACGAGGTAGGCCACAGAAACCGCAAGAACATTTTGGATGGGGCAAATGGAACAGTCGGCGGAGCCGAGGAGCGAACCAGAGCCCGTCAGGGAGTCGGATGAGGAGAGAGGTGAGGAGGTGAGGAGAGAGGTGCTAGCATTGAGAGCGCTGCAAAGCGGGTGTGCTGAGGTGTGTGTCATCAGCCCGGTACCGGTCCCATGCATCAGGTCTCCAATGCGCCTCCACAGTCCAGTACGTCCTGTGCCTCCTCTTCGCACTCGCCCTGAGGTGCGTGTCATCAGCCCGGTGCCACCTGTACCGGTCCCACGCATCAGGTCTCCAGTACACCTCCACAGTCCAGTATGTCCTGTGCCTCCTCCCCGCACTCGCCCTGAGGTGCGTGTCATCAACCCGGTGCTAACAGTACCAGTCCAACGCATCAGGCCTCCAGTGCGCCTCCACAGTCCAGAGCTTCCGACGACAGTTCCCAGTCCATTGCTTCCGGTGACAGTTCCCAGTCCAGAGCCTCCAGCGACGGTCCCCAGTCCGGAGCCTCCAGCGGCGATCCCCAGTCCGGAGCCTCCAGCTACGGTCCCCAGTCTGGGGTCTCCAGCGAAGATCCCCAGTCCGGGGCCTCCAGCGATGGTCCCCAGTCCGAGATCTCCAGCGACGGTCCCCAGTCCTCCGGCGATGATCCACAGTCCAGAGCCTCCGGCGATGATCCACGGTCCGGTTCTACAAAGGTGGAGGGATCAGCGTAAAGAGGGGGAGAGGCGTCCAGAACCAGAACCAGAACCAGAGCCGCCACCGAGGGTAGATGCCCACCCAGACCCTCCCCTATAGGTTCAGGTTTGCGGCTGGGAGTCCGCACCTTTGGGGGGGTACTGTCACGCCCTGACCTGAGATATCTCTGTTTTCATTATATTTTGGTTAGGTCAGGGTGTGACTAGGGTGGGTACGCTAGTTTTTGTATTATCTAGGGGGGTTGCATTGTCTAGGGTTTTTGTATTTCTAGGATTTTGTAGGTCTAGGTGATTTGCATGTTTTTATGGTGGCCTGAAATGTTTCCCAATCAGAGGTAGCTGTTTATCGTTGTCTCTGATTGGGGATCATATTTAGGTAGCCATTTCCCTTTGGTGTTTGTGGGATCTTGTTCTATGTTTAGTTGCCTGTCTACACTATTCATATTAGCTTCACGGTTCGTTTTGTTGTTTTGTTAGTTTGTTCAGTGTTCATTCTTTTAATAAATTAGAATGTACGCATACGACACTGTGCCTTGGTCTCATTCGTATAACGGACGTGACACTGGCTGTGTTCCATTCTGATCACTCCCTGTGGTCTCCAACGAAAGAAAGATTGTGTGACATGATGTCTCATGACAAGGCAGTCATCAATCAGAGCACCATTACACCGTGTCAAGGAGGGATGGAGGACTGAGAGTTAGCAGATTGTCACGGCATCAGAAGGTTAGAAGGGATGGAGGAAGGAGGGAAGGAGGGAGGGATGGAGGAAGAAAAAGGTGTGGGAGGGAAGATAGGAGTGAGAGAGGATGGGAACGAATGAAGGAAGGATGGAGGAGGATGTCAGAGCAGCGGTGCAGAGATGACCCAAACATCAGGTGGCGCCACCTGGCTCCTCTCCTCTGAGCGTCTTTAGTCTCTTCTGTGTGCCCCCAGCCTGATGAAAACGTTGCATTTAGTAATTTGTTGGAGCATTGTATCTTATTTCTTTCATTACTTTTCTGTTCTGTACACATACAAGTTACTGGATGTGTGCACAACATTTCCTAACAAGCCCCATTCCACTTCAAACATATTTTCACTGAAGGCTTACGTCTGTCACTAACACTCTATGCCTCTCTCTCTCTCTCTCTCTCTCTCTCGCTCTCTCTCTCTCTCTCTCTCTCTATCTCTCTCTCTCTCTCTCTCTCACCTCCTCGCTTTCTTTTCCAATGTCTCTCTAATCGCTCGCTCTTTCTCTCTCTGCTCTTCTCTCAGGTGTGATGCCGGAGCAGCGTCAGTTTAGGACTCAGTTTGTGTGTAGTGTCGTGGCGTCTCACGTCAGCCACCAGCCCTCCACCAGTCTCAGCTTCGTCTGGATTGCTCCTCCACCCAGCACTGGCTGTGTCAACTTCCTGTAAGTACTGTACCACAGTTGATAAGCCTTTTACACATATTTTTACCATAGAACAGCTTTATATAGGGCTGATAAAGACTTCAAGTAGTCTTGCCAAACAGACAGAATATTATTTTGTTGGTCAGGAAATAACTTTTAAATTGAGTTTGTGGAGTTTTAAAACAGTATAGAAACAAAAGGGTACATATCCTTAATATGAGAATCCATGAATGGAATCTATTAACTAATGTGTTCCTAAAGTGACCCGCTAACTACAGTGATCTGCTAGCCTCAGTAGCGGGATGGCCCATCTCTCTCCAGCCATATCCTCTCAGACAGGAAGAGAGGATTATCTTGATCCGACTGCATCATGTTGACAGGAAACAGGGAGGGGACAGAAAAGTGTGTGTCAGGATGTGCGAGTGTGTGTTTGACAGCAGGTAGTGTTTGTGTGTGTCCTTCCCTGGGCCTACTTGGCCTCACAATGGGACTGGTGCAGTGTGTGTTTGTTACCGTCTGCATCCTGCAGGGGGAGATGGAAAGGTCTCCATCCTTTGATTCAGCAGTCTTGCTGTGTGTGTTTGGCCTAGTTTCCTCATAGATTGTTCCACTATCCCCCTTCCTACTGGGACACACCTGCCATATAACAGCTCTGGAATTGTGTCCCAATGTCATACTGTTTTCTATGTAGTGCACTGCTTTTGACCAGGGCTCTGGTTAAAAGCAGTGCCTTATATACAGTAGGGATAGGGTGCCATTTGGGACACACATGGACTCTCTGTCAGACAGGAATGTATTTGCCGTTCTCTCTTGTAGCAATAGAGCCATGACAGCAGGGTGATCATATTTCTACTGGGACTCTTTTACTTTTGTCTCTATTACCTCATTATGGTGGGCAGTCTGAGGTACACTGCTGGTCAGGGACAGGGAGGAGTTGTGATATAGCTGTCTAACTGTGTGCTCTGGACTCTGAGGGAAGTTAGAGGACTGGGCCATGATAGATGCTATCTGGAGTTAAAGAGCCAGTCCTGATGTATTACTACCTACTTCAGTACCTCCAGTACCTACCTACTTCTACCTACCACCTGAGACCTGTGGACTAGCTGACATTTACTTATGCTTGATCGCACTCACCTCCTCTCTCTTTCTTTTCTTTCTCTCTTTCTCTTTCACAATGTTTCTATGTCTCTCTCTTTCTCTCTCTTTCTTTCTCACTTTTTCTCTCGTGACTGTAAAACTCTTTCCATCTCTTTCTGTCTTCCTCAAGTTTTCCATCTGTTTCTGCAATGCTCTGGGAGAATTTGCCCTATTCTTGCCTGATTTTGAAAAGGTAAAAGGTCATCGAGTAGCGGAGGCCAGGAGAGGAAATGTGGAAACAAATGAGCGTGTATGAAGACTCTCTTTCTCCATTTGTGCGCCATCAGGCAATTTAATTTTACAGGGTTAAAAATAAATGTGTAATGTTATGAAAACAAATGTAGGTACGTGGTCGTGTAAGACATTTTATAGAGAAAAGGATAAGTAGCGTACCATTTTTAAATATCAACATCTAATTCAAAAGGGGTGTTGTAGATTTAAAATCCCTTAAGAGCACCGTGTCAGTGCTAGAGATGACAGGCGGGCTTGCAGGAGGCCCTCAGTGTATCACAATAGGGGCCCGGGCCCCAGCAGGATGACCTTATCAAAGTCAGACAGTCATACTCCAGCAGTCTCCGGACTGCTACACACACACTTAGCCACTTATCCCTCTGTCTGACCACTCAGCTCTCTCAGCACCAGACCCGGTTCCAGATTACAGCTCCTGTCGAAACCAGCACCCTGTGTCTCTGGCACGGGACAGCCAAGGTCTAGTGAGCCAAGTTGGGGCGAAGGCAGCAGGCAAGCCCCATGCTCCACAGGCTGGGGCCCAGGAAAAATCAGCTCATGTCCCAGGCCCCTGACTTGTCATTTCGGTTGATGTCATATCATCCGCTACAGCACTTCAGACAAAACAGTTTGGATCTGTTTTCTCAGTGTTCTTTTTTGGTGTGTCTTGGGTTCTCAATCCATTCCCATCAGAGTTTGGTGAATAAAATGTTACTGGACCTATAATGCCTCAATTCGGTGCAAATGTTCACCTCCACCCTTATCCCATACCCTGCACCATCCTGTCCACAAGGCACTGAATCACACACACCTGTCCATTATTCCCACTGATTAGTATTTGTATATATGTGCCCTTTGGTTTTCATGGCCTTGTCGATTATTGTTCCAATGTCCGTTGGTGCGTGTGAGTACTTGTGCTGTGTGCTTTTGGCATTCTTTTGGCTTTCGTGCAGATGATTATAGTTCTCGTCCCGTGTGTTAATCATTGTGCGTGTGTGTTATTTATTTAAGGTACTCCTCTTTCTTTTGCTTGGATTTCAACCCTGCATTTTGTGTACATGTTTGTTTGGTCTTCGTCCCTGTGCCCTTACACGGCATGTCGTAGTTTGGGTAAAGTAAAAACCCATATTACGCATTCCTGCGTCTGTCTCCCGGATCCTTCATACCGACGTGACATGTGTGAATTAAATACCTGTAATAGCCTAACCTGCGTCCTTCACAAGGCTAGAGCTGAGGTGCCTCTCCCATGCATTACTATGAAGCCAGTAACAGTTTTATGTGCGATATTGTATGAGTGTTCCTGGTGACAGATTGCCATCAGACAGACAGACTGAGTGATGTAGTGTTGTGACGTTACTGTGGAGGAAATTCGTTTGCTGTGTGGCTGTAAATTATACTGCTTAGAGAGAGGAGAGGCCTTGGAGACATGGAGAGGATGCGAGAGAGAGAGAGAGAGAGAGAGAGAGAGAGAGAGAGAGAGAGAGAGGGCTCAAGACGGGGTAGTTATACTCACACAGAGTAGCCAGTCTGCAACCCAGTCTTCCCCAGACAACTGTATGAATTAGTGTGTGCGTGTGTGTATACTCAGTGTGTAGGAAAAGGTCCAGGGGGTATGTGTGTAGGTGTGTGCTTTCTCTAATATAAGATAAAATAAGGCAGGCAACAAAATCAGCCAGGTCACCCATGATACAAGTCAGTATTCGACATCCATCCATGTCTGAGAACATTGGGAGATGATGTAGAAACTGTCCACTAGAGGCAACAGTGAGCGCTGTCGCATTCAAGTAAGTTTTGGGTTTGCTAGGGCGTTGGGGACTGGTATGGTGGGTGGGTGTAAGCATCTGCCTCTGATGTACCTCTGATCCCAAAGGTTGTAAGTTTGAATCAAGTGATAACTTTTTTTTATGCCTAAACTAAACCTTAACCCTTACCTAAACCATTCTGAGTTGATGCTTAATACAGCAAATTAAAGAAACATCTTCTTAGTCTACCCATCGTGTCCGATTTCAAAAAGGCTTAACAGCAAAAGCACAACATATGATTATGTTAGGTCATAGCCAAGTCCAAAAAATTCACAGCCATTTTTCCAGCCAAAGATAGGAGTCACAAAAAGCAGAAATATAGATCAAATGAATTACTAACCTTTGATGATCTTCATCAGATGACAGTCATAGGACATCATGTTACACAATACATGTATGTTTTGTTCGATAATGTGCACATTTATATCCAGAAATCTCAGTTTACATTGGCGCGTTATGTACAGTAATGTTGTGATTCATAAACATTGAAAAGATACAAGTGTTATTCACAGAATTAAAGATACACTTCTCCTTAATGCAACCGCTGTGTCAGATTTCAAAAAAAATATGAGAACGGCGCTCAGAGCCCAATCCAGCAAGAGAAATATCCGCCATTTTGGAGTCAACAGAAGTTAGAAATAACACCATAAATATTCACTTACCTTTGATGATCTTCATCAGAAGGCACTCCCAGGAATCCCAGTTCGACAATAAATGACTGATTTGTTCCATAAAGTCCATCATTTATGTCCAAATAGCCACTTGTTGTTAGCGTGTTCAGCCCAGTAATCCATCTTCATGAGGCGCAGGCACTTCGTCCAGACAAAAACTCAATGTTCTGTTACAGTCCTTTAGAAACATGTCAAACGATGCATGGAATCAATCTTTAGGATGTTTTTAACATAAAACATCAATAATGTTCCAACCGGAGAATTCCTAGGTCTGAAGAAAAGCACTGGAACGAGAGGTAACTCTTTCAGGAGCACACGTCATGAGCCTGAGACACTCTGCCAGACCACTGACTCAAACAGGTCTCATCAGCCCCTCCTTTCAAGTAGAATCCTCATTCAAGTTTCTAAAGACGGTTGACATCTAGTGGAAGCCGTAGAAAGTGCAACTTTATCCATACCCCACTGTGTATTTGGTAGGCCAAGCTTTGAAAAACTACAAAGCTCAGATTTCCCACTTCCTGGTTGGATTTTTCTCAGGTTCTGTTATACTCACAGACATCATTCAAACAGTTTTAGAAACTTCAGTGTTTTCTATCCAATACTAATAATAATATGCATATATTAGCATCTGGGACAGAGGAGGAGGCATTTCACTCTGTGCAAGCTATTCATCCAAAAGTGAAAATGCTGCCCCCTATCCCAAAAAGGTTTTAAGAAACATGGATGAAGGTCTAATTCTACCGTGCTACTGTGAGAGCTGGTAGAACAAAATGCTTATACATTCTTCTCATCCTGTCTTTGTGTGTTGGGGGTGTTATTGTGCACACACAGACACACACACAAGCAGGCATCTGCCGAGCTGGAGATTGCATTAATTACTGCATGTGTGCCTTACTCTCAAAGTGCTCCTCCAGGGAGAGGGGTGTGGGTAAGTGTGATGGCATGCTGTGATCCTTACTCCCAAAGTGCTCCTCCAGGGAGAGGGGTGTGAGTATGTGTGATGGCATGCTGTGAGCCTTACTCCCAAAGTGCTCATCCAAGGAGAGGGGTGTGAGTATGTGTGATAGCATGCTGTGAGCCTTACTCCCAAAGTGCTCCTCCAGGGAGAGGGGTGTGGGTATGTGTGATGGCATGCTGTGAGCCTTACTCCCAAAGTGCTCCTGCTGTGTGCATGCTTGCTTTTATATAAGTGTTCATATTTAAAGTGTGTGTGTGTGTGTGTGTGTGTGTGTGTGTGTGTGTGTGTTGCGCATGTTTATGCAAAACCCAAGCAGGTCAGACGCACTTGTAAAATAAAGGAGGTGTAAAACTAAAGACAACGGCAGACACACACCAGAAACAAAAAACATCTCGCTAGATTGTTTGCTTATATACTCCTGCGACTCTTTCATGCTATTGCTTGTGTCTGTATCTTTTTCCCGTTAAATTTACGACCGCGGAAATGTTTTTAATGACCTGTCAAACATGCCCCAGTAATGGCTGCAATGGGGTCAATGGAATCCATTGTCTTTTCGTTGCATCAATCTAAATGCTAAAGCTTTGTCTGCGATTTAACGCACCCGTCTCGACACTTATATGAGATGAAAGAGAACTCCATTTTGATGGGTGTTCATTTTTTGTGGAATTGAAAAAAGTAATAATTTAATACAGTTTAATGTTAACAATTAGATGCACTGAAATGAAAACACCTTCCGAAAATGAACACTAGTGATCGTATGTCTGATCTCAACAAACAATATAAAGTATGTTTAGATAGATGTAATCTAGAGCCAAGCATGTTGATTTTTAATCTGAGTGTATCCTGCTATTGACACACACACTTTTTATTTCACCTTTATTTAACCAGGTAGGCCAGTTGAGAACAAGTTCTCATTTATAACTGCGACCTGAGATAAAGCAAAGCAAAGCAAAGCAGTGCGACAAAAACAATAACACATTGTTACACATGGGATAAACAAACTTACAGTCAATAACACAATAGAACATCTTTATACAGTGTGTGCAAATGAAGTAGGGAGGTAAGGCAATAAATAGGCCATAGTGGCAAAGTAATTACAATTTAGCAATTAACACTGGAGTGATAGATGTGCAGATGAGGATGTGCAGGTATAAATACTGGTGTGCAAAAGAGCAGAAAAAAAACATATGTGGATGAGGTAGGTAGTTGTTTGGGTGGGCTATTTACAGATTTTTTTTTCACCTTTATTTAACCAGATGGGCTGTGTACAGCTGCAGCATTCGGTAAGCTGCTCTGACAGCCGATGCTTGAAGTTAGTGAGGGAGACACTAACTTCAACTTCAGTGATTTTTGTAATTCGTTCCAGTCATTGCAGCAGAGAACTGGAAGAAAAGGTGGCCAAAGTAGGTGTTGGCTTTGGAGATGACCAGTGAAATATACCTGCTGGAGCGCGTGCTACGGGTGGGTGTTGCTATGGTGGCCAGTGAGCTGAGATAAGGCAGAGCTTTACCTAGCAAGACTTATAGATGACCTGGAGCCAGAGGATTTGGCGACAAATATGTAGCGAGGACCAGCCAACAAGAGCATACATGTTGCAATGGTGGGTAGTATATGGGGGTTTGGTGACAAAACGGATAGCACTGTGATAGACTGCATCCAATTTGCTGAGTACAGTGTTGGAGGCTATATTCTAAATGACATCGCCAAAGTCAAGGATCGGGAGGATAGTCAATTTTACGAGGGTATGTTTGGCAGCATGAGTGATGGAGGTTTTGTTGCGAAATATGAAGCCGATTCTAGATTTAATTTTGGATTGGAGATGCTTAACTCTTAGCGTCCCCTGAGACGTCTGCGTCCCACCCAGCCATCTGGAAATACAAATGCGCTACGCCAAATGCTAATAGCACTCGTTAAAACTCAAACGTTCATTAAAACACACATGCAGGGTACTGAATTAAAGCTACACTCGTTGTGAATCTAGCCAACAAGTCAGATTTTTAAAATGCTTTTCGGCGAAAGCATGAGAAGCTATTATCTGATAGCATGCAACACCCCGAAGAATTAGCATAGCCAAATAGCAGATAAAATATAAAACATGCATTACCTTTGACGAGCTTCTTTGTTGGCACTCCTATATGTCCCATAAACATCACTATTGGGTCTTTTTTTCGATTAAATCGGTCCATATATACCCTAAATATCGATCTATGAAAACTGTGTGATCCAGAAAAAAACACAGTTTCAAAACGCAACGTAATTTTTTTAAATCAAAAAAGTCGACGATAAACTTTCACAAAACACTTCGAAATACTTTTGTAATCCAACTTTAGGTATTAGTAAACGTTAATAATCTATCAAATTGATCACGGGGCGATGTGTATTCAATAGCTCCACGTCTTCAAATCATGTTCGGAAATCTCTCTTCCAAAACTTCCTGTCGGAGACCGGATGGAAAGGGGTCTCTCTTCTTCGTTTGACCAAGAAACAACCCCCAGGCAATTCACAAGACTGGCGACATCGTGTGGAAGCTGTAGGACTTGCAATCTCAGCCCCATTTAATTTGGTGTCCCATAGACAATACATGCAAGTGGCGCATTTATATTTTTTTCAGTTTTCAGTGATCAGTTTTTCTTGCGCTTTTCGATGAAACACACGCTCTGTTATAGTCACAGGGGTGATTTAACCAGTTTTAGAAACGTCAGAGTATTTTCTATCCACACATACTAATCATATGCATATACTATATTCCTGGCATGAGTAGCAGGACGCTGAAATGTTGCGCGACTTTTACCAGAATGTTCGAAAAAGTAGGGGGTAGGCTTAACAGGTTTAATCTGAGTCTAGCCAGACACCTTGGTATTTGTAGTTGTCCACATATTCTAGGTCAGAACCGTCCAGAGTAGTGATGCTAGACGGGCGGGCAGGTGCGGGCAGCGATCGGTTGAAGAGCATGCATTTAGTTTTACTAGCGTTTAAGAGCAGCTGGAGGCCACGGAAGGAGTGTTGTCTGGCATTGAAGCTCGTTTGGAGGTTTGTTAACACAGTGTCCAAAGAAGGGCCAGATGTATACAGAGTGGTGTCGTCTGCGTAGAGGTGGATCAAAGAATTACCCGCAGCAAGAGCAACAACAAGAATTGAACCCTGTGGCACCCCCATAGAGACTGCCTGTGATAAGGTGCGTCTCGGTGAGAGGTGTAGGAGTCAGGCTCAGGAGAGCAGGGATTTCTGAGAAGCGTGTTTAATATAGATATATGTATACATAGTCCACCAATACAAAATTGGCCCAGATGAATATCGAAACTACGCTCTCGAAGGAACGGAAACTCGTGTCAATACACGGAGGAACAACCACAGTTCCGACACTACATACACATACGTAAATGCGAAAACAATAAACAGCATAGAATACCGAACGCAAATACCCACAAGCTTAATATACACACAGAAATAAAAGCAATTGAAACCAGGTGTGAAAAGGAACACACAGACAAAACAACCAGAAAAGGAAAAAGGGATCGGTAGCGGCTAGTAAACCGGCGACGCCGAGCGCCGCCCGAATAGGGAGAGGAGTTACCTTCGGTAGAAGTCGTGACACTGCCAGAGGTCCGGACAACAGGCCCTCCGATTTGACACACTGAACTCTATCTGAGAAGTAGATAGTGAACCAAGCGAGGCAGTTATTAGAGAAACCAAGGCTGTTGAGTCTACCGATAAGAATACGGTGATTGACGGAGTTGAAAGCTTGGCCAGGTCGATGAAGACGGCTGCACAGTATTGTTTTTTTATCGATGGTGGTTATGATAGGGGGGTTGCAACAATGGCAGCGGATAATTTTAGGAAGAGAGTGTCCAGATTGTCTAGCCCAGCTGATTTGTAGGGATCCAGATTATGAAGCTCTTTCAGGATATCAGCTGTCTGGATTTGGGTGAAGGAGAAGCTGGGGGGGGCTTGGGGAGGCAGTTTCTGGAGGGGTGCAGAGCTGTTGGCCGGGGTTGGGGTAGCCAGGTGGAAAGCATGGCCAGCCGTAGAGAGATGCTTATTGACATTCTCGATTATCGTGGATTTTTCGGTGGTGACAGTGTTTCCTAGCCTCAGTGCAGGGGACAGCTGAGAGGAGGTGCTCTTATTCTCCATGGACTGTACCTTGTCCCTAAACATTTTGGAATTAATGCTGCAGGATGCACATTTTTGCTTGAAAAAGCTAGCCTTAGCTTTCCTAACTGACTGTGTATATTGGTTCCTGACTTCCCTGAAATGTTGCATATCGCGGGGACTATTCGAAGCTAGTGCAGTGCGCCACAGGATGTTTTTGTGCTGGTCAAGGGCAGTCAAGTCTGGAGTGAAACAAGGGCTATATCTGTTCTTAGTTCAACAATTTTTGAAACGGGTATGCTTATTTAAGATGGTGAGAGGCCCTTTTGAAGAACAATCAGGCATCCTCTACTGCTGGGATGAGGTCAATACCCTTCCAGGATACCCGGGCCAGGTCGATTAGAACTGCCTGCTCGCTGAAGTGTTTTAGCGAGTGTTTGACAGTGATGAGGGACCACTGACCCATAATGGATGCAGGCAATGAGGCAGTGATCGCTGAGATCCTGGTTGAAATCAGTAGAGGTGTATTTAGAGGGCAAGTTGGTCAGGATGATATCTATGAGGGTGCCCATGTTTTCGGATTTGAGGTTGTACCAGCTAGTTTCCTTGATAATTTGTGTGAGTATGAGGGCATCTAGCTTAGATTTAAGGACAGCAGAGGTGTTAAGCATGTCCCAGTGTAGGTCACCTAACAGTACGAGCTCGGACAATAGATGGGGGGAAATCAATTCACAGGGCACAGCAAGGAGCTGAGGGGGGTTTATAACAAGCAGTAACAGTGAGAGACTTATTTCTGGAGAGAGGTAGAGAGAAGTAGTAGCTCGAACTGTTTGGGCATAGACCTGGATAGTAGAACATAACTCTGCAGGCTGTCTCGGCAGTAGATTGCAACTCCGCCCCCTTTAGCAGTTCAATCTTGATGGAAAATGTTGTAATTGGGGATGGAAATGTCAGAATTTTTGGTGTCCTTCCTAATCCAGGATTCAGACACGGTTAGGACATCAGGGTTGGCGGAGTGTGCTAAAGCAATGAATAAAGGAAACTTAGGGAGGAGGTTTCTGATGTTAACATGTATGAACCCAAGGCTTTCCAGGTTGTTGAATTATGCAACAGAACGTGAACACAACAGTAATTAATGAGGAACTCGAGACAGTCTAGGCCTCCTGCACTAAGGAAGTTTTTGTGTTTGAAGCCCTGTCCCACCCCTTTATGTTAATATTTTCATAAATGCAAAGTGTATTTCTGCAAATGAGGCATATATAATTTTCTTTATTTTAACACAAAATATAAAATAAATTCCTGACACTATTACAAAATGTATATGAGTGCGTTCTATGAAAATAAACTGTGACATTCCCGTCAAAATCCCTGTAAAATGTTTTATGTGCTATATTGATGTGCTATATTTCATTAACAATTCAAACACTTTGGAGTATCTTCATCCATTGTCCAATTCTTGCATTTATTAGAATTGTTATTAAACCTATTAACAATTTTGATGCTGAGTCGGATGAAACCTTCAGTCATTGATGGATGTCTCATTTGTAGCACTCTGTTTATATTCTCCTTAATTTGCATGTCAGGAGGTATTTGTGGGGCGTGTTGGTGCCTGAGAGAGAAGATCAGCCAAACACACACACACACACTGTGACAAAGTGCACCTCTTAACACGCACAGGCCCACGCTCTCTCTCACACACACACACACACACACACACACACACACACACACACACACACACACACACACACACACACACACACACACACACACACACACACACACACACACACACACACACACACACACACACACACAGGTGTTTGTCTTGTTCGTGCTAAATGAAAAGAAATGTATCATATTTTGTGCTGATGATGCTTCTGCCATCTGTTCTCTGCTGCAGTCTGGGCTGGGCTGTGTGAGCACGGTGCTGCGTGAAACATGGTACTGTGTCGTTCACTTTTTGAGAGCGTGGTGTTAGGAAAGCCAAGGTTGAGGGTTCAGTTCTCTAATTCAAATTACACTTCTGGTTGTCAGATATATAAATAAGTTCATTACCATTTGGATCATCATTTTTGAGAGCAGAATGTTAATAATTTCTTTAAACCGTCAACAGGCCACCTGTCAACCTCTCACAATGACCTAAATGACATAGGTCATTGTGAGAGGTTGACAGGTGGCCTGTTTAACCCTGAGACCTCATCTCCTGAGGCATTAACCAATCATATTGATTTCCTGCCTCAGTTAAGCCAATCAGTGAAGTCCCCCCTGCAGTCAGTTTAACATAACATCATTAAATATTTACATTAAATAATTTAAATGATCTTCCCTCCTCATCATTAAAACACTGTTTAATTCAAGATTGTTTGATGAACCCTGCATTTACCCCAGACACCATGGTCAAATCAATAGTCCCCCTGCACTGCTCAGTTGTTATCCCCACACTCCGACTCCACACATTAACCACGCTTCTGTCTATTGTCTCATCTCACACCTGCTGTTAGAGTCTAGATCATTATCAACTCCCGATGAAATAGAAATTTGATTTTTAAAAGTATCTGTTTACTTGAATTAAACGGACACTAGAAAATTAAATGGGACCATCATCTAGGGAGAGGGGGTTGTGATTGGTCGACATCTCTTTCTCTGTGACCACATGTGGTTTGTGGCCCCACATATGTTTTTACCGTTTGATTGACAACCCAGATTGTCACGATCGTATTAAGAAGCGGACCAAAGCGCAGCATGGTGTGAATGCATCATTTAATAGATGATGAAAAACACAAAGTAAACTGTACAAAAACAATAAACGACTGTGAAGCTATAATGAGACCTGTGCTGACACAAGCAACTAACATAGACAATTACCCACAAACAAACAGTGAAACCCAGGCTACCTAAGTATGATTCTCAATCAGAGACAACTAATGACACCTGCCTCTGATTGAGAACCATACTAGGCTGAAACATAGAAATCCCAAAATCATAGAAAAACAAACATAGACTGCCCACCCCAACTCACCCTCTGACCATTCTAAATGATGACAAAACAACAGAAATAAAGGTCAGAACGTGACACAGATACCACAAATCATCACAAGTGCAGTTTTTCTGCTAGGCCTGTAAAGATAGGTAGACTAACCCCTCTGCCCTTCCTTTGTCCCAATTAGTCTCTAAATGATAGCTCTCTAAGGAACAAATAACATTTTCTGAGGCTCATTTTTTCACATTAGTTCTCCTCTCCTTTCTAATGGCATCACAGATTAGGTGAAAACAAATAGAGTGAAGCTCCTCCACTCCTCCTGATCTTGTACTAACAAGCAGGTGATTTGCCAACCATCTCCCAGATAGCCTTAGTCGTTAGAGTGTTGGGCCAGTATGGGCCGAGTTGACAAGGTAAAAATCTGTCGTTCTGCCACTGAACAAGGCAGTTAACCCACTGTTCCCCAGTAGGCTGTCATTGTAATTAAGAATTTGTTCTGAACTGACTTGCCTAGTTAAAAAATAAATTAAGATGTGCACGTGCAGCAATACATTTTATGGGCCTAATCATATAAATACATAATCCCTATTAATTCAATAGGATCTCTGTAGGCCTAGCCGTAAAGATTTGTCAGTTAACTTTTAAAATATATTACCTTTTATTATGGCAAAAACACAACCAATCATGATATATTCATCTGATTGTCAAACAATCACTACAAAGGGCTCCTTTACTAGGCTGTGAGTGCACGTTCATCCACTCACAACATATATCCAGTCTCCAAACAGGGCTGAATGGAAAGAACACCTGTTACACAAAAATACTTATTTTCCACCATAATTTGCAAATAAATTCATAAAAAATCCTACAATGTGATTTTCTGGATTTTTTTTCTCATCTTTTTAAGTGGGAGAACTTGCACAATTGGTGGCTGACTAAATACTTTTTTGCCCCACTGTATATACAGTGCCTTCGTAAAGTTTTCAGACCCCTTGGCTTTTTCCACATTGTTGTATTACAGCCTTATTCTAAAAACAATTACATTTATTTGTTTTCAGCAATCTCACACACAATACTCTATAATGACAAAGCGAAAACAGGTTTTTTGATTTTTGTGTTCTTGGGGACCTTCAATGCCGAGACAGGATTTTGTCGAGGCACAGATCTGGTGAAGGGTACCAAAAAATGTCTGCATGTCCCCAAGAACAAAATGGCCTCCATTATTCTTAAACGGAAGAAGTTTGGAAACACCAAGACTCTTCCTAGAGTTGGCCGCCTGGCCAAACAGACCAATCGAGGGAGAAGGGCCTTGTCAACTGTGGAACCTTATATAGACAGGTGTTTGACTTTCATGTCCAATCAATTGAAGTTACCACAGGGATGATCGATGGAAACAGGATGCAATGGAAACAGGAGCTCAATTTCGAGTCTCGTAGCAAAGGGTCTGAATGCTTACGTAAATAAGTTATTTCTGTTTTTTCTAAAATCTTAAAACTGGTTTTGGCTTTGTCATTATGGGTGTGTGTAGATTTATGAGGGAAAACATGTATTCAATCAATTTTAGAATAAGGCTGTAACATAACAAAATGTGGAAAAAGGGCCAGGATTGGAATATTTCAGAATGCACTGTATACATTTGTATGATTGCTGTTCTACAATCAGAGGAGGACAAACACACGCATGCACACACACTCATACACACGCACACACATACACTCTGAGATGTTTGAGCCCTTAATTGCTTTCCCTCCCAAATACATTCAAATTAATGTTTAGGTGTTCAGTAAGTGTGTGTGTGTGTGTGTGTACAGTATGTGTGTCCTGTAATGAGACACACACTGAGGTTCCAGTAGAGTGTACCGACAGGACAGACGCAATTGTGGAGTTGCACCGATCACACACTCTTCTCCTTGCTCAGATAGACAGAGGGGCTAAACTCCTTTCTCCTCATCTGCCTGTCTCTCTCTGTGTGTCTCTCCCAACCTGATTTAAAGATATAAAGACTTCTAAATATTTGCATAACCTTTGTGCAGGTTGTGGAGCACTGTACTATGCTGTGTTGCTCTCATGTCTTGTTAGTTAGTGCAACCTGACTCTGTTTCTGTTTAGTAAATATTAAAGAGGCTTGTTCCTACATCCCCACCCGCTGTTCATCACCACACATAATTTATTCATGAAAATACCACACACACATGCCTACACACACACACACGTACAAATCCAAATGAATGTTTAACCAATTTAGATGTCTGAATAAGATTAAGTGTGTGGTCTCTCCCCACCATCACCTCAGCAACATGGATTCGTTATTAATGAATGAGGGGTTGTATTCATTATTCATGAGATGAGATTAATGATGTAAATAGTTTGACACCCATAAAAACCACAGTCTCTATGGGGGGGGGGGGCAAAAGGAAGGGAGAGAGAGTGAGGTGGGGTGGCAAGGAGTTTAGGAGGAGAGATGGGGTGGAAGAGGGTTGCAGGAGAAGAAATGCCTCTCCACTCCACTCCACTCCTCTGCTCTCCTCCTCTCCTCTGGTCTCTGCTTCTCTCCTCCCCTCTTCTCCGCTTCTCTCCACTCCTCTCCTCTCTCCGCTTCTCTCCTCTGCTCTCCTCTCTCCTCCTCTCTCCTCCTCTCCACTGCCCTCCTCTTCTCTCTGTTGTGCTGCACGGTGTTGTGTCTCGTTGTGCTATGCCATGCCATCTTGACAGAGTGTGTTGGGGGAGAAAAGAGGAGTCTGTCCTGGAGATTGCTGTGTCGTGTTGTGGAGTGACAGTGACAAATGGAGTTTCCACACAGCCCTGCTACAATTGTTTCATTTAGAGAACAGCGATAATATGTCTCACTGATGCAATCCCTACTAGACTGTGAGGAAGTATTTCAGTGGGTCTTTCATTTTGACCGCAATTACCTCTCTGACAAGCCCAGAGTGTTTGTGTTTTTGTGTGTTCGCGTGCGTGCATATCAAGTTTATTGAGTGTCTGGGAGAGTGATTCTCTATTTGGATCAGCGCCAAAGTTGTAATGTTTTCAGTAAAGTCTTCATTTGGCCCAGGGAGGATTAATTTGGGACATGATTGGAAGCTATTACATCTTGTAAATAGCCAGTACGGATTAGTTTAAAGACACACACACACACACACACACACACACACACACGGGGACAGTAGATTTGATGGGCCTGCTGTGATACTGCAGTACAATATAGGTACATGCTGACTTAGCCAGGCAATAAAATGGCTGACCAGGAAATAGACCACCACTGAGATATTTATGGCTTCATGTCTTTCATGACTTTGACCTCGATAGCCCTGCGATTGATTTTTACAAGACTTGACACATTTTATTTGATTTTCTATCAGGTCCTGGTGTTGCTTCCAAAAAACTCTTAGTGTGGACATCATATTTTACTGGGATTTAAAACGGAATCTTTTACCACCTCTGGCTCTTAGATTCAATAACTAAGAGTTAGTATATAAATGATAAAACAGCTTGATAGACAGATACTGTATAAACAAATCACGCCTTCAAATTAGTGGATTCGGCTATTTCAGCCACACCCGTTGCTGACAGGTGTATGAAATCAAACACAGCCATGCGATCTCCATAGACAAACATTGGCAGTAGAAGGGCCTTCCTGAAGAGATCACTTTCAACCTTGGCACCATCATAGGATGCCGCCTTTCCAACAAGTCAGTCCATCGGATTTCTGCCCTGCTAGAGCTTCCCCTGTCAACTGTAGGTGATGTTATTTGAAGTGGAAACTTCTAAGAGCAACAACAGCTCAGCCGCGAAGTGGTAGGCCACACAAGCTCACAGAACGGGGCGGCCGAGTGCTGAAGAGCGTAGCTCATACAAATCGTCTGTCCTCGATTGCAACACTTACTACCGAGTTCCAAGCTGCCTCTGGAAGCAAAGTCAGCACAATAACTGTTAATCGGGAGCTTCATGAAATGGGTTCCATGGCCAAACAGCCACACACAAGCCTAAGATCACCATATGCAATGCCAAGCGTCGGCTGGAGTGGTGTAAAGCTCTGCACCATTGGACTCTGAAGCAGTGGAAACGTATTCTCTGGAGTGATGAATCACGCTTCGCCATCTGGTAGTCCAACAGATGAATCTGGGTTTGGCGGATGCCAGGAGAACGGTACCTGCCCGAATTCATAGTGACAACTGTAAAGTTTGGTGGAGGAAGAATTATCGTCTGGGACTGTTTTTCATGGTTCGGATTAAGTATCTTAGTTCCAGTGAAGGGGAATCTTAACAATACAGCATACAATGACGTTCTAGACGATTCTGTGCTTCCAACTTTGTGGCAACAGTTTGCGGAAGGCCCTTTCCTGTTTCACCATGGCAATGCCCCAGTGCACAAAGTGAGTTCCATACAGAAATAGTTTGTCGAGTTCGGTGTGGAAGAACTTGACTGGCCTGCACAGAGCCCTGACCTCAACCCCATCTATGAATTGGAACACTGACTGTGAGCCAAGCCTAATCCCCCAACATCAGCACCAGACCTCACTACTGCTTGTGGCTGAATGGAAGCAAGACCCCGCAGCAATGTTCCAACTTCTACTAGAAAGCATTCCCAGAAGAGTGGATACTGTTATAGCAGTAAAGGGGGGACCAACTCCATATCAATGGCCATGATTTTGGAATGAGTTGTACGATGAGCAGGTGTCCACATACTTTTGGTCATGCAGTGTACTTTAATCTCAGTATCTGTGATACCAACAATTGACTGCCCATAAGGATGTTGTCAAGCTGGATCTTGTTAAGGGCATTTGATATGTTTGTGTGCATGTGTTTGTATCAGTGTCTTTCCTGGGGGTACTCATTTACGAGAAGCAGGTCAGGTCACCACCCTATGACTCATCGTGACATCATGTATCTCTTTACACTGTAGTCTCTATGCCACATCCTGCTCTCTGGTGTGTCATTCTCTACTCCAGCTGCTGCTGTCTTATACCAACGTGTGAGCTGTATTACATTGTCTTATACCACATCTCTGCTCTGTCTGGTCATTTGGCCTACTGTCTTACACCACTTATCTGGGAGCGAGAACTCGGCTGACTTTTGAGCAACAGAGGTTAGAATGAACTGTATTAACTGTATTTAAGATACAATTATAGTGAAAGTAAAAGTGTTTTAGTTTAGTTAACATGCAAGGGTGTACAGTACAAGTGCTGACACATAATAAAGACCTGGACAATAGACATTTTAGTTACTGTACCTCTTGACGAGATGCATCTCAAGTCCCATGGACCTCATGCCTTTGTTGTACTTAGGGAATCTCCTCACCATGTGGTATAAAACCTTAAGAGCATTACTGTCCAAAATGCCAAAACACAAAGCAGTCCAATAACCCTTTTTACACATTGTAGACTATATTTTAGAGCAACCCTTACAAAGTACATACAGTATCTCCAACATGTCAGCAAAGCACTCAAACAACTAACCCATTTAACCTCTCACCAACATTCGAAAAGCATTGCCTTCCTATTTTTTTCTTATTCGTCTGATGCTGTTGGCGGTAGGTGCACCCGATTCAGCTCCCCAGTACCCTGGGTAGGCGAAGTTTTCCCATTTTGAACCATTTCAGTGTCTGAAGGTACACACTCTGCCTTCCCGGCAGGCCCGGAAAGCAAATCAAGTGCACTATAGGCCTACTGCTGGCCAATCGGATGGCTCAGAATACCATCTCTGCAGTAACGTAGATGGCGTAAAAGAAACCTACAGAAAAGTTAATACTGTGATATTAAACGTTTAAAACAATGACTAGAGAGAGACTGTCGACAAATACAGCAAAGAAAGAGCTGCTGTTTTAATGAGTGAGTTCATGTTTAAGTTGTTACTCAGCACTGTCAACACTTTTACAAGCCATAAAATGTGCGTTCTTCTTACTTCCACTTGTGCTTCAACCAGCAGTGCAGCTGCAACGAGGTAAGACCGTGTATCGATAGATTTGAGTTATTATTCGCGACTTGGATCTGTTTTTATATTGAGAAATATTCAACTTTCTCTGTTCATAGGATTAAAAATAATAATTTGTGCATGAAGCAGAAATAATGCGGTTTACTCGAGTTTTACCATAAGCTGTAAGACGGTGTCCCTTTTTGGCAGGGAGAGCGTAGGGATGTTGAGAGACAGACCATCAGTCTGCTGCTCTCTTAGTCTCTCTCCTGAGATTGACCATCAGATGCAGGCATCATCAGCCCAGTAAAAAATAAAAAGCTAATTATTTAAATGAATGCTCACTCAGCTGTGCCTCACAGGTAATACAACAACTGATCTGTATTGCCTACCTAAACTTTTGAAATATATATATTTTGAAATTGTCCCACAACAATGCATTTGCAGGGTCATTCAAGCAAAGCCAGTATGTGGTGATTTTATTTATTTATTTATTTAACCTTTAACTAGGCACAGCAAATAAAATGATAATGTGATAATGGATTGGGCCTACAACATACTGATGTAACGTATACGCAGGGAGTTTGGAAACAGCTGCAGAAAGCGAGTTTAATAATAATAAACATGAAGATAATACAAAACAGCAGATGCGTACTGAACGTAACCAAAACCAATACTGCCTGATGACTGAGGCAACTGAGGGCTATATGAAGGGAGAGGAATCAGTGTGGTGAGGAAGTCCATGTGTGCTTAATGATGGGGAGCAGGTGTGAAATGATGGTTGCAAGGTGTGCACAATGTGGGTTGCCAGGACCGATGGATAGTAGACCGGTGACGTCAAGCACCGGAGGGAGCAGGAGTAGGTGTGACAATACCCCTAAACAATATGTTACCACATTGACCCTCTGGAGGACCTTGAAGGGCCCCACAAACCTGGGGCCCAGTTTCTGGCAGGACAGGCGGAGCTGGAGTTTCCTGGTGGAGAGCCAGACGTGATCACCAGGATGGAACACGGGAGCCTCACTGCGGTGGTGGTCCGCCTGATCCTTCGGACGGTGTGCTGGAGGCTCACGTGGGTAGCGTTCCACGCCTTCTCTATACTCCAGAACCACTCATCCACTGCAAGGGCTTCGGTCTGGCTCGGAGTCCACGGAGACAGGGCCGGCTGATATCCCAGGATGCACTTGAAGGGAGTCAGCCCGGTAGAGGAGTGACGAAGTGAGTTCTGGGCATATTCCGCCAGGCAATGAACCGGGCCCACTCCCCCTGCCGGGCCTGGCAGTGACTCCTTAGGAACCTCCCCAGTTCCTGGTTGGTCCTCTCCACCTGCCCATTAGACTGAGGCCAGAACCCATATGTGAGGCTGACCGTGGCCCCCAGCTTCTCCATAAAGGCTTTCCAGACCTGTGAAGTGAATTGGGGACCACGGTCGGAAACTAAATCCTCAGAAAGGCCATAGTGCCGGAAGACCTGCTGTACTTCAGAGACCTGGAATGTGATAGACCAGAGAGAGAGAGGGATAAAATAGGTCCTCCAACATCCTAGGCCCCAGCCAGGTTATGAAGTTGGAGCCACGGGAAGCCGAGGATTACTTTGTGTACGGTGATGATGAGGAAGGCTTTCCTGGTGCTTGGGTCCCACGGTGAGGGTGAGTGGTGCTGTGACGTGCATAATTGTGCTGGATCCCAATGGACGCATATCCAGGGCTTAAACAGGAAAAGGAGAGGATAACGGATATGAATTTGCCTCATCCCTGAATGTGAGGGCCTGGTCGATAAAGTATCCAACGGCACCAGTGTCCCCTAGAGCTGTAGAGACCAAACTTGAGAGACAGCCAGCCATAGGAATCATAAAGGGTTTGGCGGAGAATGAAGGTAATTGAATACTCACGCCTACCCTGGGAGACGGAAGGTCACGGGGCCACCCCTCTGCTCTAGTGAACTCTGGGTTGGGGCACACCAGACACCACTAAAGCTGGTGCCTGCAGTCAAAACAGGCATCGCAATATTTGAAATACAGTTACGGGAAAACACAGGTTGGAAAGCAAATGTATCAGGTTGAAAAGGAAAAACTAATCAGTATGTAGGCTGCCAAATAGGCCTATTGAGCGAACCACATTGTTTTACAAAGTAAAAAAGAGAGAGACATAAGCTTTTAGCACCAGCGGTTCATCAGCCAATCACTGGAAATCTCTTTTTTGACTATAATTTCCTCCTCATATTGTACAGTATGTGTGTCTCCACACACCTAGGTCTTGGCTATTGATGGATTCAAGACAAGATTGTTTTTCTTGATTTCAGATTCTCAGTTTGTTTGTGTCAAAGTAGCCCGTCATTTTGATAATTTGTGAGTTATAAAAAAATATTATGTTAAAGTCTCCAGTTATCTAAAATAATGCTAAAAGGCTAAAGGCGGCACTTCAACACATACAGACAGACATACACCATTTAAAAAAATGAAGGCATCTGTTCAAAGTTAATCTTTATATTGATAGTCTCATCTTTACCCTCAGCACACTTTGACTTAATGCTCTTTCTGCATCTCCCTCTGTCTCTCTCCCTCTATCACCGTCCCTCTCTCTATCCCCGTCCCTCTCTCTATCACCATCCCTCTCTCTCAGGGCCACTGCTACACATCGAGGACAGATCATCTTCAAGGACGCTCTTGCCCAGCAGCTGTGTGAGCAGGGAGGTGAGCAGCAGAGAACACACAAACACAAACCACAGAAAGATGAACAATGATGTTTCAGCACTACAGATAGAGACTTTTGGGTGTGCTATATTGCCAGCTTCATTTCAGTTTATAGTAAACTCATATTTCTCTGAGCTGTACTGTTTATAGCTAGTACTCCACAGCCAGTTTCTCTGTGACAGTAATACATGTACATTGACAGTGCTTTCCCATCATGCACGCTGAGTAGTGGTAATTACTTGTTTAGGAGGAAGCAGACTTCCTTATTCAAGCAACCCTCTAACAGATCACTTCTGAAACATTACCCGAGAGAGGTTTGCAATCAGAGGAAAATTAAGTGGGGTTTTCTTGAAGTAGGCTAACTCTGTTTTCACTGTCAAGTTTGGCCCTTAATAGCACTAGGCTATTCGTTTTAGGCCAGTAGTGCCATGGGAAGTACTATTGGTGCCATTGAGACAGTTCACAGCATACTAGTCAGCTGTCTGGTCCCATGCCACTATGAAGATATGAAGCCTAGAGCCTCCACTATTGCCTGAAAGAGTGAATGAGTAAGAGAGACGGAAAAGGATTGAAGGATGAAGTTGTACTGTACAGTAGGTGACATGGATACACTGTCTGTAGTAAATAGTGTACGGGATAGTGTGAGAGAAAGAACGAGATGGAGAGAGAGACAGAGATAAATAGAGAGAGAGAGAGAGATCTCCCTCTCCTTGCCCTAGGACCCTCTCAACATCAACTATACTGTCAGAGTGCCTAGTCGTCTCTGTTGGGCAAAATACCTGTTTAGGTCTTTTCCTACCAACCTCCAGCATTACACACACACACACACACACACACACACACACACACACACACACACAGACACACAGACACACAGACACACAGACCGACAGACACAGAAGCCATGCAACCTGCTACCAACCTCAAGCATTACACACACAGAGAAGGGTGCCTGACTTTGTCTGACAGTGGGGGTGCAAAAGCTTGGGAGGGTGGAGGGATCTGGGGGACCATCCCCAGAAAATATTAGCATTAAAAAATAAATAAAAATATCCTGCAATTTTCTCAGATTTTGCTACAATTAATTAGATTGAAAAATAGTTTTAATTTATTATTTAACAGGTCTGAAACACTACCAAACCTGTGACTCCCGCCCCTTTTCTTGAAAATACCACCCATAATGATCGATTGACATATCCAGAACCAACTCTGTGACTCTCAAAAATATAATGCACCTCCCCTGACAATCCCAACTACAGTGACGAATTCACAGGCAAACTGTTAAGAACGTGGGCAGGATAACTCATGACAATGAGGAAATTAAATCGAAAATGGAGGAATAATATTGGTTTACCCAAAAGGATTTGAATTTTGTACTTGTAGGTTAAGAAAAAGCATTGTTTAATTGCACATTGTTTTCATCTTGTTTTTGCCACAAAGAATGTGATCACAATAGCGTACAAAGTGAGCCATGATTTATCTTATATTCATTTTCTTTCGCAATATGGACGTTTTTTTCTGGTAGGGCATTGAACAATCTGGAATTTGCATTTAAATTTGGTCATTGATTATGTTCACATAAAAATAATATAGTATTATAATTAACAAAATAGGTTATTTTGGCAGATATCAATAGTACCAGTCAAAAGTTTGTACACACCTACTCATTCCAGGGTTTTCTTTATTTGTACTCTTTTCTACATTGTATAATAAAAGTGAAGACAACAATCAATTGCAGATGCAAAAACCATCAAGCGCTATGATGAAACTGGCTCTCATGAGGACCACCAGAAGAAAGGAAGATCCAGAGTTACCACTGATGCAAAAGATAAATTAATTAGATCTAACTGCACCTCAGATTGCAGCCCAAATATATGCTTCACAGAGTTCAAGTAACAGACACATCTCAACATCAACTGTTCAGAGGACACTGTGTAAATCAGGCCTTCATGGTCGAATGGCTGCAAGAAGCCACTACTAAAGGACACCAATAAGAAGAAGAGACTTGCTTGGGCCAAGAAACACAAGCAATGGACATTAGACCGGTGGAAATCCAAATTTGAGATTTTTTGTTCCAACCGCCATGTCTTTGTGAGACGCAGAGTAGGTGAACAGATGATCTCTGAATGTGTGGTTCCCACCGTGAAGCATGGAGGAGGAGGTGTGATGACGTGGGATTGCTTTGCTGGTGACACTGTCAGTGATTCATTTAGAATTCAAGGGACACTTAACCAGCATGGCTAACGCAGAATTCTGCAGTGATACGCCATCCCGTCTGGTTTGCGCTTAGTTGGACAATCATTTGTTTTTCAACAAAACAATGACCCAACACACCTCCAGGCTGTTTTGAGCAAGAAGGAGAGTGATGGAGTGCTGCATCAGATGACCTGGCCTCCACAATCACCCGACCTCAATCCAATTGAGATGATTTGGGATGAGATGGGCCACAGCATGAAGGAAAAGCAGCCAACAAGTGTTCAACATATGTTGAGAGAATGCCAAGATTGTGCAAAGAGCTTACATTGAAGAATCTAAAATATATTTTGATTTGTTTAACACTTTTTTGGTTACTTCATGATTACATATGTGTTATTTCATCATTTTAATGTCTTCACTATTATTCAACAATATAGAAAATAGTAAAAAATAAAGAAAAACCCTTGAATGAGTAGTGTCTCTAAACTTTTGACTGGTACTGTATTTGACAACAAATCGTGAAGAAACAGAAAAATCATGAAAGTATGAGGAACAGCAAAAGTGTCGTCTCAACAAGCATATTCATTGACCGAAAATATGGTAGAAATGGCTTATTTTGTCGATTTTACTTACCAAGGCAAGCAGAGCTGTTTTATCAAGATACAAATATCCTGTAATTTTTCATTTGGCTCAAAGGTGCATAGAAACACAGCTTGGCTACATTGTAAACTCTTGATGTTGTCATTTACTTTAATAACTATTTCATTGGCAAAGTAGGGAAACTTAGGAATGAAATGTCAGCAACAACTGTGAGCCATAATTTTCATGCATAAAATAACTAATAATGAAAGATATTGTCATTTTAATTCTCTAAAGTTAGTGTGGATGACATTTAAAAAATATATTATTCTCCATCAACAATAAGAAATCACCTGGTATTGACAAGTATGGTAAGGGACTATATTGCCACCCCTTTGTGTCATATTTTCTATCTGAGTCTGCAGAAATAAATGTGTCCTCAGACCTGGAGGGAAGCCAAAGTTATTCCGTTACCCAAGAATGGTAACCAATCAATCAGCCGACCAATCAGCTTGCTGCTGACTTTTACCAAACTTTTTGAAAACATTGTGTTTCACCACATACATTGCTATTTCTATGTAAACAAATTAACAGTAGATTTATAGAGAAGGGGACTCAACATGTACTGCACTGACACAAATGACAGATGATTGGTTGAAAGACATTGATAGTAAGAAGATTGTAGCAACTTGTGCAGAATTTGATATTTTTTACCATAACCTGTTGTTGAAAAAAAACGTATATGTTATGGCTTTTCAACCTGTGCCATTTCATGATTTCAGAGCAATCTATCTAATTAAACACAGACGGGGAATGGCGCCAACAGAGATGGTTGCCTCGCTTTGCGTTCTTTAACAAACTATGCAGTATTTTGTTTTTTATGTTTTATTTCTAATACGGTTACCCCAGGAAATCTTAAGTCTTATTACATACAGCTGGGAAGAACTATTGGATATAAGGGAAACGTCAACATAACAACATTACGACCAGGAATACGACTTTCCCGAAGCGGATCTTCTGTTTGGACCACCACCCAGGTCAATGGATCAGATCCCAGTAGGCGACCCAAAACAACGGCGCCGCAGAAGGGGCAGACGGAGCGGTCTTCTGGTCAGGCTCTGTAGACTGGCACAACGCTCACCGCTCCCGAGTATACTACTCGCCAATGTCCAATCTCTTGACAACAAGGTAGACGAAATTCGAGCAAGGGTTGCCTTCCAGAGAGACATCAGAGATTGTAATATTCTCTGTTTCACGGAAACAGGGCTCACTCGGGATATGTTATCAGAGTAGGTACAGCCACCTGGTTTCTTCACGCATCGAGCCGAGAGAAACAAACATCTCTCTGGTAAAAAGGAGGAAGGGGGTGTATGCCTTATGATTAACGAGTCGTGGTGTGATCATAACAACATACAAAAACTCAAGTAATTTTGTTCACCTGACCTAGATTTCCTTACAATCAAATGCCGACCGCGTTATCTACCAAGAGAATTCTCTTCAATTATAATCACAGCTGTGTATATCCCCCCCCCCCTCCTCCTCAAGCAGACACCTTGACGGCCCTGAAATAACTTTATTGGACTCTATGTTAACTGGAAACCACATATCCTGAGGCTGCATTTATTGTAAGCTGGGGATTTTAACAAGGCTATTCTGAAAGCAAGGAATATTCTGGATCATAGCTACTCTAACTTCTGCGACGCACACAAAGCCTCCCCTCGCCCTCCTTCTGGCAAATCTGACCACGACTTCATTTTGTTACTCCCAGCCTACAGACAGAAACTAAAACAGGAAACGCCTGTGCTCAGGTCTGCTTAACACTGGTCTGACCAATCTGATTCCACGCTTCAAGATTGCTTCGATCACGTGGACTGGGATATGTTCCGGATAGTCTCAGACAACAACATTGATGTATACGCTGATTCGGTGAGCGAGTTAATTAGCAAGTGCATCGGTGATGTTGTACCCAAGGTGACTATTAAAACCTTCCTCAACCAGAAACCGTGGATTGATGGCAGCATTCGAGCAAAACTGAAAGTGCGAACCATTGCTTTCAATCATGGCAAGGCGACCCAAAACATGACCGAATACAAACAGTGTAGCTATTCCCTCCGCAAGGCAATCAAACAAGCTAAGCATCAGTATAGAGACCAAGTAAAGTCACAATTCAACGGCTCAGACACAAGATGTATATGGCAGGGTCTAAAGTCAATCACAGATTACAAAAAGAAAACCACCCCCGTCATGGACACCGACATCTTGCTCCCAGACAAACTAAACAACTTCTTTGCATGCTTTGAGGACATGGCCCACTACCAAAACCTGTGGGCTCTCCTTCACCTCAGCCAACGTGAGTAAAACATTTAAACGTGTTAAACCTCGCAAGGCTGCCAGCCCAAACGGCATCCCTAGCCACGTCCTCAGAGCATGTGCAGACCAGTTGGCTGGTGTGTTTATGGACATATTCAATCACTCCCTATCCAAGTCTGCTGTTCCCACATGCTTCAAGAGGGCCACCATTTTTCCTGTTCCCTAGAAAGCTAAGATAACGGAGATAAACAAGTAGCACTCACTTGCTTCATCACGAAGTGCTTTGAGAGACTCGTCAAGGATCATATCACCTCCACCCTACCTGACACCCTAGACCTACTCCAATTTGCTTACTGCCCCAATAGGTCCACAGACGACCCATCCGCAATCACACTACACACTGCCCTAACCCACCTGGACAAGAGGAATACCTATGTTTGAATGCTGTTCATCGATTAGAGCTCCGCATTTAACACCCTGGTACCCACCAAACTCGTCATTAAGCTCGAGACCCTGAGTCTCAACCCCGCCCTGTGCAACTGGGTCCTGGACTTTCTGACGGGCCGCCCCCCAGGTGGTGAGGGTAGGAAACAACATCTCCACCCCGCTGATCCCCAACACTGGGGCCCCACAAGGGTGCATTCTCAGCCCTCTCCTGTACTCCCTGTTCACCCATGACTGCGTGGCCATACACGCCTCCAACTCAATCATCAAGTTTGCAGACGACACTACAGTGGTGGCTTGATTGCCAACAATGACAAGACGGCCTACAGGGAAGAGGTGAGGGCCCTCAATGTCAACAAAACAAAGGAGATGATTGTGGACTTCAGTAAACAGCAGAGGGAGCACCCCCCTTTCCACATCAATGGAACAGTAGTGTAGAAGGTAGAAAGTTAAGTTCCTCGGCGTACACATCACGGAAAAACTGAAATGAAGAAATTTGGCTTGCCACCAAAAACACTCACAAACTTTTACAGACGCACAACGACCATAAGGCTCTCCAGAGGGTAGTGAGGTCTGTACAAAGCATCACCGGGGGCAAACTACCTGCCCTCCAGGACACCTATACCGCCCGATGTCACAGGAAGGCCAAAAAGATCATCAAGGAGAACAACCACCCGAGCCACTGCCTGTTCACCCTGCTATCATCCAGAAGGTGAGGTCAGTACAGTTGCATCAAAGTTGGGAACAAGAGGCTGAAAAACAGCTTCTATCTCAAGGCCATCAGACTGTTAAACAGCCATCACTAACATTGAGTGGCTGCTGCCAACATACTGACTCAAATCTTTAGCCACTTTAATAATTAAAAATGTAATGTTATAAATGTATCACTAGTCACTTTAAACAATGCCACTTTATATAATGTTTACATACCCTACATTACCCATCTCATATGTACTGTATATACTGTACTCTATACAATCTACTGCATCTTGCCTATGCCGTTCGGCCATCGCTCATCCATATATTTATGTGTACATATTCTTATTCATTCCTTTACACTTAGTTTTTGTGAAATTGTTAGATTACTTGTTAGATATTACTGCACGGTCAGAACTAGAAGCACAAGCATTTCTCTACACTCGCCTTAACATCTGCTAACCATGTGTATAAAATTTGATTTGATTTAATAGAATCTTCGCTAATGTTAAACATGTATAGTGTTGTCTACTGCAGGGCAGATCCCTTGGCCCTCTACTCGTTTCTATTTTTACTAATAGCATTCAACAAAGCCTGTGTGTCTATGTATGCTTATGGTTCAACCCTATATCCCTCAACAACTACAGGTAGTGAAACAAAGAGTTGCATTCAATTTTAGAATGTGTAGCACATTATTTACTAGTCCTGAACACCTCTAAAACTAAGACCATCGTATTTGGTACAAATAATACCATTGGTTCTAGACCTCAGCTGAATCTGATAATGAATAACATGGATGTTGAGAAAGTTGAGAATAAATTACTTGGTGTTACCTTAGATTGTTAACTGTCATGGTCAAAACATGAATTAAATTGTTGTAAAGATGGTGAGAGATCTGTCCGTAATAAAGAGATGCTCTGCTTTTTTGACATCTCTCTCCACAAAGCAAGTCCTGAAAACTCTAGTTTATCTTATCTTGATTATTACCCAGTCAAATGGTCAGGTGCTGCAAAGAAGGACCCCTTAAAAACTGCAGCTGGCCCAGAACAGAGCGGCATGTCTTGCTCTTCACTGTAATCCGAGGGCTAATATCAATGCTATGCATGCCAGTCTCTCTTGGCTAAAGGTAAAGGAGAGACTGACTGCATTACTTCTTATTTTTTATTAAAAACGTTAGTGTTGAAAATTACTAATTGTTTGCATCGTCAACTTACACACCACTCTGACACACACGTACCCCACCACAGACATGCCACCAGGGGTCTTTTCACAGCCCCCAAATCCAGAACAAATTCAAGAAAGCAACCAGTATTACATAGAGCCATGATGGCTGTAGTAAACAGTAAACCTGGTTGCCATACCAGGCTGTGATACTGCCCGACAGGATGCCTTCGGTGACAAGCCAAATTTCTTCAGCTTCCTAGGTTGAAGAGGCGCTGCTGCGCCTTCTTCCCCACACTGTCTGTGTGAGTGGACCATGTCAGTTTGTCTGATGTGTACGCCAAGGAACTTAAAACGTTCCACTATCTCCACTGCTGTCCCTTCGATGTGGATGGGGGGGGTGCTCTCTGCGATCATCTCCTTTTGTTGACGTTGAGTGAGAGGTTGTTTTCCTGACACCACACTCTGAGTGCCCTCACCTATTCCCTGTAGGCAGTCTCGTCATTGTTGGTAATCAAGGCCACTACTGTTGTGTCGTCTGCAAACTTGATGATTGAGTTGGAGGCGTGCAAGGCCACGCAGTCGTGGGTGAACAGGGAATCCAGGAGGTGGCTGAGCACGCACCCTTGTGGGGATGTTGTTTCCTACCTTACCTGGGGGCGGCCTTTCATAAAGTCCAGAAAGCAATTTTACAGGGCGGGTTTAAGACCCAGTGCCTCCAGCTTGATGACAAGTTTGGAGGGTACCAGGGTGTTAAATGCTGAGCTCTAATCGATGAACAGCATTCAAACATAGGTATTCCTCTTGAGGTTCCTCTTTGAAGTGGGTCTAGGGTGATAGACTGCATCTAGACTGCATTCCTCTCTGGAAGGAAACCCTTGCTCAAGGGTGGGTCTAGGGTGGCCGGTAAGGTGGAGGTGATATGATCCTTCACTAGTCTCTCAAAGCACTTCATGTTGACAGAAGTGAGTACTGGTAGTCATTTAGTTCAGTTATCTGTGCCTTCTTCGGTACAGGAACAATGGTGGCCATCTTGAAGCATTTGGGGACAGCAGACCGGGATAGGGAGCGATTGAATATGTCTGTAAACACACCAGCCAACTGGTCTGCGCAAGCTCCAAGGGCGCGGCTAGGGATACCGTCTGGGCCATTAGCTTTGCAAGTATTAACACGTTTAAATGTTTTACTCGCATTGGCCACAGAGAAGGAGAGGCACAGTCCTTGTTAGCGGGCCTTGACGATGGCACTGTATTATCCTCAAAGCGGGCAAAGAAGGTGTTTAGTTTGTCTGGAAGCGTGATGTCTGTGTCTGTGACGTGGCTGGCTTTCTTTTTGTAGTCTGTGATTTCCTGTAGACCCTGCCACATACGTCTCGTGTCTGAGCAATTGAATTGCGACTCCACTTTGTCCCTGTACTGGGATTTTTCTTGTTTGATTGCCTGTTTTATGTTCCGCCATATTTCCAGAACTCTTTCCATGGGTAAATGTGGTGGTTCGCGCTTTCAGTTTTGTGCGAATGCCACCATCCATCCACGTTTTCTGGTTAGGGTATTCACAGTGGGTACAACATCTCTAATGCACTTCCTTATTAACTCACTCACCGAGAGTATAGATCGATGTTGTTCTCTGTGGCTGACGGGAACATATCCCAGTCTGTGTGATCGAAACAGAACAATCTTGAGATCTTGAATCTTGAGTCCGATTGGTCACACCAGCGTTGAATGGTTCTAGTCTCTGGTACATCCTGTTTGAGTTTCTGCCTATAAGACAGTAGGAGCCAGATGGCGTCGTGGTCGGATTTGCCAAAGGAAGGGCGGGCGAGGGCTTTAAATGTATCGCGGAAGTTAGAGTAGCAGTGATCGAGTGTATTACCCCAGCGAGTACTAGAATCAATATGCTGATAGAATTTCGGTAGCCTTGTTCTCAAATTTGCTTAGTTAAAATCCCCAGCTATAATAAATGCAGCCTCAGGATATATGGTTTCCAGTTTACGTAGAGTCCAGTGAAGTTCCTTGAGGGCCGTCGTGGTGTCTGCTTGAGGGGGAATGTACACAGCTGTGATGATAACTAACAAGAATTCCCTTGTGATGTAATATGGCCAGCATTTGATTGGAAGGAATTCTAGGTCGGGTGAGCAGATGGACTTGAGTTTCTGTATGTTGTTCTGACTACACCATGAGTCATTAATCATATAGCATACAACCCCGCCCTTCCTTTTCCCAGAGAGGTGTTTCTCTCTGTCGGCGCGATGCATGAAGAAGCATGGTGGCTGAATCTATTCCGACAACATATCCTGAGAGAGCCATGATTCCGTGAAACAGAGGATGTTACAATCTCTGATGTCTCTCTGGAAGGAAACCCTTGCTCAAATGTCTTCTACCTTGCTGCCAAGAAACTGGACACTGGCGAGTGGTATACTCGGGAGCGGTGGGCAATGTGCACATCTACAGAGCCTGACCAGATGGCCACTCCGTCTGCCCCTTCTGTGGCGCCGCTGTTGTGGGTCGACTTCTGCGATTAGATCCATTGTCCTGGTTGTGGTCCAAACAGAGGATCCACTTCGGGAAAGTCGTATTCCTGGTTGTAAATGTTGGTAAGTTGATGTCGCTCTTATATCCAATAGTTCTTCCCGGCAGTATGTAATAAGACTTAAGATTTCCTGGGGTAACAATGTAAGAAATGATATATTTAAAAAAATACTGCATAGTTTCCTTAGGACTCGAAAGCGAGGCGACCATCTCTGACAGCCCACGAGCTATCGGACATGCAGTTTTCTGCTAAGGTGCAACCTTTAGTAGGCTGATCGTCCTCGCAGTGGCAGACCATGTCAAACAACACCTGCACAGGATCGGTACATCCGAACATCACACCTGCGGGACAGGTACAGAATGGCAACAACAGCTACCCGAGTTACACTAGGAACGCACAATCCATCAGTGCTCAGACTGTCTGCAATAGGCTGAGAGAGGCTGGACTGAGGGCTTGTAGGCCTGCTGTAAGGCAGGTCCTCACCAGAAATCACCGGTAACAACGTCGCCTATGAGCACAAACCCATCGTTGCTGGACCAGACAGGACTGGAAAAAAGTGCTCTTCATTTGTCTGGTCGGATTCACGTTTATTGTCAAAGGAATGAGTGATTACAATGAGGCCTATACTCAGGAGCGGGATTGATTTGGAGGTGGAGGGTCGTCATGGTCTGGGGCGGTGTGTCACAGCATCATCTGACTGAGCTTGTTGTCATTGCAGGCAATCTCAACGCTGTTTGTTACAGGGAAGACATCCTCTTCCCTCATGTGGTACCCTTCATGCAGGTTCATCCTGACATGATCCTCCAGCATGACAATGCCACCAGACATACTGCTCGTTCTGTGCATGATTTCCTGCAAGACAGGAATGTCAGTGTGGTGAGTGGACTAAGCTCTCACAGCAAGAACTGGCAAATTTGGTGCAGTCAATGCACAACAGAACTTAATTATGTTGTTCTGCCCCTGTACGAGGCAGTTAATTTGTTCTAATTTGAATGTGGGGATGCAGCTGCTCCGTTTGCTCCATTACTCAGGTGCCTATGCACACAGACAGACACAGGAGCCATGCAACCTACTGCCGACCTCAACCATTACACTCACAGACAGAAAGAGGACCCAGGAGCTAGAGGGCGGGCTGGGGAACACAGATTTAGATATTATGTAAAGAAGAAGAGAAAAAGAGAGGGAGAGAGACAAAGATCGAGACAAAGAGAGAGGGAGAGAGAAAGGGAAAAAGTGGAAGCGAGAGAGATTCTGAGATGGAGCTAAGATAATTTAGAGAGATAGACTAACAGGTTCAGATGAAGAGAAGAAGAAACAAAACAGGAGTGACAGAGAGAGGTGGGGAGTAAAGGAGGGAGATGAAGAATACGGTGGACAGTTTGGCAGTAACTTGCCGGTGTCAGTAATGAGAGCTCCTGTCTCTCCGGTGAAGGAAGGACGAGATGGAAGGATGGGGAGAGGGTGTTAATGAGAAAGTTGAAGGTCATAAATTGTGGGTGATGACGGTTGCGGTGAAGAAATCAAGCACTATAAAAAGGAGGAAAAAGGAGGGAGGGAAAAGCATTTGAGAGGAGGATAAGTGTGAGCAGCTGACCTCGTTACAGGCTAATTCCTGGACAGCCTATGTTTTCTCTCGCTCTCTTTCTGTGGTGGTCAAACACTGTCAGGGTGAAATCTGAATTACAAATGAGACGGGAATGTGCCAGGGGAAAGAAGGGAGGAGAGGATAGAGGATAGAGGGAAAATAGAGAGCGATGGAGAGGGTAGAGAGCTGATGGCATAGTGAGAGAGAGGGGAAAATAGAAAGAGAGATGGATAGATAGAGGGAGAGAGAAGTAGTTTAATGGTTTGTGGAGAGAGTGTATGCTCGGTACATAGCGATGTGGTCAGGCAACAATTGGAATTGTTCAACTGGTATAATGGATTGAGACGGGCTAATCTATCTCTCTCAGTTCACAGCCCTCCTGCGACTTCAAAAAACACACATGAATAGTCACATTGTGAATGTCCATAGCACTTTGAAATGACAACAAAGAAAGTTACAGTATTTCCATTGACCTTAGAGTAGGTCAGAGTTAGAACAAGATGTTTAGTGTACGGAGTGAAGGATTTGGTCTTTACAACATGGAAAAGAAAGTTCCACAAACGTCTCTCCTTGTTGCAGATTTATTTGACAACATTTTAGCTAAAGAGCCTTTATCAGGTGTCCTTTCTAAGCAATAGTTAGAAAACTTGGTTTACATGCCTAGTCATCTTAGTAAGTTTCCCTTTGAGTGACAGAGGTGAGCCTGAGGTCTAAAGAACCTAAAGAATCCACCCTATAAGTACTATATAAAACTGTCCCATATCCAGCCCTGAGAGTGGCATGGAGAGTGCAAACTGTACTGAGCAAAGTTTCCTTCCTGAAATAGAGTATTAGTATTCAAGCAGGCGCTTAAAGATACCAGAAGGGCTCAAGCCACATCAGAAGTTCATGTGCTAAGACTCAGCTTTGAGGAGCAGAAGAAATTAAAGCTATCTAAAACAGGGTTGTGATCCACAGAGGAGAGTGGGATGGGGGAGAGGGAGAGTGAGAGAAAGGAGCTGGGCAGGAGAGAGAGAGCGGGGGAGGGAGAGAGAAGGAGGAAAAAGGAGTGAGTAAGAGTGTAAATCAGAGCTGAAGGTTGAAGAACAAATGGACAGATTAGGAGAGAGTCAGAAAGAGCAGCTTTCACCTCAGCCAAGGGTTTAATACAGTGAGGAGGAGGAGGAGGCGGAGATGAGTGAGAGATGGGGAAAGGGAGGGAGCGGGGGGGGGGGGGGGAGAACACAGAGATACAGTGAGGAGACCAGAGAGGAAATATGGAAGGGTATAAGAAGAGAGGAGATGAGAGGAAGATAGGGGAGGAGATTGAGGGTATAGTGCTAAAGTTGCAGGTCTTGGGTTTGGCAGGAGAGAAAGAGAGAGGCTGTCCAGGAATTAGCCTGTAACGAGGTCAGCTGCCCACACTCATCCTCCTCTCATCTGCCTCCCCCTCCCTCCTTTTTCCCATTCCCTTATTTTTGTAGTTGTTTGTTCTCTTTACCGAAGCTGCCATTACCCACAATGTACGACCTTCAACTTTCTCATCAACATCCTCCCTCCATCTCTCCATCTCGTCCCTCCTTCACCGGAGAGACAGGAGGTCTCATTACTGACAACTCATATTCCTAAATCTCCTACATTATGTGCCTCTACTGGATGCCTCATTCATTCCCAGACTAAGTGAATAGCTGTTGTTTAAACTTTTTCACTCTGGTATCTTTAGTGCCACCATGCAACTCAGAGAGACAGAAGCCGAGGAGGGGAAAAAAGATATGTCTATCTGGCTGGGTGTTTGGAAATCTGGCCCAAACTTAGACACTATCGCTCCTGTGTGCTCCAGGAGCTGGTTTCTGCTGTGCCAGCACTCTCTGCCTCCTCCCTCTCTTCTCTCCCTCACTCCTCCCCTCCTCCAATTTCCCATCCTTACCCTTTGATCTCCATCCAGTTTACCCCGTACCTTTTTCACCAATCAGAACAGAAATAATCCTAAATTGTATTCCATTAGTGCACTTAAAGAGGCAATGAGATTTGCTACATCCAGTAATTGCGCTACCGCAAGTTAGCATTGGCTCACGAAACTACTGCTAACTTCCTTCATACTGCACGCAGAGACATAAAAATGGTATCCAAAAGTTATTCTAACTGTGTAAGTAGAACAAGGGCTTAAATGCCAGAATCTTGCAGTATCCCTTTAACTCCTAAAAGTTCATGACATTGGGGGGGCACAAAACTGCTTTCATGATTTCTTTTCAACCGGAACCAAGTCCCTTGACACCGTCATGAGAGTTTCCTATTTTCATAGTGAGGTCACATTAGTTTGTAGTCCAAACGAAGCGGACACTACAGACAGAAGTTGTCACATCGGCGGTACCGACTTCAGACGAGTCCCATGGAGCTTGTGGGGGTCATCGTGTTCATGAGAGTCTCATCTTTCCATAGACTGTATCAGGAGTGATTCAGGCCTAAATTATGCCTAATGAAGCTACTGATACCTCTCACCAAGTCACCTAATATCTTCCTAGCTCCATAAGATACCGTCATGAATTAACAATGTTTTTTAGGGGGTGTCAAACTGGGGATGCGTTCACCAGTGGAGGCTGGTGACTTGAAACATTGAGGAGGATGGGAGACCCACAGTATAGGCGTGGAAAGCACAGAGACCGCAAAGTGTGTTTAAAAAAATTGGCAACCCCTAATTATTTTAACCTAAAGCATTTAATAAAGACATGTATAGTACAATATTATGGGGAAGGGGAATGAGAGGGATACTTACACCATGTTGGAAAGGGATCACAGCAGGATCACAGCAGTGGTATATTTGGGTGATTCTGCAACTATGGGCACTTCCATGTCCTCGGGCCGATTTTTTTATTTTTTATTTTTTTTTAACAAATACAAATATTTGTATTTTAAGTTCACACTGGAATCACCCCATAATTTTTTAAACACATCTCTATCAAGTATTTTACCTACTTTTCAGATGCATTTTATACCTTAATTTCACTATTTTTCCCTTGTCCCTGACCCAGACTTTTAAGCTTCTATGTTTTTCTATGAGAAAACATGAATAATTACACATCATATAATGTTATGTACTACAGAAAGAGTCATTTTGGGAGACGAAGGAGAATTTGGAGGAGAGAGAAATGGGGGAGTTGTTGAGTTGGTGGGGGACGCACGGATTTGGAATAAAGGAACGTGCTGTCAGTTTCGTGCAACCTGAGTCAGCTCCCCATACTCGTCCTGAAACGTGTGTTAAAGTTCCGGAAACATTGATACCGGCTATAGACACCAGGTCTCCAGTGTACCTTCACAACCCAGTGCGTCCTGTGCCAACTCCTCGCACTCTCCCTAAAGTGTGCTTTCCCAGTCAGGTGTGTCCTGTTCCTGCTCCTCGCACTCTCCCTCAAGTGCGTGTCGCCAGTCAGGTCCGTCCTGTTCCTCTTCCCCCCACTCTCCTTGAGGTGCGTGTCATCAGCCCGGTGCCACCTGTACCGGTCCCACGCATCAGGACTCCAGTGCGCCTCCACAGTCCAGTACGTCCTGTGCCTCCTCCCTGCACTCACCCTGAGGTGTGTGTCATCAGCCCGGTTTCACCTGTACCAATCCCACGCATCAGGCCTCAAGTGCGCCTCCACAGTCCAGAGCTTCCGGCAACAGTTCCCAGTTCAGAGCTTCCGGCGACAGTTCCCAGTCCAGAGCTTACAGCGACAGTTCCCAGTCCGGAGCCTCCTGAGACGGTCTACTGTCCGGAGCCTCCTGAGACGGTCTATAGTCCGGAGCCTCCTGAGACGGTCTACTGTCCGGAGCCTCCTGAGACGGTCTATAGTCCGGAGCCTCCTGAGACGTCTACAGTGCGGAGCCTCCTGAGACGGTCTACAGTACGGAACCTCCTGAGACGGTCTACAGTTCGGAACCTCCAGCGACGGTGCCCGGTCCCGAGCCTCCAGCGACGATCCGCGGTCAGAGCCTCCAGCGACGATCCGCGGTCAGAGCCTCCAGCGACAGTCGTCGGCCCCGAACCTCCAGCGACGGTTGGCGGTCCAGAACTTCCAGCAACGGTCGGCAGTCCAGAGCCTTCAAGTCAAATCAAATCAAATGTATTTATATAGCCCTTCGTACATCAGCTGATATCGCAAAGTGCGGAACCAGGCTATGCGGGGGGGGGGGGGGGGGGGGGGTGGAGATTCAATAATGGATATGCCATCTGAACAAGGTAACTAGCTAAACATTTAGCTAATAGTGACAATACTGTCTTGCTTGTGTGTCACTGTCCCCCAGTGGTCTTCCCCAGCTGAACAGAGTAAAACAACCGTTGAAAAGGTCAGAAGCCAAAATGTTACATTTCGTTCATGGGCCAACCCAACTTAAACCCAACTCATTGGGTTATTTCTAAAACAACCCAACAAGCAGAAAATAACCCAACAAAACCACCCAACAGCTGTAACCCATCTACTCGGTTGTGAAAATAAATCAACATTTTTTGTGTGTGGCTGAGGTATATCAACTTCCTAACAGTTGAGATTCTTACTGTTATTATAATAGCATGCAGATGAATAATATAGCTCAATGCTATTTTCTAAGACGCAGACATAAGTCAGGCGGTGGTATCACGACACGTCAGTCAGACGTTCAACAGTAGCTCATTCGGCTCATTATTGGCTCTTTTCAACTGTGATAAGAGTGGTGATATTAGTTTAAATGTCAAACCGTTCAGAAGCTACAGACATTTTTGTGAGGAGACCGATTTCCGGGATTGTCTCCTGTTCTGACAAATGATGCAGCTCTGCCACTTTCCACCTCAGATGTTGAAGGCCAACATGTGGTGGACTGAGAAAGAACTGACGGCTTTTCATGTTTTATTTATATTACACATGGGTGTGTCAATCAAGGAGCAATTAGCAGTTGCTATATCCATTTTGAATTTATACATTAATGATGTGTGCCCATTGATTTTTGAGGAATATAACTAATAACAAAATATATTTATGTATTTATTTCACCTTTATTTAACTAGGTAGGCAAGTTGAGAACAAGTTCTCATTTACAATTGCGACCTGGCCAAGATAAAGCAAAACAGTTGAACACATACAACAACACAGAGTTACACATGGAGTAAAACAAACATACAGTCAATAATGCAGTATAAAAATAAGTCTATATACAATGTGAGCAAATGAGGTGAGATAATAAGGGAGGTAAATGCAAAAAAAGGCTATGGTGGCGAAGTAAATACAATATAGCAAGTAAAACACTGGAAAGGTAGATTTGCAGTGGAAGAATGTGCAAAGTAGAAATAGAAATAATGGGCTGCAAAGGAGCAAAATAAATAAATAAATACAGTAGGGGAAGAGGTAGTTGTTTGGGCTAAATTATAGAAGGGCTATGTACAGCTGCAGAAATCTGTGAGCTGCTCTGACAGTTGGTGCTTAAAGCTAGTGAGGGAGATAAGTGTTTTCAGTTTCAGAGATTTTTGTAGTTCGTTCCAGTCATTGGCAGCAGAGAACTGGAAGGAGAGGCGGCCAAAGGGGGAATTGGCTTTAGGGGTGACCAGAGATATACCTGCTGGAGCGTGTGCTACAGGTGGGTGATGCTATGGTGGACCAGCGAGCTGAGATAAGGGGGGACTTAACTTAGCAGGGTCTTGTAGTTGACCTGGAGCCAGTGGGTTTGGCGACGAGTAGGAAGCGAGGGCCAGCCAACGAGAGTGTACAGGTCGCAGTGGTGGGTAAAATATGGGGCTTTTGGCGACAAAATGGATGGCACTGTGATAGACTGCATCCAATTTATTGAGTAGGGTATTGGAGGCTATTTTGTAAATGACATCGCCGAAGTCGAGGATCGGTAGGATGGTCAGTTTTACGAGGGTATGTTTGGCAGCATGAGTGAAGGATGCTTTGTTGCGAAATAGGAAGCCAATTCTAGATTTAACTTTAGATTGGAAATGTTTGATGTTAGACTGAAGGAGAGTTTACAGTATAACCAGACACCTAGGTATTTGTAGTTGTCCACATATTCTAAGTCAAAACTGTCCAGAGTAGTGATGCTGGACGGGTGGGCAGATGAAGGCAGTGATCGGTTGAAGAGCATGCATTCAGTTTTACTTGTATTTAAGAGCAGTTGGAGGCCACGGAAGGAGATTTGTATGGCATTGAAGCTCGTCTGGAGGGTTGTTAACACAGTGTCCAAAGAAGGGCCAGAAGTATACAGAATGGTGTTGTCTGCGTAGAGGTGGATCAGAGACTCACCAGCAGCAAGAGCGACATCATTGATGTATACAGAGAAGAGAGTCAGCCCAATAATTTAACCCTGTGGCACCCCCATAGAGATTGCCAGAGGCCAGGACAACAGGCCCGCCAATTTGACACACTGAACTCTATCAGAGAAGTAGTTGGTAAACCAGGCGAGGCAACCATTTGAGAAACCAAGGCTATCGAGTCTGCCGATGAGGATGTGGTGATTGACAGTGTCGAAAGCCTTGGCCAGGTCAAGAATTACGGCTGCACAGTATTGTTTCTTATCGACGGTGCTTAAGATATCGTTTAGGGCCTTGAGTGTGGCTGAGGTGCACCCATGACCAGCTCTGAAACCAGATTGCATAGCGGAGAAGGTGCGGTGGGATTCGAAATGGTCGGTATCTGTTTGTTCGCTTGGCTTTCAAAGACCTTCAAAGGCACGGTAGGATAGATATAGGTCTGTTGCAGTTTGGGTCAAGAGTGTTCCCCCCCTTTGAAGAGGGGGATGACCGCAGCTGCTTTCCAATCTTTGGGAATCTCAGACGACACAAAAGAGAGGTTGAACAGGCTAGTAATAGGGGTTGCAACAATTTCGGCAGATAATTTTAGAAAGAAAGGGTCCAGATTGTCTAGCCCGGCTTATTTATAGGGTCGAGATTTTGCAGCTCTTTCAGAACATCAGCTGACTGGATTTGGGAGAAGGAGAAATGGGGAAGGCCTGGGCGAGTTGCTGTGGGGGGTGCAGTGCTGTTGGCCGGGGTAGGGGAGGCCAGGTGGAAAGCATGGCCAGCCGTAGAAAAATGCTTATTGAAATTTTCAAAGTTATCGTGTTTATCGTGTTTCCTATCCTCAGTGCAGTGGGCAGCTGGGAGGAGGTGTTCTTATTCTCCATGGACTTTGCAGTGTCCCAGAACTTTTTAGAGTTTGTGTTGCAGGAAGCAAATTTCTGCTTGAAAAAGCTAGCCTTGGCTTTTCTAACTGCCTGTGTATATTGGTTTCTAACTTCCCTGAAAAGGGGTTGTGTTTGTGTTGGTTAAGTGTAGTCAGGTCTGGAGAGAACCAAGGGCTATATCTGTTCATGGTTCTAAATTTTTTGAATGGGGCATGCTTATTTAAGATGGTGAGGAAGGCATTTTTTTAAATAACCAGGCTTCCTCTACTGGCGGGATGAGGTCAATATACTTCCAGGACACCCGGCCCAGGTCGATTAGAAAGGCCTGCTTGCTGAAGTGTTTCAGGGAGCGTTTGACAGTGATGAATGGAGGTCGCTTGACCGCTGACCCATTACGGATACAGGCAATGAGGCAGTGATCGCTGAGATCTTGGTTGAAAACAGCAGAGGTGTATTTAGAGGGTGCCCGTGTTTAAGGCTTTGGGGTGGTACCTGGTAGGTTCATTTATAATTTGTGTGAGATTGAGGGCATCAAGCTTAGATTGTAGGAAAGCTGGGATATTTTAGGGCTGCAATCCCGTTAACGGGATGATATGACAACAGCCATGGAAAGTGCAGGGCACTAAATTCAAAACAACAGAAATCTCATAATTTAAATTCCTCAAACATACATGTATCTTATACCGTTTTAAAGGTAATCTTGTTGTTAACCCCACCACAGTGTCCGATTTCAAATAGGCTTTACAGCGAAAGCACCACAAACGATTATGTTAGGTCACCACCAAGCCACAGAAAATTCAGCAATTTGTCCAAAGGGAGGAGTCAAAAAAAGCACAAATAGAGATAAAATTAATCACTAACCTTTCATGATCTTCCTCAGATGACACTCATAGGACTGCATGTTACACAATACATGTATGTTTTGTTTGATAAAGTTAATATTTATATAAAAAATCTGAGTTTACATTGGCGAGTTACATTCACTAGTACCAAAAACATCCAGTGATATTGCATAGCCACATCAATTCAACAGAAATACTCATCATAAATGTAGATGATTATACAAGTTATATGCATGGAATTATTGATATATCTCTCCTTAATGCAACCGCTGTGTCAGATTTCAAAATAACTTTACGGAAAAAGCAAACCATGCAATAATCTGAGACGGCACTTAGAAAATAAAGAAAATGTTCCGCCATGTTGTAGTCAACAGAAACCAGAAATCACATTATAAATATTCCCTTACCTTTGATGACCTTCATCAGAATGCACTCCCAGGAATCCTAGTTCCACAAATGTTTGATTTGTTCGATAATGTCCATTATTTATGTCTATTACGATTAAAGAAGTCATCAAAAGAGAGCACCTGGGGAATAGGAGTGGAGCTGGGCACTGTAGGGCCTGGATTCACCTCTACATCACAAGAGGAACAGAGGAGGAGTAGGATAAGGGTACGGCTAAAAGCTGTGAGAATTGGTCGTCTATGACATCCGGAACAGAGAGTAAAAGGAGCAGGTTTCTGGGGGCGATAAAATAGCTCCAAGGTATAATAAACAGACAAAGGTATGGTAGGATGTGAATACAGTGGAGGTAAACCTACGCATTGAGTGATGATGAGAGAGATATTGTCTCTAGAAACATCATTGAAACCAGGTAATGTCATCGCATGTGTGAGTGGTGGAACTGAAAGGTTGGATAAGGTATTATGAGCAGGGCTAGAGGCTCTACAGTGAAATTAGCCAATAAACACTAACAATGGGCAATGGGCAAGGCATATTGACATTAAGGAGAGGCATGTTTAGCCAAGTGATCATAAGAGTCCAGTGAGTAGTGAGGTTGGTTGGGGTCATGGCGATTCAGACAGCTAGCCGGGCCATGGGTAGCAAGCTGGCAAAGGATAGAGGTCTGTTTTTAGCCACCTCGTGCTTTTCCGTCGGTAGATTAGTGGGGTTCCGTGTGGTAGTTCCGTGTGGGGGGTTCCGTGTGGGGACCAATCCAATTGGCAAAATAGATATAGTGACCCAAGAAAATAGTCCGATAGACCTATTCAGATAGCAGCCAATAAGGCCGCTAACTATTAGCAGGCCGCAGATGGGCATTCAGGTTACGTCGTGACGGAGGGGCCAGTTGGATAACTCCCTCGGGCAGATAACGTCGGTAGTCCAGTTGAGAAGGCCCGGTGGGGCTTCGCATCGGCAGTAAAATGGTTCCAGATAGGTGATTGTAGCCCAGGAGTGGCTGATGGAACTCTTCAGCTGGCTAGCTGAATCCAGGTGTAAATGTCCAGAGCTTGCGGTAGAAATCCGGGGTTATGGAGAGAAAATAGGTCCAGTATGCTCTGGTCTGAGTCGCGTTGTACAAAACTGGCAATAGCTTTTCGAGCTAAAGGATAGCTGATGGCCGTCAACCGTGGTTAGCTGAATACTAACGTTCTGGATTGCTTCTGTTGTGGGTTTCAGATTTGAGGTGAAAGTACTTTTTTTATATTGGTGAGGTGGGTTGCATGAGAGTGTTTTGAATTTGAGTTTTTAGAGGAAAAAAGATATAAAAATATATTTGAAGAAAATATGTAAATATACACTGCTCAAAAAAATTAAGGGAACACTAAAATAACACATCCTAGATCTGAATGAATGAAATATTCTTATTAAATACTTTTTTCTTTACATAGTTTAATGTGCTGACAACAAAATCACAAAACATTATCAATGGAAAATCAAATTTATCAACCCATGGAGATCTGGATTTGGAGTCACACTCAAAATTAAAGTGGAAAACCACACTACAGGCTGATCCAACTTTGATGTAATGTCCTTAAAACAAGTCAAATTGAGGCTCAGTAGTGTGTGTGGCCTCCACGTGCCTGTATGACCTCCCTACAACGCCTGGGCATCCTCCTGATGAGGTGGCGGATGGTCTCCTGAGGGATCTCCTCCCAAACCTGGACTAAAGCATCCGCCAACTCCTGGACTGTCTGTGGTGCAACGTGGCGTTGGTGGATGCAGCGGGACATGATGTCCCAGATGTGCTCAATTGGATTCAGGTCTGGGGAACGGGTGGGCCAGTCCATAGCATCAATGCCTTCCTCTTGCAGGAACTGCTGACACACTCCAGCCACATGAGGTCTAGCATTGTCTTGCATTAGGAGGAACCCAGGGCCAACCGCACCAGCATATGGTCTCACAAGGGGTCTGAGGATCTCATCTCGGTACCTAGTGGCAGTCAGGCTGCCTCTGGCGAGCACATGGAGGGCTGTGCGGCCCCCCAAAGAAATGCCAAACCACTCCATGACCGACCCACCACCAAACCGGTCATGCTGGAGGATGTTGCAGGCAGCAGATCGTTCTCCACGGCGTCTCCAGACTGTCACGTCTGTCACATGTGTGAACCTGCTTTCATCTGTGAAGAGCCCAGGGTGCCAGTGGCGAATTTGCCAATCTTGGTGTTCTCTGGCAAGTTAAAAACGTCCTGCACGGTGTTGGGCTGTAAGCACAACCCCCACCTGTGGACGTCGGGCCCTCATACCACCCTCATGGAGTCAGTTTCTGACCGTTTGAGCAGAAACATGCACATTTGTGGCCTGCTGGAGGTCATTTTGCAGGGCTCTGGCAGTGCTCCTCCTGCTCCTCCTTGCACAAAGGCGGAGGTAGCGGTCCTGCTGCTGGGTTGTTACCCTCCTACGGCCTCCTCCACGTCTCCTGATGTACTGGCCTGTCTCCTGGTAGCGCCTCCATGCTCTGGACACTACGCTGACAGACACAGCAAACCTTCTTGCCACAGCTCGCAATGATGTGCCATCATGGATGAGCTGCACTACCTGAGCCACTTGTGTGGGTTGTAGACTTCGTCTCATGCTACCACTAGAGTGAAAGCACAGCCAGCATTCAAAAGTGACCGAAACATCAGCCAGGAAGCATAAGAACTGGGAAGTGGTCTGTGGTCACCACCTGCAGAACCACTCCTTTATTGGGGGTGTCTTGCTAATTGCCTATAATTTCCACCTGTTGTCTATTCCATTTGCACAACAGCATGTGAAATTTATTGTCAATCAGTGTTGCTTCCTAAGTGGACAGTTTGATTTCACAGAAGTGTGATTGACTTGGAGTTACATTGTGTTGTTTAAGTGTTCCCTTTATTTTTTTGAGCAGTGTATATATACACAGGACAGGACAGATGACTGCTATGCCATCTTGGAATCTATCATAAATGCCTCATGAGCTTAGTTCAACTGTTGTACCCCATCAGAACCGTAGTTCAACTGTCTGTCGTACCCCATCAGAACCGTAGTTCAACTGTCGTACCCCAGCTTGTTTTAGTCCAATGTTTATTAAATATGGATGGTCAGTCCTTGCATCCATAGATCTGTCTATGATTTTGAGAGTGGTTACATTTCTCCATCCCTCAGCTTTTTTCCGAAACAGGGAAAAACATTTTGTTATTGTTTCAATTGTGAATGCTGCTTTAAGGGTAAGTCTAATGAGACCCTATGACGGATGACAGGGCTTCCAATGGAGTACTGTTACTCTCTCTTTTAGTGAGTGGACATAAAGAGAGCTGTTGAGTCCAAGTGTGGAGAACCAGAGAGAGGGCTCAGGAGAGTGAGGATGGGCTGGGTGCTGGGTGGCTGAGGAGGAAGCCAAGGTGTGAGGGACTTAGGAAGGGAGGGGGGCCTGAGGTGGAGCTGGTGTGTCGGTGGAGGGTGTCTAGGTGGGCAGTCCATCAAGCCTCGCTCTCTGGTGACAGCCTAGGCTCCTAGCCCTGCTCCCTGCCTGGTGTTCCAGTCCCTTTAATTTCCTCCACGGGGATAAATCAGTTGTTTATGGACCTGGTGGAGCCTGGCAGAGGGGAGAGAGCAGGGCTGAGCCTCAGATGGATTATCAATTAACCATATAACTCAGGATCAGGCAGGGCAGGACAGAGCTCCCTGAGGGATGGATGATCACAGCCACGACAGGCAGGGGGACAGGGAGACGACAGGCAGGATGGGTGGCTTAACAAACGTCCCCCATACTGACACTGCCCCCAGCCATCCCTCATCGCCCTCATTGCACTGGACCTTGAGATCTTTCTCTCTACTCACTTCTAGCTATCTTCTCTCCTCCCTCCTTTCCCTCCCTTATTTTCCTCTCACCACCCTCTCCTGTCATCGTGTTGATGACAGGAGAGGCTTTAGTGACTCCCTCCCACCTCCTCTACCATCACCCCATAATAATATCCTTCAACGTGACAGGGAGGTTGTTATGGTGATGGATGCTGTAGGGACTGACCCTCCTTGGCCTGCCCCTGTCTCACCAGAAATTTGTGACCATAGACAGGTGCTACAGGAAGCAACTCTAACCAGAGACAGACAAAGATGATACACACCCACTCACCCAGCCATTGTATTCTAATTTAGTAATTTGCATGCAAACACAAACTCTTGCAAACAGGGAAGTTTAGACTATTGCACAAACTTGATACAAAAGATGCCTAGACACAAAACATCTCAAGACAAAATACAAAACTCAGACAGTCTATCAACAAACAAATGACATTGATGTCTTGCTTCACTCTTTTATCCGCACCATTAATTAGGAAATTAAGTGTTGTGTCTTTTAATAACATAATTATTGCCATTGATGCCCACAAAGATTTCTGAGTAAAGTATTATTTACCTTAGTTTTGTGCCAACACAAAAAGGTGTTAAATATGTGTTGTCATTACTGGAGAAACACACACTCTCTCTCACGCACGCACGCGCACACAAACACATGCACACACATGCACACATACACACACAGAAAAAACACACACAGCAACAACATCCTGCATCCTGTGTCCGTCCTGGTCAGTCAGTACTTGTAACAGCCAATTGGACCTCAACGACTCAACTTAAAACATACTGCTCAGTCTTGCATACCTATACACCGTGAAGTGAGTCAGAGAAAGGGAGGGAGCGAGTGAGGAAGTCAGGGAAGGAGGGATGGAGGGAGAGAACTGGAGGAAAAGAGAAGGGAGAGGGAGATAGAGAGAGAGACAGGGATGGAGAGTGAAGGAGATAAATTGGTGGAGACATGAGATATGCAGGATGGAGAGAGGGAGGAGAGAAGATTAGAGCTGGGAGATGGAGAGGGAGAGAAAAAGGGAAGGGGATTTAAGATCACTAGAGCCCTGCGCTCTTTGTGCCCAGATGTCTGAGACTCCCAAAGCTTACTCTAATTTAGTTTCTCCACCCTCTGCATAGTCCTATCCCCAACTCCCCTTCTCTGTTTTTTCTTCCAAGCCCCTCTGATTTTGAGATGTGTATAGAGCGGTGCGTTTAGATGATACCCTCCCCTTTCCCATCCCTACAAGTGTGTGTGTGCGAGCGTGTGTGTCTGTGTGTGTATGTATGAGGCAGACGGGGTTGGTGCTGAATGAAAACGTATCACCCAGTGTAAGCTCTGGCCTGTGTGCGTACGTGTGTGTGTGTCTTGCTCTTGTGTGTATGTTGTTCCTGCGCCTATGTGTGTGTGTGTGTGTGTGTGTAAGCCGGGGAGATACAGGCATTAGCAGAGATGAGCCCATAATAGAGGAGGCTGTAAGTGAAGTCTTTAAGAAAGTGAGAGGATTAATCTGAGGGAAATGAGGCTACTGTCTGCTCCTTATGGAACGGGGTTGGAGAGAGAGAGGAGGGGGGGATTAGTGAACTCCCAAACATTCTGGGCCTTTCTTCAGCCAGAAGGACATATCTTTAGAAAGGGTTGAAGAGGGAGTGCTTGTTAGAGACAGTACGAATGGAGAGACGGAGGGCATGTCACAGAAGGCCTAATGCTGTCCATCAGTGTACAGAGAGGAGATGTGGATATTCCTCATGTGTATACGTAGGTTAAATACGTATGTATATCCAGTAGTGGAAAAAGTACCCAATTTTTATACTTGGGTAAAAGTAAAGGTACCTTCATAGAAAATGACTCAAGTAAAAGTGAAAGTCACCCAGTAAAATCATACTTGAGTAGAAATTAGGTTTGAAATGTACTTAAGTATCTAAAGTAAAAGTATGAATCATTAAACATTTCTTATATTAAACAAACCAGATGACTTGATTTTCTTGATTTTTTAAATTTACGGATAGCCAGGGGTACAGTTCAACACTCAGACATAATTTACAAGCAAAGCCTTTGTGTTTAGTGATTCTGCTAGATCAGAGGCAGTAGGGATGACCAGGCATGTTCTCTTGATAAAAGGATGTGAATTAGACAATTTTCCTGTCCTGCTAAACAATCAAAATGTAACGAGTACTTTTTGGTGTCTGGGAAAATTTAAGGAGTAAAAAGTACAATATTTTATTTAGGAATGTAGTGGAGTAAAAGTTTATGTTGTCAAATTTTTCCCCTTCATTTTGTTTTATTAAAATGCTAATGATTAGCGAGAAGGGAGAGTGAGAGTAAGGGGGGCTGGGGTTTGATGGATCCCTCTAAACATGTTTTGAATCATCAGGAGCCAGAGAGAGAGGCCCTTTGATCTACTTTTAATGAGTTTCACCACGGAGCCAAATATCCAGTCGTGGAGCTCCACGTCAAGTCGCCTACCAGTACATATACACATACAGACACACACAGACACATGCACAAAAACAGTCGATCTCACAGTCCCTGAACCCCCTCTTCTCAGCCCTGTCAAACAGAACACTAAGACTACCCAAACTTTTACTTTACAGTCAGCACTAAAGTAAAGTTCCACCACACCAATCCCCCTTTTGAATGGCTGAATGGCAAATCCAGTTAGCTAAAAAAGACCAGTATTAGGATCCAATGTGGAGAAATGAGGACTGCTTGAAGGGAGTAGAGCAGGGGAGGGGGGACTATAGAAAGACTTTTGTTTGGTTTGTAATAGTCAGCCATTTTAGTAATATTCCTGGTTTGGGTTCCTATTGTTTATGGATGGGTATTTTGGGGAAGAGGGATCTCCCTCCCTCTTGGAGGAGGTTTAGGGAGTCGTGTATGATTTGTGTTAAGTTAAAAGCCATTGAAATCACCTGGAAGTTTCTTGGAAGTTGGGGATGAGAAGTGGGAACCCTATCTGGACTAAAGGATTGTTTTTTATCAGAGGTGCAGGCTGATCCTGGATGGAGAACACAGTGGAAGATTATCCTGCTCTTCTTTTCTGCTTAAAATAATTGTATTTTAAAGAAGATAGTGATCTAGCCACCTTGAATAGGACTGAAAGGGAAGGGTTCCCTAACTCATTGGTGTCAATGCCATTGTGCATAGTACTGATAAAGGGTACTGACAGAAATAGTGAAAAGTACCGTAAAACATCTTACCTCAGATGTCTGGAATGAACTTCTGATCATTGAGTGCTCATTTTCTTTTTTTTTCTGGAAAAAGTCGCAATGTATTGGTGTGGCAGGTAGCCTAGTGGTTAGAGCATTGAACTAGTAACCAAAAGGTTGCAAGATCGAATCCCCAATCTGACAAGGTAAACATCTCTCGTTCTACCCCTGAACAAGGCAGTTAAACCACCGTTCCTAGGCTGTAATTGAAAATAAGAATTTGTTCTTAACTGACTTGCCTGGTTAAAGAAAGATAAAAAATCTGAAGGGAATTGAGGTTTGATGGTTTTGTGGATTTTGTGGAGTCCCTTTTTATCAATCTGGTGAGAAATGTATCAGGGTACTCTCACATTGCACCGTATAACATCATACTCTATTTTGGTTCGCTGAGTCAAAATCACCCTAATATCTTCCTTTGATTCTCTTCCTCCATCTGCCTGTCTCTCAGAGCACTTGTGGAAGAGTTTGCAGTAGAGTTGTGATGTGTTGGCTTGGCTTGGCAACATATTAAGAGGCACGGGCCTCAGGAGAGGGAGGGGTGTTAATCGGTGTTGAACTATTTATCAGGTCCAAGCGGACTTTCATTACTTCATTAACATCAGGAATAAACATCAGTACTGGACGTCCAACAGGAGACCCAGCACCACTATCTACAGTCAGGGAGGGCACGCACTGGAGCAGCAAGTACTGGAGCCTCAGCCACTACAAAGTTATTTTTGCTTCGAAGTTGATTGAAGTGTATTCTGTCTGGTCGCTGCTCAGTTTGGCTGTTTTCCAGTGATGTGTTAACATGCTCGCTCCTGCTTCTTGGTTCTTGTCCAAAACAGAGGGACTGCTAGCTAGGCCTGGCACACATCACAGATGACACTCTGATCACTCTGACTATATTAGCAGTTGTGACATGCCAGCACATATGAGAATGTCTGAGACAGGAGGGACATTAGGACTGGCCTATTCTGCTATCTCTGGTCTCTTTCTGGCCAATGGCAATCTCTGTCAGAGTAGGGAAACAAGCTGCAGGGTTACTGATGCATCTTCTTCTCTCTGTTTCAGCACCTACGGAATCGCCATTGAGACCCAGTCTTGGTGAGTGCATTTTTTCTTTCATGTTTATATGCTATCAACTCAATCTTCTGTGGTCATACCAACATCAACAACTTTGTTATTAATATTGGACCCTTCCCTGTCATGTTTTTTTAATCTCCTAACCTTGGTTTTTGTTTGTTCTGTGTGTAGCTGAGATCAATGGGAACCATGCGGTGCTCCGTGATGACTTTGACTCCAACTTGCAGGGAGAGCTGGACCCCAGAATTTGGTAGGTTACATCAATCAATTCATCAATCAATCAATCAAATGTATTTTATAAAGTCCTTTTTTTCGTCAGCAGTTGTCACAAAAATGATTACTAAAGCATACTTTTTGTGTCATTTTGTCACACTGTGCAATTGAAGAAGACAAAAATGTGTTACAAAAACTACAGTAAGGCATTTTATTAATATCTAAACCTGCATAAATTATCTTCTAATGTACTCTCTTCATCCATATCTTTATCTTGCTCCCCCCAGGTCAGAGTGTAGTAACTGTGAGGTAGGAGAGCAGTGTGGGGTTCTGATGCATGGCAGAGCTGTCACCTTCTGTGAGCCCTTCAGAGAGAGAGAACTGGTAACTATGACCGCAATACAACCACAAACTCAACCACTCTTCTATCCATAATTACAACCACACTATTTATGACCTCAACCACCTAGTTTTTCACAACCATAGTGGGAACCACAACCACACTATTAATGAACACAACCACATAATACTACAACCTACAACATATCAGATCATACCAGAACCACAAAGACACTAGAATGCTTCCACGTATCTGATAATAATCACGTTAACTGCCACTATTTCCCTGTTGCACCATATGAGAGACAGCGAACGGCTGTGTTTAGTGTGTCTTGATTCTATTTGCTTACTCTGATAATAAGCTTTTACAGAGTATCTGTCAGCCTTCCAAGTGTTTCATGCAGCTGCCTGGCACTAGTTCAGTCAAGAGCAGTACACACAATGATGCATTCCCCACACAGAACACACACACACACACACAGAGAACACACACAGAGAACACACAAACACACACTGACGAAAGCCCTTGCATCCTTAGCTCCATCTAGGAATTGTATTGTGATTAGATATATGTAGCCCCATTCCCCAGCTATTAAGAACACTTAAAGCCCCACTGCCTTTATCCTCTAACCTGTGATATATGTACCCTCTCTCCTCAAGACCACTGTACCTCTCAACACCACCACAGCCTCTGTCCTGCAGTTTGCTCTTGGTGAGTAAAAAACATAATGTAAGCAATCAATCATATCATTTTACAGTGCTGTGAAAAAGTATTTGCCACTTTCAGATTTTCTCTATTTTTGCATATTTTTGATACTGAATTATCAGATCTTCAACCAAAACCTAATATTAGATAAAAGGGAATCTGCATGAACAAATTACACAACAATTCCATAGTCCTAGCTAGCTGCCTATCAAGCTAGCAGCGTTTCTTGAGGGCTTGAACGCATCCCGCGACGCGGTTAGCCATTGTGGCTGGGAATGCGGATTGTCCCGGGTTTGTGGCCATCTAGATCACTGCTGTTTTTACATTTTAAATATTCCCTGTGGACCTGCCCTGTCTGGAGTAACAACATAACTTACGTTGCTAGAAACCATCACCAAGACCAAAGCCAACGGGAGTTCAGTTGAGGACAGTGGTGTCCTCTATCACAGGTGAAGGATCTTTTAAATTAACAAAAAAGTTGTTACAACAACAACAAAAATTGCTTCAAGTGTTTTGTCCAAATACTTGTGGATTCAACTAATAAAATAATGGACGACTTGACCAGAGAGTTCCAGGACCAGAAGAACAGCTTGCAGTTCTCCCAGGATCAGCTGATTGAGTTGAAACAGGAGAATGGCAAGATGACAGCAATCTGTAAGTCATTGAGAGAGGACATCAGTTCTGTGTATGAATCCATGCCAACAATGATGGATAAATCTCAAGGGACAATCAAAGGGGAATAACATGGTTGTGGGCAGAATTGCAGAATCTCCACATGAGACCTGGAAGGAGTCTGAAGACAACGTGAGGGAAATGATCTATGAGAAATTGAAGATGGACCACGGGAAGATTCAGGTGGAGTGCGCCCACAAGACTGGAAACCCCACTGTTAAGGCTACATGGATTGATGAGGAATTGAAAAACTGTATGTTTGAAAGAGATGAGGCAAAGGAGTGGCTAATAAATCTGGATGGGGAAATGATTGTTATCGATCAATAATGACAAACCTCCTGGCATTGACAACTTAGATGGAAAGCTACTGAGAACGGTAGCTAACTCTATAGCCACTCTTATCTGTCAAATGTTTTAATCTGAGCCTAGAGGAAAGTCTTTGTCCTTAGGCCAAAGGTAAAATAAATAAAAAGGCCTGGAAGTAAGCCAAAGTAATTCCACTACCCAAGAATGGTAAAGCAGCCTTTACTGGTTCTAACAGCAGACCTTCAAGCTTTTTGGCAGCTCTTAGCAAACTGTTGGAAAAAAATATTTTGACCAAACACAATGCTATTTCCCTGTAAACAAATGAATAGACTTTCAGCATCCTTATAGAGAAGGGCACTCAATATGTATTGCACTGACATAAATTACTGATGATTGGTTGAAGAGATGGATAATAATATGATTTTTGGAACTGTTCTGTTAGATTTAGTGCAGCCTTTGAAATCATTGACCATAACCTGTTGAATAAACGTATGTGCTATGGCTTTTCAACCTCTGCCACGCCGTGGATTGAGAGCTATCTTATAGATCTCAAAGGGTTTTCTTTAATGGAAGCTTACCTAAAATCAAATATGCAAAGTGTGGTGTACCGCATGGTAGCCCTCTAGGCCCTCTACGATTTTCTATTTTTACCAATGACCTGTCACTGGCATTAAACAAAGCATTTGTGTTCATGTATACTGATGATTCAAAAATATACATATCAGTAACCAAAGCTAATGAACTAACTGAAACTAATTGAAACTGAAATCCACTGATGACTAAATGCACTCTTTCCGCATTGTGAATAGGAAAAACCCATATATTCACAAAGAATGAATGACAGGTTGTTTATCCTTTTGTGTGTAGGGGGCAGTATTTTCATTTTTTGGCTAAACAACGTACCCATTTGAGACTGCCTATTTCTCAGCCCCAGAAAATAGAATATGCATATAATTGTCAGATTAGGATAGAAAACACTCTAAAGTTTCCAAAACTGTCAAAATATTGTCTGTGAGTATAACATAACTGACATTGCAGGAGAAAACCTGAGGAAAATCCAATCAGGAAGTGCCTCTTATTTTGAAACATCTCTGTTCCTATGCATGCCTATCCTCCATTTAAAGGGATATCAACCAGATTCCTTTTTCTATGGTTTTCCTAAGGTGTCAACAGGCCTTAGACATAGTTACAGGCTTTTATTTTGAAAAATGAGCGCGAAAGATCACATTGCGTAAGTGGATAGGTGGAGGCTCTCAGAGTGAGTTTTGCGCAACAGAGTAAAGCGGCCATTGTTTCTCCCGGTCCTATTGAAAAACATACACTCCCGGTTGATATATTATCGATTATATATTTTAAAAACAACCTGAGGATTCATTATAAAAAACGTTTGACATGTTTCTGTGGACATTATGGATAATATTTGGAATTTTTGTCTGCGTTGTCGTGACCGCTCTTTCCTGTGGATTACTGAACATAACACGACAAACAAACAGAGGTATTTGGATTTTAAAATAATCTTTATGGAACAAAAGGAACATTTGTTGTGTAACTGGGAGTCTCGTGAGTGAACACATCCAAAGATCATCAAAGGTAATTGATTAATTTGATTGCTTTTCTGATTTTCGTAACCTAGCTACTTAATGCTTAGTCTACATAATGTTTTGTTATGCTATCGATAAACTTTCACAAACGCTTGGATTGCTTTCGCTGTAAAGCATCATTTCAAACTCTGAGACGACAGGTGGATTAACAAAAGGCTAAACTGTGTTTTGCAATATTGCACTTGTGATTTCATGAATATGAATATTTTTTTGTAATATTATTTGACTCTGGCGCTATTCTATTCAGTGGTTGCTGATGACAATTATCCCGCTTAAGGGATGGGTAGCGTCAATTATTCATGCAAAATAGATTTGGGGTTTAAAATTAAATTAAGCAAATTTTTTGGGGGGGTTTAGTGAAGTCGGATCATTTTTTAACCCTTAGGACAAGGGGAGTATACAGAATGTTAAAGACTACACAAGGAGTAAAATAGGTGTGTTTTATGTTGTCCTTTGCTGAAGCTTGAATTGTGTGCCGTGTGTATTTGTCTTCTGAGTAAGTTTTCGACAATTAGTGTTTGTTGTTTTCCCAGCGTTACTGTGATCCTTCTGTTAGTGTTTCTCAGTAAAGTATAATGTATATCCTTAACCACTGATTCCTCGTCTGGTCTCTTCTCTGCACCTGTGTCCAACCTCACCATATCACAGCAAGCTTCTGCCTCAACATGGACCCAGAAGAGATCACCCAGATCCAGAATGCTTAAAACCCAACAAGTAGCACTAATTGGGTGGCAGCAAGAACAACTCTCCCAAATATCAGAGACCCTCCGGGCACTTACCGATTCCCTCCAACCACAGTCCAACTCCAGCCCAGGAGGAGCTAATAGCCAAGTCTCATCACCCAATGTTACAGGCGTCACCGTAGTTCCTGCAGGGAACCTGGACCGGGAACCCAAGATTCCAGCCCCCGAGCAGTGTGACGGCAATCCGTGTTACTCATCCAATGCTCTCTGGTGTTCGAGCTACAACAGCGGTGTGGGAACAGCAGCCACCACCCTGCAGCTACATATTAGCCTTCACTGCCAAGCTGCTACGAGACTTCGACCACCCAGTTGGAGGACGAGAAGCGGTCTGCCAAGGGGCCAGACCAGTGGCTGACTTCACCACTGAGTTCCGCATCCTCGCCACCGAGAGTGGCTGGAATACGGAGGCACTGGTCACTGCTTTCCACCAGGGGTTGTCTAACTTCATCAAGGATGAATTAGCTTCTCGGGAACTGGGAGAGGACCAATTAGGATCGACAACCTCCTCCGAGAACGCGTGAGACAGTGCTTTTTTGACACCACCCCAGTATCTAGGTTTCCTGATCACCCCAGTCCCCCCAAATCCAGCATTGAGGAGCCCACAGGAGCGTGACTGGTGCATGCTCGAACGCTGCGGCCTCTACTGCGGAGGTCTCGGCCATCTCCGTGCTACCTGCCCAGAGCTGACGAGAAACCAGGGCTCACCAGGACAGGGGCACCCCTGACGAGCTGTGCAGTTACCTCCCGGCTATCCAATCACCATCTGTTACTACCCGCAACCCTCCACTGGGACAACCGTGAGATCCAGATTGAAGCCTTTGTGGACTCCGGGGCCACTGGTAAATGTATTGATGAAGACTTCATCAGAGAATTACAAATCCCCTACGTAAAATGTCCCATTCCTCTGCAGATTCAAGCCATCAATGGACACCCCTTTGGCTCCGGTCAGGTGGAATATCAGACCAAGCCCGTTCTAATGCAGGTTGGGGTGAACCACTCTGAGAATCTTTGTATTCTGTTGATCAGTGCTCCCGGGAAGCCCCTTATCCTAGGGTACCCCTGGCTAGCGCTACGTAACCCACTAGTTTCCTGGTCCATGGGACACCTACTAGACTGGGCTAAGGCCTGCCAGACTAAATGTCTAAGACCCCCACCAAGAGCCTCGCCGTATCCTCCAGCATCCCTTGAAGACTAAGACTTTTTCGCTCTCCCTCCCGAATACTTCAATCTCCAGCAGGCCTTCAGTAAGAGGCAGGCCATCACCCTTCCCCCTCATCATCCTTACGACTGTGCCATAGAACTCCTACCCAGCGCCTCTGAATCTGAATCAGAGAGATGCAGGGGGCTGCCTTAACGTCTTGCGACTCCAAACCCGTATCCGTATCCATAACGCAACGTTTCCTATTCATGAAAATTGCAAATTAAATGAAATTAATATATTGAAACACAAACTTAGCCTTTTGTTAACAACACTGTCATCTCAGATTTTCAAAATATGCTTTTCAACCAAAGCTACACAAGCATTTGTGTAAGAGTATTGATAGCCTAGCATAGCATTAAGCCTAGCATTCAGCAAGCAACATTTTCACAAAAACAAGAAAAGCATTCAAATAAAATCATTTACCTTTGAAGAACTTCGGATGTTTTCAATGACGAGACTCACAGTTAGATAGCAAATGTTCAGTTTTTCCAAAAATATTATTTGTGTAAGAGAAATAGCTCCGTTTTGTTCATCACGTTTGGCTAAGAAAAAAAAATGAAAATGCAGTCACTACTACGCCAAACTTTTTTCCAAATTAGCTCCATAATATCGACATAAACATGGCAAACGTTGTTTAGAATCAATCCTCAAGGTGTTTTTCACAATTCTATTAGATGCAAAATCATTTGTGGCAGTTAGTTTCTCATCAGAGGCAAACGGAAAAATACTGCAGCTGGAGATTACGCAATAATTGCGACGGAGGACACCAAGCGACCACCTGGTAGATGTAGTCTCTTATGGTCAATCTTCCAATGATATGCCTAATAATATGCCAATATGCCAATAATACGTCACAATGCTGCAGACACCTTGGGGAAAACGTGGAAAATGTAAGCTGACTCCTAGCTCCTCCACAGCCATATAAGGAGTCAAAAAATGCGGCACTTCCTGATTGGATTTTTATCAGAATGTTTTCTGTAACATCAGTTCTGTGGCACTCACAAACAATATCTTTCCAGTTTTGGAAACGTCAGAGTGTCTTCTTTCCAAAGCTGTCAATTATATGCATAGTCGAGCATCTTTTCGTGACAAAATATCTTGTTTAAAACGGGAACGTTTTTCATCCAAAAATTTAAAAAGCGCCCCCTAGTTATAAAAGGTAAATCGACATCTACGTCTTCAGTGTCTGAAGGATGGAGGCCTGCGTCCCTGCATCGATTACAGAGGGCTGAACCAGATTGCGATCAATAATTCCCTACTCCTGGAGTTGTTCCAAGCGGCCCAATTCTTCACCAAACTGGACCTCCGCAACGCTTACAATCTGGTGAGAATCAGGGAGGGAGATGAGTGGAAGACTGCCTTTAACACCCCAAGTGGCTACTATGAGTATTTAGTCATGACCTTCAGATTATCGAACTCACCGACAGTCTTTCAAGCATTGTTCAATGACACCCTGAGGGATATGTTGAATCTTTGTTTACCTCGACGAAATCTTGATCTTCCCCAAGACCCTTCCGGAACACATACTGCACGTTCGCCAAGTCCTAGATGCCTCCTGCAGAGTCAACTATATGTCAAGATAGAGAAGTGTGAGTTCCACGTATCCAGTAGTGTAGTCGAGTGCAGCAAGGAAAGAGTCCCCTAATCCGTACAGTAAAAACGTACAGTATTATACAGAGCCCTTATTTGCATGTTGTATATTGCTCAAGTGAACAGCAAACCTGGTTTCAAAAAATATAAATATAACCTCACCTCACCTCACACCTCTCCCCTATTTGACCTAGATAGTTTGTGTGTCTGTATTGATACGTGAGCCTTTTGAAGAAAAAAAATATGTAGTTGTGTCCTTGAGCTGTTGTCTATTAATGTTCTGTATTATGCCATGTTTCATGTTTTGTGTGAACTCCATGTAGAGTAGCTGCCGTTTTTGCAATAAAATACAAAAGACTTATTGCATTTATTTTATAGACAGGGTTACACAACACCAAATGCCCCTGTGTGAAAAAGTAATTTCCCCCTTACACTCAATAACTGATTGTGCCACTTAGCTGCACTTAGCTTTTAGCTGCAATGACTCCAACCAAACACTTCCTGTAGTTGTTGATCTCTCTCTTATGTCGCTGTGGAGGAATTTTGGCCCACTCTTTCATGCAGACCTGCTGTAACTCAGCGACATTTGGGGATTTTCAAGCATGAACTGCTCGTTTCAAGTCCTTCCACAACATCCCAATTGGGAATAGGTCTGGACTAATTTGTTTCTTTTTAGCCATTATCATGTAGACTTGATTGTGTGTTTTGGATCATTGTCTTGCTGCATGACCCAGCTGCACTTCTGCTTCAGCTCACAGACATATGGCCTGACATTCTCCTGTGGTAACACTCTATGTAATGAACATTTATGAAATACCATTACACTACTCAGAGAGGTCTTACATATCTTTAGCCAACACACTGAGTGCTTTTGTTGTTTTTCCTCTCTGCTTTCCTCACTCACTCTCTCTCTCTCTCTCTCTCTCTCTCTCTTTCTCTCTCCTTGTTTCTCCTTCTCTCTATTTCTTTCTCCTATCATGGTAAATTCGGTTTAGTGAGACCTGGAATGCCACCCAACAGCCCGTGTCAGGCAGATGGAGTTTTTAGACACTTCATATTTTTCATGTCCATTACACGCATCTGTGACAGTCCCACAGGAGAGCAGGAGAACAGGCTGCAGCGATCCCTCTCTCTCTTTCTCTCGCCCTTTCTCATTTACTTACACTCTATCTCTCTCTCTCTCTTTCTCTCTCTACCGGTCAGCCAGTCAGTCTGCATGGCCCTGTATGTACTCATAAATATGAAAGAAACATACAGTGCTGTGTAGGTCCGAGGTTAGGCCCTATGGAGGTTGGGGGAGGGGGAAGATATTGGGACCATGAGTGACCTCTGACCTGTGACATCTTAGCCCCTCTTTCCTCCCTCCCCGATGCCCTGGGAGGGGTGCACTCTAGCACCTCTATCCCTTCATCCCTCCCTTCTCCATGCTCCCCTTAGTAAAGTAGGGCCGAAGCTCCTTTATAGCATGCATCAGCAGTACCACTCCCTCCTCTCCCCTCTCCCCTCCTCTCCGCTTCTCTTCTTTCCTCTCTCCATCAGCCTGTCCGCCTCCCTGGGCACCAACTGCTAAGCAGATCATTTGTATTTAACACCATTTAAAGTATAATTTCTACATGGCTGGGAGGGAAGGAAAGAGGAAGGGAGGGGAGGAAGGAGTGAGGGGATAGAGGAAGGGTGGGGAAAGAGATGGGGAGTGAGGAAGGAAGGAAGGAAGGAAGGAAGGAAGGAAGGAAGGAAGGAAGGAAGGAAGGAAGGAAGGAAGGAAGGAAGGAAGGAAGGAAGGAAGGAAGGAAGGAAGGAAGGAAGGAAGGGCTTTATAGAAGATGCTCACAGGCCTCTCAGGGCACCAGTAGAACATTGCCATTCTGATTTTGAGGAATTTGAATTGATGCAGAAACAGCTGACTTTTACATTCTATATGTGCACTTCCCCTCTCTGGGGCTTAGGCTGCTTCACAAATGGCACCCTGTTTCTAAGCAGTGCACTACTTTTGAGCAGGACCTACATAGCACTCAGGTCAAAGTAGTGCATTATAGAGTAAGGTGTCATTTGGGACACAACCTTAGCATGGCGTTAATACACAGAGCTGTCCACTCATGAAGTATCACTATGTAACTCTTTTCCCTCTGTCTGTGTGTGTGTGTTTCTCTTTCTAGGTTCAGGCACATGTAGGTTCAGTTACTCTGACCCCAGCATCATCGTGGCGTTCAGTCTGAACAAGAACAACGGCTCCAATGACTGGATCACCCTGGAGAAGATCAGGTATCTCTCTCTCTCTCTCTCTCTCTCTCTCTCTCTCATCAACTCTCTCTCCCTCAATCCTTCCCTCAAGCCTTCCCTATTCACACAGACATCCCCCCTTCCTCTCTTTCTCCCTTCCTTTCTCTCTCTCTCTCCTCTTCCTGCTTCCTTCCCTCTTCACACAGACATCCATCTGTCATAAACACCATGTCTTCCTCTCTTTTTTCGCTCTTTCACACCTCCCCCTCTCAATTTGTCATTCCTTTCCTCTTCCTGTAATATTTTATTCTCTAGTTGAACACTCTCTCCCCCACTTTAACTCTCTCTCTCTCTCTCTTTCTCACCCTCTGTCTCTCTATCTCTCGCTTCCTCTCCCTCTCCCTCTCCCTCTTTTATTTTTGATGATAATGTTTCGTCATTTTTTCCCAGCAGCATGTTAATTGCATGTTCTGCTCTATTGTAAACACAGACCCCCCCCCCCCCCCCCCCACCCACGCACACACACACATACACTCACACATACTCTCTCTCCCCCACACATGCACACCTTCCCTTACACCACTCTACACACACACACAATACACACACACAAGAAACACACTGATTCGGAGCTTATATATATAATATATCCTCTCCACAGAGCTCCAACTAACAGCAGTACAGTAGTCCACCTCCTGCCCCTGCCAGTGCACTCCAGGGGAGATGGGGTGCGTGTACGCTGGTCCCAGGAGGCCCCCCAGGGACCCGAAGGCTACGAGTCGTGCTGGGGCCTGGACAACGTACTCCTGGTCAACGCTGCTTACATACCTCCCCTACTGGAGGATAATCTGGACCCCCCAGACACGGCCAACTGGCTTTTCTTCCCTGGGGCTACCGTCAAGGTACCATGTTCTTCTTCCTCTTCTTCTCCAACTGTTTAATGGCAGTTTGCAAACCATCTTTTTAGACGAGGTAAGGGAATCAAGTTAATCAAGTTGCCCTCACCAAAATACTATTGCTTACTTACTAGGACCAGGAGGTTTTTACCAGTCAGGTCGTGGTCAGTGTAACACTTCACCATGTACAAGACCTACAGTAAAGTAATACGTTATTGCCATACTGTATTGTCATCTGTATTGATGATATTTGACATTGTCATTTCACTTCCTTCTTTCCCAGCGTGCCTGTCAATCAGAGGGCAACATCCTGTATTTCCATGGCAACAACGAGGAGGGGGTGGGCCACACCTTCGCCTCCACCAGAGACATTGACCTCCACCGAGAGGAGGGTCGGAGCTACTGGGAGGAGGACTTTGAAAGTCTGCCCACCAAGTGAGACATCTCCATCTATCTGTCTCTATAGCTGTGTGTGAATACCAATACTAACATACTGTATACTTAATGAGTATATACTGCATGCTACAGTAAATAATATTAGTTCATATTAGTATACTTGAAACAAACAGTATCGTTTTAGTTGAGCGTACTAGAGCTTGGCCTGTCTAGAAGTTGATGCTGTTGCTAGGCTACCTTTTGCTAGCTTGTTAGTTCAACATATTCCTAGTTAAAAAAATATATGATTTTGGGTGTGTTCGTAAATTTAATAGGGAGTGCCAGATTACGTGCTGTGCGTTCGTAAATCTAGAGCTTTGAAAGATTGTCCAATCATAAATTCCGAGCGTTTCGCTCTCGGAGTGTTCAGAGCGCACACTGGATGCTCTGGCCGAGGAGTAGGTTTGATCCAGGCGTTCAATGGCAGTCAAGCAACCAAGCTAACGTTGGCTAGCTACTTCCAGAAATAAATGAGAGAACTATTCACTCTGACCATTTGACTCACTCTAGGCTGGTTAGGCTGTTTTCATGTTATCCAGAGCGTTGGTGACTGTAACTGTGCTGCTGGCAACAATTTAAATATGCTTTTTTTGCAGACGTTTACTGACTCCAGCCATATTCAACGGGTGTTGTGCATTCATAAGTTCATCAGTTATGCTGCGCAAGAGTGCTCTGAAATCAGAGTAGAAATCCATTGAATTGATCGACTATACCACTTAGCTAAGAATGTAGTTGTCACGCACTGACCTTAGTATTCCTTGTTTTCTTTAATATTTTGGTTAGGTCAGGGTGTGACGAGGGTGATATATGTGTTTTCGTCCTGTCTAGGGTTTTTGTTTTGTTTATGGGGTTGTTTCTAGTCTAGGTGTTTTTATGTCTATGGTTGCCTAGATTGGTTCTCAATCAGAGGCAGCTGTTTATCGCTGTCTCTGATTGGGGACCATATTTAGGTAGCCATATTCCTTGGGTATTTTGTGGGTTATTGTCTATGTATAGTTGCCTGTTTCAGCACTCGTGTTATATAGTGTCACGTTCGTTTTGTTGTTAGTTTTGTTGTTAGTTTGTTTAAGTGTTCTTCTTGTTCTTCCTTTAATAAAGAGGAATGTATTCTCATCATGCTGCGCCTTGGTCTCCTCTTTACGACGAACGTGACAGTAGGGATGTAAATAATCAAGCCAATAAATGTTGGGTAGTTAGTTAGATAGCAGATAGTTAATATACTGCCTGGCAAGATCGATGTATTAGTAGGAAACTAACATTAGGGTAAATGTTTTTTATTTAACCTTTACTTAACAAGGCAAGTCAGTTAACAATAAATTCTTATTTACAATGACGGCTTACCGCCATTGTAACTAGCTAACATACAGGTACATACTGTTCTAATGCTATGCGGTTCGTAAGGATAGCGTAGCTAACAAACAAAAACTGTCTATGTCAGTTGAAACCTGTCCATTGTCGTCCCTGTCACACACACAGGGAAATGTCATCAGTACTGAGAAGGAGAGACAGAAACTGCTGAGACAGGATTGCTATTCCAATGTAACCCTTCTCTCTCTCTGTGTGTAGCTGGGATTTCGAGGGGGCAGTGAATGGGACCCAGGGTAGGGAGATAGTCAGGCATGGCCCTGGTGTTTAACCCTTCTCTGTCTGTGTGTAGCTGGGACATCGAGGGGGCTGTGTATGGGACCCATTGTGGGGAGATAGAGTCAGGCATGGCCCTGGTGTTTAACCCTTCTCTGTCTCTGTGTGTAACTGGGACATCGAGGGGGCTGTGTATGGGACCCATTGTGGGGAGATAGAATCAGGCATGGCCCTGGTGTTTAACCCTTCTCTGTCTGTGTGTAGCTGGGACATCGAGGGGGCTGTGTATGGGACCCATTGTGGGGAGATAGAGTCAGGCATGGCCCTGGTGTTTGAGAGGGATGGAGAGAGGAAGATGTGTACTCCCTACCTGGATACCACCTCCTTCGGAAACCTTCGGTTCTACTTCACCATGGGTAAGAACCACCTACCACTGACACAGACTCTTTCTCAATGATGTAAATACCTGGCCTCTCCTTGCCTTCTTTGTACTGACCTGTTGAGCTTCCACTTTATTGTTTTCACCTGTCAAGTCTTTTCCAATCAGTGCAGATGAAGGGGATGGACAAGGAGCGGACAAATATAAAAAATATTGAGAAAGAGGCCTATTCTCTGTTAGCTAAGCTGTCAGTCTTTTTATGCTTGCAGCCCAATATTTTCCTGACAAAGAAAGCATGCTTGTCTGTGTGTTTCCCTGCAGGTGGTGGGGAGTGTGACCCAGGAGAGTCCCATGAGAATGATGTCATCTTGTTTGGTAGGTCAGAGGGGAGACGAGACCTTGTGCTGTTGGATACCCTGCCATACTCCTCTTATATGGTGAGACTACACACATAACATAGACCTGCTCCATCTCCTACACTAGGCTGCTCTATGAACTGAGCAAATTCAAACTGTATTTTTCATGTTTAGCTAGCTAAATGTAAAATATGTTGCTCCACCCAGCTCGAACCATTTTTAATTCCTCAACTGTGCTTCATCTCCTCTCCCCTCCCTCTCTCCCTCAACTCACCCCTCCTTCCTCACCCTCCCCCCTCTCCACCAGACTCCGTCAGTAGTGTCAGTAGCCCTGTCCACAGACCTCCAGACCCCCATCACCCAGTTCTGCCTGGAGCAGCGGGCACATGGCGGTGCCAACCGTCACGTCTGGGCAGTAGACTTCATGCAGCTGCTGCCTGTCCTTCCTGGCACACTTACCCATGTAGCACAGTTCTCCATCAACCTGGGCTGTGGGTCCTACCAGCCTGCCAACAGGTAGGATATGTTACGACCGGGACTTAAACCTGGGTACCAGTACCTTAGCCGTTCCGTCAAGAGATCGAACCTCGCTACAATATGATATGATACAATATTGAGGAGTCCATTTCCATGGGTGCAAAGTTTCTAACTTTTTTATCTTGCTTTTTAAATTTATATGTGCATAATTTTGAAGTGTAGATAAGATTTTTCTATCGCTTTGTTAGTGTGAATCTGGAGTTTTCCACCAATCACGGTCGTTCCTGGTCGCTGCTCCACACAGAGTGTCTTCCAGATTTGTGTGCTGGCCCCCACCTACCACACAGCACCATCTACTCCTCAGACAACTACAGCGGGTAGGCACCACACACACACACACACACACACACACACACACACACACACACAGATTAGTGTGTGTTCATAGAGATACATTCAATTGCTACTAGTGTTGTATTTAAAACTATGTTTCTACCAATCTACAGCTGGACTAGGATCTCCATCCCACTTCCCAACGCTGCCTTGACTGAGACCACACAGTTTCGCTGGAGACAGAGTGGCATGGCTGCTGGCAACATGTGGGCCATAGACAATGGTGAGAACCTTACACACACCAGTGGTCCTGTGTGCCTCATAAGACCATGGGTCTGGCGATGCTAAATTGAATGGTTCAAATCTCTTAAAGATTAACTTTCTAGAACCTCAAAAAGAAACCACTACCATCTTTCAAAGGTATTATATTTCAAAAGTCCATATATATATATATATATATATATATATATAATTTCTTATCTCTCTCTTATTTGTGTGTATATCCAGTTTACATTGGTCCATCCTGCCTTCGTTTCTGCTCTGGAAGAGGACAATGCTCCCGCACCGGCTGCAAGTAAGAACAGAACTTAATGAATGAACAATACTGTATATCTTGAATTAATTATTCTCATTCTCTTTTATTGCTAATTCAACATGTCTTAGCGCTAAGATCGTGATCAAATTATTTTTATTTGCATGTATTAATCTATGTATCTGGTTCTGTATCTGGTTCCATTCCCATCTCTCTCTCTCTCTCTGTTTTTCTACTTTGCCTTTCTCCTTCTTTGTTCTCTCTTTCTGTCTCTTATTCTGCCTGACTTGTCTCCCTCTCTCATCCCAATTTTCCTCTCCCTCCCACCCTTTCCTAATATTTTCTTCTTCTGTCCCCATATTTTCTAACCTCCATACATTTATTTCCGTCTCTCCTCCTCCCTTCCTCCCTTCCCTCCCCCTCTCCTCCCACTCTTCCTTCATACCCTCCTCTTGCTCTCCTTGCTCTCCTCCCATACCCTTCCCTCCCCGCCCCTCTGCTCCTGTAGGTGTGACCAAGGGTTTAATGGTCCAGCATGTGAGCTGGCATCCCAGACATTCTCTGCCTTCCTGTCTGAGGGTTTCTCCTCCCCCAGACTCTCCTCCTACCACAGGTAAACTAAAAGGAGAACGTGCTCAACGATAGACAGTCAGACGGACGGACTGACAGACACACACACACACATGTTGAACGTTAAGCACTGTGTTACATTGCTATTAGGAAAATGTGCTATTGTTCCCGCCAAAAAACGATTATAATTGTCTGAACATTTTATTTTGTTTACATTTTATGTTGCATTACTAGCTTCTCTGGAGTGTGAACTGATAAGAACAGCCCTATTAAACAGATTGTGAAGGTCTTTATCTCCTCCTTCCACAGTTTCTCCTCCCTGAGGGGAGCGGAGGTGAGTTTCGGCTGTGGGGTTCTGGCCAGTGGCAAGGCTTTGGTCTTCAACAGGGACAGCAGACGACACCTGGTGACCGCACCGCTCGACAGCTCTCAGGCCAGGTACAGTACTGGGCTAGGGACACACACTCACAGGTGCTTGCACATACTCATGTATTACTGTACGGGAAAGAAAGGGGAGAGAGAAAAATCATGATAATGTCTTGCAATTTCAGTCAATGTCTATGAATGAGACTTGGAGGTACATATGAATATTCACATTTACACACCTTTTCTAATGGTCAGTTTCACAGAATACATTATACTGGGATCATATCAGGGTTCATCTCATATCCTCAGCAGGCATTCTAATCTCTGATTAATATTGCAGAAGTTCCAACAAGTCACCTCTCTCCTCTCCTCTGTCACCTATTCCCTCTTTCTCTCCTTCCCCCCCATCCCTGTGGTGTGAGATGGATGGGGACTGTAGATGAGAGGAGATTTGAGGGGAAAGGAAGAATGAAAGAGAGTGAGGAATAGAGTAGGAGAGAAGGATAGAGAGATGAGATGGCATCTGTGTTTGATTGATTATGCCTTCTGTGGCTCCCTGTGTGCCACCTGACGGCCATATTTAATACCACTTTCCTCTCAGACTGAGTGAGCCAGAGGAAACTGGGCTGGTGATTAGAGCCACACTGAGCCAGAGCCAAGGACAGAGGGAGCTGGAGGCTGTGTGTGTGTGTGTGTGTGTGTGTGTGTGTGTGTGTGTGTGTGTGTGTGTGTGTGTGTGTGTGTGTGTGTGTGTGTGTGTGTTGATGAATAGTGCAGCATCCTGGGTGCTACCATCTCTCTCTTCCCTAGTTGCTTATATGTCAACTCTCAGAGACACATTGTGAGAGGAAGGTGAAAACATGTCTAAATGTGTCTGACTCTCACCCTCTCTCTCTGACTTTCTCTCTCTCTCCCCACACTCTTCCTCTCATCCTTCTCTTCTATCTATTTGTGTCGTCATTCGTGTAATCACCTCATCCATCATCTCATCCTGCCACCCCTCCTCCTCTCCCTCCCTCCCTTCTTCCATCTGTCTATTTGTCTAACCGCCTTCCCTTCCTCTCTCATATCTCCTCTCTCTACCCCTCGACCCCCTCTCTCCTTCTCCATCCCCCTTCTCTCCCCCAGGTACCTCCAGTTCACTTTGCGTCTGGGAAGTCGTAGCATCCTGAGCTCCTGTCCTGCCCCTGACCAACCAGGAGAAGGTGTGTTGCTGCACTTCTCCTCAGACAATGGCATTACCTGGATCCTGCTGCAACACTACGCATATAAGGGCTTCCACGAACCCAGGTACTGTACTAGAGGGGGTGGGGGGCTGGAGGTGTGTGTGTTTCTCTGTGCGTGCATTTGTGACACAGTCCTAAGGCGTCTGTAATGCTGTTAACACACATATTTCTTGTGCTAATGGATGCCTGGTGCTGAGAGGAGAGATGTAACCCACAGGGACCCATTTAGTACTGCCAACTGTGTGTTGTAATGACAAACGGCTACACACACACACACACACGCGCGCAGTGCTGGGCCTGGGCCACCGAAAGAGCTCTTCATCAGGGGGCAGAAGGCTGGGGGCAAAGTGTCGGGATAGAGGTGTGAATGCACATTGTGTGTGTGTGTCTGCTGAGAGGAGGTAATTGAGTCCATAGCTGTGTGGGTTATAGAAGAGCACCATCCAGACCTAGTCAGTCAGAGCCTTGCTAATGTGACTCACTCCATCTGGACTGTTTGGATTATTTTGAGAACATTGATAACACTCCATCCCACACCCTCTCCTTCCCTCCATCTTCTCTCTCCACCTGCCCTTATCTCATTTCTCCATCCCTTCCTGTGTTCCTCTCTCCGTCCCTTCATTCTCACTCTCCACCTACCTTCCCCTCCTCCCTTCATTCTCTCCCCTCCATGCCTCCTTCCTTCTCACCTCTACAGGATTGTATCAGTGGAGTTACCCCCCGGTGCCCGTAGGTTTGGGGTGCAGTTCCGTTGGTGGCAGCCGTACCACTCTGGGCGTGGGCATGACGTTTGGGCAGTGGATGAGATCACTATGACCTCTGTGCTGTTCAACACCATAAGTCTGGACTTCAGTAATGTACTTGATGTCACTCAGAGTCTGGGTTTCTACCTGGGGCACGTCCAGCCCTACTGCCAGCACGACTGGACACTCAGGTATACTAAAGACAAGCGTTTATCACTTTCCGGCCTACAGTACTTCCCATTATCTTCAGGCTAGCGGAGAGAGGTTGCACCTTAGAAGGTTTCTGTACACTGTCATGTGGTGCTGAACTACATACTTGTAGTTATGTCGCAGTTCATCTCAGTGGTGCTGAATCGTTGCTATTATCTTTTGGGGGGGGGCTTTTACGCTATCAGAACAAAACACAACCTACTATCCCTGGGTATAGTGTCATCACAAATATTGTATGTACCTGTGTAATCTACTCAAATACTGCTAAAAACATTACCAACAGCTTTACAGGTATTGGTAAAAACCCTTCACCTCTGCTTCAGATTGAGGTTTGATTGAGATTGAGCCAAGATATGAACTTTTTTCAGGCCCCTGTTCCAGTAGACACTATGTGGATAAGTAGTTCTATGTGTTGTTAATGTGTGTTAGCTAACCGTTTATTGTACTGTAGTTTCTCAGGTGATCCCAGCCCAGGCTCCAGTATCCGTTATGTGGAGACCCAGTCCATGCAGATTGGAGCCTCCTACACACTGCAGTTCTCATTGGTCATGGGCTGTGGCAGAGACCCCTCCCCCCACATCGACACACAGGTCCGCCTGGAGTTCTCCACCAATCATGGCCTGACCTGGCACCTGGTCAAAGAGGTGAAGAAGTAGTGAAATATAATGAATGATCAACAATAAAAGGCACATATGCATTGAGTGCATAAAACATTAAGAACACCCCTCCTTTGCCCTAAGAACAGCCTCAATTCGTAGCGGCATGGACTCCACAAGGTGTCGAAAGCGTTTCACAGGGATGCTGGCTCTTGTTTACTCCAATGCTTCCCACAATTGTGTTAAGTTGGCTGGCTGTCCTTTGGGTGGTGAACCATTTTTAATGCACACGAGAAACGGTTGAGTGTGAAAACCCCAGCAGCGTTGCAGTTCTTGACACAAACAGGTACGCCTGGCACCTACTACCATACCCCGTTCAAAGTCACTTGAATCTTTTTTGTCTTGCCCATTCACTCTCTGAATGGCACACATGCACAATCCATGTCTCAATTGTCTCAAGGTCGAAAATGTGTCTTTAACCTGTCTCTTGCCCATCATCAACAATGATTGAAATAGATTTAACATCAATGAGGATCATACCTTTCACCTGGATTCTCCTGGTCAGTCTATGTCATGGAAAGAGCAGGTGTTCATAATGTTTTGTACACTGTGTATCACTTTATCTGTTTGACAGTCATGGAATTTGGCACACTTGCTCAGGGGTGTGAGTCTAGTTAATCTGTAGATTAGAATGTGGAAATAAATTTTAAAAATTAGGAACAGCAAAGATTTTACAACCGTGTTATATAATTTGGAACAGTCCTCGCTTTACCTTTCTGTATTGATGCTCATGCTTATTGAAATGGAATATTGGCCAAGTTATTACTGAAAATGTATGAATTTATCTCTAAGGATTATTCATATTTTTTTTATGAATCAGGGCACCAGTCCATTATTGGACAAAATTGTAATCATTGATTTATCTGAAGGTATATCTAATGAGCGCAATATCAGATTTGTGAATTTGTGCCGTTTTGTAGCGCTTCTTTTGTATCAGAGAAACACACAACAACAGGTAAAATGCAAAAGTAGAATAATAAAGAGTAAAAGGTATCAATGGTTACAGGATGAATGATGATAATGGCATATGACTAACAGGAGAAAATGATGAAGTCAATAGGTTGTTTACCAGGAAATTGCTGGAGGAGGATATTCTCAATTTGGATTGAGCATACTGCGAAAGGGTGTGGTCATGAATTGTGACTGGAGGAATCAACTTAAAAGGGACAAGAAGTGGTTCAGTTCTAATGTTAAAGTTTAGCAGTTACTTAATTTCACCCTTGTGTTGTCTTAAGTGTAAAAAATTACCCGCCACTACGTTTAACAGCAGAGGAAACCCCCTAAATTATATTTTTTCAACTTGAAATTTGATGACCTTTCCTAGAGTGACACCAACATTAGAAAAAGGGAAACATTTCCTTTGTTCATATTTCCATGTAAGCTGTGCACCACCAGGGTACAAAGACTGTCATAGGGTCATTTTTGACCCGGCAGTTATAAAATCATTTACACACAAAAACCACGAAGACACACACGAGAAATTGAGATTGTGTGCTACTCATTGAACTCAGACAAGCAGCATCTTCCCTCTGTGACCCACACATGACTCAAGTTCACAGACAAAATAAATACAAATTCTGACAAAATCGGACAAAATAAACATTTCTTGAAATTGTTTACAACTGGGGAATGAAGACAGGGGCTATAAAGGTGCTGCAGATGACAGTCCCCCCCAGTTCTCTCTTTGCTGAAGCCAATGGTGCACGTTTCAGTGACCAACAGGTCGTCAACCAGATTTTTTTCAGATGTCCAGGAGGAACAAGAGAACAATGATTTAGAAAAGGAGGAAGTATCTGAAGAAGAAGATGGGGAAGAATATAACCCAGAGCACTATGCACAATGCATCATCTTCAGATGAAGAAGAAATCCCCCAAACTGAAAGATAGACATTTTTGTCAAAGAACAGCAAAATAACATGGTGCTTGTCACCATATGACAACCAGGGCAGGATGACAGCACAACATGTCATAAGGATGACCCCAGGGCACATGAGACATGCAGTTGCCCATGCCCAGGACATCGCCTCAACATTTTACATGTTCATCACACCAGCCATCGAAAAAATAATCTTGGAGATGACAAATTTGGAGGGTTTCCATAAATATGGATACAACTGGAAAAGAATGGAGGAGACTGTCCTTCGAGCCTACATAGGGCTGCTAATCTTAGCGGGTGTGTATAGGTCCCGAGCTGAGGCTACATGTGTTCTCTGCGATGCAGAGACTGGAAGGGCGATTTTCCATGCCACGATGCCACTGAAAGTCTTTCACACTTTCTCAAGAATGCTACGATTTGATAACCATGAGTCAAGACCAGCGGATGACTGTCCGCTAGCCCCTGGTCATCTTCCATAACATCATTGAAATGTCCTCTTACATGCCTTCGTGATATGGAACAAGATCAACCCTACCTGAATGCTTGATAAGCGGAACAAGAGGAGGGTGTTCCTGGAGCAGCTGGGAAAGGCACTTGTAAACCCCACACATTCAAAGAAGGGAACGCCTCCCCCGAACAGCAGCCTCTGCATCAATTGTGAAAGCTGTTCAGGGGGCTGAATCTTGTCCTGATCCACCTGAGGCTGCATCTGAGGCAGGCAAGAGGAGGAGATGCCAATTCTGCCCCCCAAAGAAGGACTGTAAAACAAATACTGTGTGCTGCACATGTGAGAAATACATCTGCATCTGTCCATGCACACACACTTGCAAACTGTCCTACATGTGCTTATTAGAGATGATTGATTTATGTTCTTAACGGTTTCTTTGTATCTATTATCTTATTTCATTCTGATTTATTGTTGTTGTTTATGCACCTTGTGGATGGGGGCAATGGTTCAAAAAATGGAAGAAGACTAGTATTTTGTAGTTGAATTCCTCAATATATACATAATATAAGTTTATATCACTATGTTGCCAAAAAAGTTCAAGACTTATTGTTTCCCTTCAATAAGACGCATTCAAAACTACTTTCTGCACATTTCTGCTACTTTCTTAGGCTATACAAGTGCTATCTCTTGCTAAAAAATGTATGTTTACACCTATGCATTACCTTTAGCAACAATAATAATAATAATTAACCTCTACTTTAGTAAAGAAAACAATTTTGACAGGTGTGTTGTAATAAACACGAGTGGTGTCCACTGAATTAAATGCAGTCTTTCTGAGAAAACCTAGATGTTCACAAAGTTTGTGATGAATGACAGGTTGTTTCTTCCTGCAAAATAGATTTGGGGTTTAAAATTTAGCTGTTTAGTGAAGGAAGGTCAGGCGAGTCAGAGTATACAGAATGTTAAGACTACACAAGTGTTATATCTAAAGAACTACACATTACACATCATGACAATGCTGAGGAGAGAAAGGGTGATTTCCTGTATAGTTATGGTGTTCTTTGGTCAGATGACAGTGGTGAGTTGGCTTCACACAAGCTCGGAGATTGGAGTCCTGGGAGGTTGGAGATTCAGATATGCGCTGAGGCCGGGTAGAGACCAATGAAGTGGTTTGGCGAGGAATGATAGAAGCGCTGATGCCGGGTAGAGGCCAACAAAGAGGTTTGGCGAGGATTGATAGATGCGCTGATGCCGGGTAGAGGCCAACAAAGAGGTTTGGCGAGGATTGATAGATGCGCTGATGCCGTGTAGAGGCCAACGAAGAGGTTTGGTGAGGAATGATAGATGCGCTGATGCCGTGTAGAGGCCAACGAAGAGGTTTGGCGAGGAATGATAGATGCGCTGATGCCGTGTAGAGGCCAACGAAGAGGTTTGGCGAGGAATGATAGCGTTCAATCGTTGACTGAGATCCTGACAGGATCAGTTAGATACGAGCTGGTGATCTGGAATCCTTAGCTCGGCTTGAATTGAAAAATAACAATTTGCAAGAGTAAGTCCTTGGGTGCTTCGTCCAGAAGTCATCTCGACATTTACATGTGACAGCCAAGACATTCACTGGAACTGAGGTGTGAAATGTTCCTCATTCTTTTATTCCCTCCATTTGAGGTTAGTGTTCAAAATGTCCCACCAAACTATCTGACTCTGCTTATTGGTTCAAGCGTGAAAAGGGGGAGAGAGTCATCCAAGTCTCCCCTGACCTATTCTAGGGTTGGTATGTCCGTGGTATGGTAACTCCGCAGAGCCATCAAACAGGCACAATTACAATATAGGAACAAGGTGGAATCCTATTACACCGGCTCCGAAGCTCGACGAATGTGGCAGGGGCTACACTCGTTTACGGATTACAAAGGTAGACCTAGCCATGATCTATCCAACGATGCCTCTCTACCATATGAACTCAATGCATTTCACGCACGCTTCAACAATAACCGAGCCATGCACAATACCGAGCCATGCACAAGGGACCCCACCATCTCAGAGGACTGGATCTCGCCCTCTAAGGCTGACGTGAGTAAGATTCTTAATATGCTCAACACTTACAAAGCCAGGGGGACCGACCGTATTCCAGGGTACATCTCAGTGCACGCGCAGACCAGCTGGCAGGCATCTTCACGGTCATTTTCAACCTCACTTTGTCACAGTCTGTCTTCCCCACGTCTCAAGCTGACCACCATCATTCCTGTCCCCAAGAACTCGAACGCTACCTGCCACAATGACTACCGCCTTGTAGCACTAACATCTGAAATAATGAAGTGCTTTGAAAGGCTGGTCTGGCAGGCTGATCACCTCCATCCTCCCAGACACCCTAGTCCCACTCCAATTCGTATTCCGCCCCAACAGATCTACACCCCCATCCACATCGAGATGGAGAGGGTCAAGAGCATCAAATTCCTTGGTGTCCGAATCTCTGAGGACTTAACATGGTCCTCTCACAATAGAACTGTCATGAAGAAAATACAGCAACACCTCTTCTCCCTCAGGAGGTTGAAACGATTTTACAGCTGGACTGTTGAGAGCATCCAGACTGGTTGTCCAGACTGTTTGTACAGTCTGGTATGGCAACTGCACCACCCATGACCAGAAGGTCCGACAGAGGGTGGTGTGGATGGCCCAGTGAGCTCCCAGCCATCCAGGATGTACATGCCAGGCGGTGTCTGAGAAAGGCTGTGAAAAGGTCCAAAGACTCCAGACACCTGAGCTATCAGTGCATCAAGGCTCAGACAAACATACTTCTAAACAGCTTCTATCCCCTTGCCATAAGACTTTTAAATTTCTAACAACTACTGCTCTCCCTCTCCCACAAAATATCCTCAATGTCACTGTGCCAATCCACAAGTCTCTACCCACACAGACCCAACCTATGCTGCTGCTAAAATGATTTTCTGCAAAGAAACCACAACTGACTAGGTATCCCCCTTTCCCATTAAAGGACACCAATAAGAAGAAGGGACTTGCTTGGGCCAAAAAACACGAGCAATGGACATTAGGCTGGTGGAAATCTGTCCTTTTGTCTGATTAGTCCAAATTTAAGATTTTTGGTTTCAACCGCCATTTCTTTATGAGAAGCGGAGTAGCTGAACCGATGACCTCTATATGTGTTGTTCCCACCGTGAAGCATGGAGGAGGAAGTGTAATGGTGTGGGTGTGCTTTGCTGTTGATATTGTCAGAAATGTATTTAGAATTCAAGGCACACTTAACCAGCATGGCTACCATAGCATTCTGCAGCGATTCGCCATCCCATCTGATTTGCACTTAGTGGGACTATCATTTGTTTTTCAACAGGACAATAACCCAAAACACACCTCCAGGCTGTGTAAGGGCTATTTGACCAATAAGCAGGGTAATGGACCTGGATCAGAATACCTGGCCTCCACAATCACCTGACCTCAACCCAATTGAGACAACAAGGGCTCAGCATATGTGGGAACTCCTTCAAGACTGTTGGAAAAGTATTCCTCATGAAGCTGGTTGACTGAATGCCAAAAGTGTGTAAAGCTGTCATCAAGGCAAATGGTGGCTACTTCTCAAGTATTAAAATCTCAAGTATTAATTACTACATGATATGTGTTACTTTATGGTTTTGATGTATTCACTATTATTCTATATTGTAGAAAATAGTCAAAATAAAGAGAAATTCTTGAATGTTTAGGTGTGTCCAAACCTTTGACTGGTACTGTAAATACTACCATTAGTGTATTACCATAAGTATTACACTTTTCATCCCTGTTTACCTATTTATGTATATCCTACTACCAGTCACTTTTCAGCCCTGTTTACCTATTTATGTATATCCTACTACCAGTCCCTTTCAGCCCTGTTTACCTATTTATGTGTATCCTACAACCAGTCACTTTTTATGTACAGTGCCTATGTACAGTGAGACTTGAACTTGAACTCAGGTGAATCCTGTTTCCATTGATCATCCTGAGATAAACACAACTTGATTGGAGTCCACCAGTGGTAAACTCAATTGATTGGACATGATTTGGAAAGGCATACACCTGTCTGTATAAAGTCCCACAGTTGACAGTGCATGTCAGAGCAAAAACGAAGCCATGAGGTCGAAGGAATTTTCCGTAGAGCTCCGAGAAGGGATTGTGTCAAGGCACAGATCTGGGGATGGGTACCAAAACGTTTCTGCAGTATTGAAGGTTGCCAAGAACACAGTGGCCTCCATCATTCTGAAATGGAAGAAGTTTGGAAGACTCTTCCTAGAGCTGGCTGCCCAGCCAAACTGAGCAACAGGGGGAGAAGTCACTCTGACAGAGCTCCAGAGTTCCTCTGTGGAGATGGGAGAACCTTCCAGGTGGACATCCATCTCTGCAGCACTCCACCAATCAGGCCTTTATGTAAAAGTGGCCAGACGGAAGCCACTTCTCAGTTAAAGGCACATGACAGCCCACTTGGAGTGTGCCGAAAGGCACCTAAAGGACTCTCAGATTCTCTGGTCTGATGAAACTCTTTGACCTGAATTCCAAGCTTGAGGTGGCTCCATTTCTGGGGGTGGATTTTTCAGCGGAATGGACTGGGAGACTAGTCAGGATCGATGGAAGGATGAACGGAGCAAAGTACAGAGAGATCCTTGATGAAAACCTTCTCTAGAGGTTTCAGGACCTCAGACTAGGGCGAGGTTAACCTTCCAACGGCACAATGATCCTATGCACACAGCCAAGACAACGCAGGAGCGGCTTCAGAACAAGTCTCTAAATGTCCTTGAGTGGCCCAGCCAGAGCACGGTCTTAAACCTGGTCAAACATCGCTGGAGATGCCTGAAAATAGTTGTGCAGCAACGCTCCCCATCCAACCTGATAGAGCTTGATAGGATCTGCAGAGAATAATGGTAGAAACTCCCCAAAAACAGGTGTGCCAAGCGTCATATCCAAGAAGACTCAAGGCTGTAATCACTGCCAAAGGTACTTCAACAAAGCACTGAGTAAAGGGTCTAAATATTTATATACAACTTAGAAACTTGAGACTATGAGTCATTCATGTATTTATTTATTTATTTTTATTTGACCTTTATTTAACCAGGTAGGCAAGTTGAGAACAAGTTCTCATTTACAATTCATGTTTGTGTGCTGTTAGGAACGGTGTTTTATGACATTTTGGTCCATTATTCATTGAGTAATCGAGAACCACTTTGGAAATAAGTGTTTTAATTAATACTTTGTTGTAATTTGCAAATAAATATTGTACATTCTATATATATTTTGCCCAACAAATAACATTCAATTATAATTGTCTTAGAAAAAGGCATCCCACCTTTGGTCAAGAGGAAGTATCTGGTTTTGGGCTTTATTGCCCTGTCGTATGTATACTGGAGCAAAAAATGATTCCAGCTTGGGCTCTTCCGGTTTGTTTAGAACACATGAGATAGTAGGCTGATTGGGGTCCTATCTTGGCCCTGCTGGTCCCCATTTCAAAAGGGACTTCTTCTGGTCAACTAGGGTTCCTGGTCTGAAGGGTCGCTGTCCAATAAAAGGGGATTGTGTTGATGTGATGTGAGGTTCCATTCCTACATTATTGTTAATGACTTAATGGAATGTCCTTCTGTAAGTCACCCTTGCTAGAAAATAACACAAAGGGGGAAAATAAATAAATATTCATATAGAACTAAAGTAGCCTCTTCATTTTTTTTTTCTACCTTCGGAGATTGAACGAGTCTCCTACAAATGAACTATATCACTAAGGCCAAGGTACAAGAAAATGTCATCCTTCTGCAAGTGCAGTGTATGATATGGTATACCTTTTAAAGTACCTTCGATAGCATTATGCTATGAAGTCTCCTCACATATTCAAATCAAATCAAATTGTAATAGTTACATGCGCCGACTTCAACAGGTATACAACATTTCACCTTACAGTCAAATACTTACTTACAAGCCCTAAACAGCAGTGCAGTTTCAAAAAAGAATAAGAGATAAAAGTAACAATTAATTAAAGAGCAGCAGTAAAAAATCGCAATATAAACAGGGGGGGTGCCGGTTAGTATTTGTAGTATGTACATGAAGGTATTATTAAAGTGACTATGCATAGATGACAACAGAGGGTGGCAATGGTGTGGAGAGGGGAGGGGTAGCCATTTGACTAGATGTTCAGGAGTCTAATGGCTTGGGGGTTGAAGCTGTTAAGAAGCCTCTTGGACCTAGACTTGGCGCTCCTGTACTGCTTGCCTTGCGGTAGCAGAGAGAACAGTCTATGACTAGGGTGGCTGGAGTTTTTGAAAATTTTTGGTCCTTCCTCTGACACCTCCTGGTATAGAGGTCCTAGGTAGCTGGATGCTTGGCCCCAGTGATGTACTGGGCTTTTCGCACTACCCTCTGTAGTGCCTTGCGGTCTGAGGCCGAGTAGTTGCCATACCAGGCAGTGATGCAAACAGTCAGGATGCTCTCGATGGTGCAGCTATAGAACCTTTTGAGGATCTGAGGACCCATGCCAAATCTTTTCAGTCTCCTGAGGGGGAATAGGTTTTGTCGTGCCCTCTTCACAACTGTCTTGATGTGCTTGGACCATGTTAGTTTGTTGGTGATGTGGACACCAAGGAACTTGAAGCTCTCAACCTGCTCCACTGCAACCATGTCGATGAGAATGGGGGTGTTCTCAGTCCTCTTTTTCCTGTAGTCCACAAACATCTCCTTTATCTTGATCACATTGAGGGAGAAGTTGTTGTCCTGGCTACACCCGGCCAGATCTTTGATCTCCTCCCTATAGGCTGTCTCGTTGTTGTCAGTGATCATGTCTACCACTGTTTTGTCATTGGCAAATTTAATGATGGTGTTGGAGTCGTGCCTGGCCGTGCAGTCGTGAGTGAACAGGGAGTATAGGAGGGGGGCTGAGCACGCACCTCTGAGGGGCCCCTTTGTTGAGGATCAGCCTAGCGGATGTGTTGTTACCTACCCTTACCACCTGGGGGCGGCCCATCAGGAAGTCCAGGATCCAGTTGCAGAGGGATATGTTTAGTCCCAGGGTCATTAGCTTATTGTGAGCTTTGAGGGCATTCTCCGGTATTAGGTCTGCTTATGATCTCAGTTGTTAGTGGGACCGACTGAGCTACGCTCCAGAGCTTCTTTACAGCTCTTTTGTGGAACTGATGCAGCCATACATTAGTTTAGCAGACGGTTTTATCTAAAGCCACATACAATAAGTGCAATTATCTGATGTAGGTATAACAACCATAAAACATGTAGATACTGGAATAATGAAGTTTATTATTTTCTTCCCTTCCCAGGCCTGCCTACCAGGGATGCCCAGCTGTTCAGAGTTCACTGCTCCCAGTGTGTACCATCCCTCTGAGTTCACTGACTGGAGACGCATCACTCTGCCCCTGCCTCATAGAGCATGGTGGGTAACACACATTCTTTCATCCATACAGGTTGGTATACCCATTGACAGAATGCTTTACGAAAGTCTGAGTTCAGCACATTCATCTCAACTCTGAATTGGGCCCACAGTGCGCATGCGCGCACACACACACACACACACACACACACACACACACACACACACACACACAATATGAACACTCAGATATTCACACACACCTCCCACTCCCCTCTCCCTGAGGAGACTCTGACCTACAACCAATATTCCTGTCTCCCTATCCCCACCCCATCCCTTCCTCCACCCTCCCCTCCCCAGCCCTATGGCCTTAAATAAAGGTTTGCTGATCTCATCTCATTCATGGAGGATTCCTGGCTACCTCTGGGTCGATTTTGGGTCACTATTGCAGGGAACTAACCTGCTTTGACTGCTCTGACTGTAACAAATAAACCTAACTGGGCGTGTTGGCTCCACCATCCATCACCATCACACATGCCGGGCCATGCACTAAAATACACATTAGGGGTCTAGGTGGGGGTGCACTTTCAATTCACAGACATAATCCACTGGTACTCAGACACACATGCTTGTATATAGTTACACAGGTGATGGAGCACCTCCATCATGGACGGTAAAACAACAAAAACGATGATATAGTATGGATGGATCCTATATTGATCCGTGTCACCTCCCCAGTCTCATTAGTGTTCTGGGGTTTTATAAAATGTGGTGTTCAAGCATATTATTTCTCCCTTTGTGTTTTTAACAATCTGCCAATGCCCATTTCATCAACTCTGTTGGTATTCCTGCTCACCAAATGTATATCCTGGTCCTGAAATTTGCTTATGAGCTTTGCTAACAATACATGCAGGATGGTTTGGTTCTCTTTGATGTGTCTGATTGTTGTCTGTGTGTGCAGGTCCAGTGCCACGCGGTTCCGTTGGATCCAGAACTACTATGGAGAGCAGGATGAATGGGCTCTGGACGACATCTACATCGGGCAGCAGTGCCTTCAGATGTGCCACGGACACGGATGGTGCGACCACGGACACTGCAGGTCAGTGAGGGCCACTGTTGGGGAACTTTACTTTTAAAGGTAACTTTTTTACGTTACAACATTACTTCCATTAAAAGTAACCTGTTAACTTACAGTGTTACTTAGCGTGGAAACTAACTCAATACATGACTTTTTACCCTGCCAGAAACAGAAAACCATCTGAAGATGCCTTGCGTGTGTTGATCATTCTAATACCCAGTATAGGGCGCACAGGGTTGGGAGTTTACATGTAACCCGTTACATGTGATCTGATTACAAAAACTGTAATTTGTTACGTTACCATAAAATACATTGTAATCAGATTACAGATAATTTAGAAAAACTACATGATTACTTCTAGGATTAGTTGAAAATGTAGAAAGGATGAGTGTGAAAAAAATATTTATAACACCTTTCTGCTTTCTCAATGACATTCAAATCAGCATCGAGAAAAGTTCAAATTTGTTCCACCTGAGTCTGACCACAAGTCAGAGACCACTATGATGACACACCACCAAATGTGTTTGATGGATCGCAGGAAAAGAGCAGGAATAGGCTTTTGTAGTCTACAGTCGAATGGTGCAACTGCTGTCTGAATCCAAAGATTAAACACTTGGAGGTAAGTAAGGATGACAGCAGTGGTATAGTTTACGGGCGATACGGTTAGCACAATGATGTGAATCACACTGCTGCTCTCTCACTTTGGCCTATTTGCGCCTTACGGATTGTAGTTGTCGTGGATGGCTGTTCACAAATGTATAGGTGTATTTTAACCAAATAATGGTTGAATTGAAGAAGTGTAAACTGCCTATCAATCATTGTTTTTGAGACCCATGGACGGACAGTGAAAAATGCTACAGCTGCTTAGTGCGGATCCCAGCCTATCCCTTACAAACATAGATTGCAGTTTGGAAACTGCAGTAAAAGTACAGTAACTGCAGTCGACTGTGGTATTTTGTATGCAGTAATTGTAGAATAACTGCCTTGTACTCCAGTTGAACTGCAGTTATACTGCACTCTGACTGCTATATATGTTTTGTTACTCCCTCCTAAACTACTATCTGGTGTTGTGCTACACATCCAGTCCAAAACAATTTATAGAAGACCACGAGTGGGACTTATTGCGCAATCTAATTTGTGCTGATAAACAAAACAAATCCATATGCCTAACGGACAAATGCTCAAACTTGTGCTCTTTTGATATACAGTACCAGTCAAAAGTTTGGAGACACTTACTCATTGCAGGGTTTTTCTATATTTTACAATTTTCTACATTGTAGAATAATAGTGAAGACATCAAAACTATGAAATAACACCTATGGAATCATGTAGTAACCAAAAAAGGTGATAAGCAAATCTAAATATATTTTATATTTTATATTTGAGATTCTTCAAAGAAGCCACCCTTTGCCTCGATGACAGCTGTCGTGTCTTTACTATCATTAAAATGGACCAGTCGTACGTGGTGTGATCATGGTTAATGACTTCTAATAATTTTCCTCCTGAATGGAGGATTCTATTTATTAGTGACATGTGTGTTAACCATTGGAAGAGTGCACTGGAGATTCCCTTCCATGTGTTGCACTCTGAGTGAATCATATGTCGCTATTGTCAAGGGTAATTTGATTGGTTAGGTCTCTAACCTTCTTACTGATTGTAGCTAGACTGACTGTCGCTGGTATTGGTACTGGTGCTCAAAGGGACCAGTTATCCTACCGATTTATTCTGAAATATGATACTACCGGAACACATGATTGGAGCGTTTTACTAGTTGTATTGGAGTTGAACCTACACATGGCAAGTAATGATTATTGTTGCCATTTGTTTTGGAGGTGGACAAGTCCACTGGACTTCCTTTACGACCAGTGTGGTACACCTCAGTACTATCTTAGATGTATTCTAAGATAATCCCTGTACCTTGTCAGCTCAGGGATTTGAACTTGCAACCTTCCGGTTACTAGTCCAACGCTCTAACCACTAGGCTACCCTGCCTGTCTAGGGGACTGTCTGCTCCTCACTGTTCTCGTAGGGGAGTTTACAACTAGATTTGATTTATGGTCTGGGGCCTCGTACGGTGTTGTCCGTAGTCTCGACCCCCCCCACCGGCCTCGATGAGGGCTACTATTCCCCCCCTTTGTGTCTCTGGACCCCCCCCCCCCCCCCCACCAGCGGGTGGTGTTGGTGTCTGAGGTGCAAATTAAAAGTTCGGACCCTATCTACGAGTTTTCAGCGACCACGTTTTGAGAATGGCTGTAACCTCAAACAAATCTCCTGGTGTTTGTGCTTCAAAAGGCTCAAGAGGCATGTCAGTCACCACCGCATCTGCGTGTGGCAACCTCTTCAGTACCTGCGAACTGAGACGAGGATATCGGTCTGTGATATCGCAAAGTGTTTCACCAGTGGGAGTCATCGGGTCAGTTGCTGGACTGACGCCATTAGTGTCATTGTAAGGGGTGACCGTCCCCAACAAAGTGGAAGGTGTATCATCTGAAGCAGAGTATACTCTGCTCATCACTGTTTTTCTTGCTGAGACAGCCGCAGTACTTGCGGAAGTGTCCGAAGGGCAAGAGGAGTTCATCACAACTACCGTATTGCACGACTGCAAGGAGGAGGGAAGTTGCTTATTCACAGAGACAGCTGTCTCGAAATCATGAAAAGAATGGTCAATCAGGTTGGCTGATGGAATGTGTCAAGATATCGTAATATCTCCTTGGATCGGATTCTGCCCCAAGAGGTATTTAAACATTTTTTTCTCAAGGGGTGCTTTTGACAGATACCCCTCATGAATGACTGCGTTACAGCTAGCGTTAGCGTTATTGGTCAGTGGAGAAGGCACGGTGGCCTGTGACCATACCTGGTTGGTTTTCCAATCCATCAATGGCAGTAACCCATCAAGTCTGCTCCAAGTAGTAGGGTTACAGTTTCGAGGCTGGTAACACACACAGGGTGAATGAGCGATACCTCCTTGAAGTGTAGTTTCAGCATGACTCTCAATGTGAGAGGCGAGGTAGTCTGGGTGACCCCTCAAAGTGTAGTGTCGCATCGTTCCACTTTTAACCAGCGTTTAGTTGGCTTCATAGCCTTTTTGAGATCATCAAACAATGTTTGAGAGATTAATGATATTGTCGCACCGCATCAATTTGTGCATGACAATTTAAGCAGTCCTCCAGGACTGTTTCCAGATATGGCCGTTGAGATTCATGGTTAGTGGACATATTCCCCACAAAGTGGAGTGGTCGCTCGCAACGACGTGATATGCCCTTTCTGTTCTCCATGCAGATTGACTTTTCTGATTTTGAGTGGGCTTGGCTTTAACGAAGCGATTGACCTTTTTCTTCGCCACCTTTGTATCAGTCTATAGACAAAGCCTGGGGGCTTGTTTCTTGATCAAGCGGGCCCTGGATAGGGTCTTGAATGAGAGCGGGAGAAATTAGAACTTTAACGTTCTTGCTATGGGTGTTAATTCCTGTGGACCTGGTGTCCGTTCATTCCCCGTCTAGTCCTTGTGACTTTTCTCAAATTGTTCTCGCTTTAGTTCTTCCCGTAGTGGAACTTCTGGAGAACATTGGTCTACGTTTTGATCGTCCTTCACCCCTTTGTTACCCTTCTGCTCTGACACTTTTTGTAGGTTGGGTGCAGGAACGTGGTGAACAGGTCGATTGTAGCGGTAGTCATGTTGATGGCGTCGTACTTTACAGTTATTTCGACTAGGTTATTGGAATCATGGTTTCGTGGTAGAAGCTGTGCACTGCGGTATTGGACAGATACCAATCTCGGATGGCAAGACATCAGGGCTAGACTGGAGAGAACCTTTACGAGGCCTGCGCCCGATGGTTGATTTTGGAAAGCGTTGTTGTCTGCTTTTCCACTAATGGCATAATTAGGGTTGGTATCGCTGCTGAGGTCAGAGATCAATCCATTTGCAGGTGGAGGTTCACTAATTAGCGGGCGAGTGGGGACTACCCCCTCTGATAGCTTGCACATTATTAGAACATTTTGAAAGGAATTTCTTTTTTTCCTAATTCTCCAAAGTTTGGTTTTGGAACATATTGGGACCTGCAAAGACTATTTTAATCTATTTATAGATGGTAATGAACCATCAGTACTGGACAATTCTATGGAAGTTGGACGTGAATGAATTTGCAAAAGCAAATTGAATTAATCAATGATAATGATTCATCATACCTGGATAGGCTATCTGGGAATTCAACTTTAAATTAACCTGGGAAGTTGGTTCTTCTAGGTTACTATTGCAAAGCTTAAAGTGTCTCATTTAACTGGAAGAACCTAGAAAGGTATGTTCGACAGTTTAAATAAATAAATTGAATGAGACGATAATACCCAAGCAATTGAGAATGCTGGATTATCATAAAGGTAATGTTAGGTACATTTACCACTATGGCACACTTTCCCCTCAGGCCAAAGCCATATGGGAAAGGTATGTCCAACAATTTAAATAAATAAATTGAATGAGACCCAAGCAATTGCGATTGCTGGATTATTTTAACGTGATCCACGTTTGGATTTCCAACACTTCCTTTAAGAGATGTACTTGCGATTCTTTACCACCAGTGATGCAGAATGCTGAAATCAAACGGAAGTACAAAGGGCAAGGCGGAGGAATTTAAACAAAACACAGGAAGTGAAAAATGTTCCCTCTCTGTTAGCTTAGCCTCTCGTGCCAGCTAAATCACATTCTACGCACCAAATAGGGTCCCTTTTACCATGGAAAGAGTGGGTTTACTAGTGACATCTCACATTAAACCATTCGGCATACATTGCTAGCGTTATGTTGACCGGAGCAACACGGTACATAATACGAATATGCCTGTTGTCAGTCCACACTGGTTTAGTGCGGTAGGCGGTAGGCAGACGGAAATACTTTGGCGGGCTGGGCGCAGTGCATGCTAACCAAGGTTGCCAGGTGCACGGTGTTTCCTCTGACACATTGGTGCGGCTGGCTTCCAGGTTGGATGCACGCTGTGTTAAGAAGCAGTGCTGCTTGGTTGGGTTGTATATCGTAGGATGCATGACTTTCAACCGTACGGGAGTTGTAGCGATGAGACAAGATAGTAGCTACTAAACAATTGGATAACACGAAAACAGGGTAAAATAAATAAAACAAATACAAAATTGTTGGTTATCTGCACAAACCCAGTCTTCACTATGAGTCATCCATACATCAATTGTCTTGAATCATGTATTTATTACTAAACTAAGTAATTCACAGAAATGCATAAACAAACAAACAAACAAGGTAAATGTGGTTACAAGAAATGATAGGAGAATGTGCCCTAGTGGGCTAAACCGGCATGGCGGCTTGTTAGACAAAAGGGGAAGTGAGGGTCGACTAAGAAGTCACTACAGAGTGATAATTATAACAATTGAAATGCTAATTCTTTGCACATGAACGCTCACTCATTCGGGGACAATTGCAATCAATATATATATTCAGAATTGCAGAAAAGGGTCTGTCCCAGGATGCCTGACCCTAACTGAGCTCAAGGGCGGTCCTCTGATTTAGTTCAAATCAAAAGGGAATTGTATTATCCTTCATTAAACAGTCCAAAATCATATTACACAATTTTACGAACAGTATCATACTCACTCATTCATCTTATACAACAATTAGATGTAAATCTCATATCTGAGGCTATTATATAAACAGCGTTATGGTAATGTGGCCACACCGTGTCCCATGAGCTTCCCCAAGTTGTAACAAACAGACCAGTTCGTAGCTGGATTCTTCACCAATCTTTTATACTTTCTCCGGAACATGAAATTTGTTCGTACCTCAAGTTCTGTGAGGTGGAAGAAATTCCTTTGTGCTCTATGAAAATTTACTCTGCCTCTTATACTGTGTGGCCATGTGGCAGGGTCTCAGGAATTTACGACCTCTCTCTGACCGCAGCAGCCTAGTTGAAGGAGGCAAGGGGGAGGCAGGGAGAGGGGGATGGGGCTTGCTATACCAAAGAGGGCAATGTCATGAAACAGCTTTGCACACTCTTGGCATTCTCTCAACCAGCTTCATGAGGTAGTCACTGGAATGCATTTCAATTAACATGTGTGCCTTGTTAATTAAAAGTTAGTTTGTGGAATTTCTTTCCTTCTTAATGCATTTGATCCAATCAGTTGTGACAAGGTAGAGGTGGTATACAGAAGATAGCCTTATTTGGTAAAAGACTAAGTCCATATTTTGACAAGAACAGCTCAAATAAGCAAAGAGAAAGGACAATCCATCATTCATTTCAGACATGAAGGTTAGTCAATGTGGAACATTTCAAGTGCAGTCAGAAAAACCATCAAGCGCTATGATGAAACAAGCTCTCATGAAGACCGGAAAGGAAAGGAAGACCCAGAGTTACCTCTGCTGCAGAGACCGAAGTTCATTAGGGTTACAAGCCTCAGAAATTGTAGTCCAAATAAATGCTTCCCAGAGTTCAAGTAACAGACACATCTCAACATCAACTGTTCAGAGGAGACTGCGTGAAATCAGGCCTTAATGGTTGAATTGCTGCAAAGAAACCACTACTACAGGACACCAATAATAAGAAGAGACTTGTTTGATCCAAAAAATATGAACGGATGATCTCTGCATGTGTGGTTCCCACCGTGAAGCATGGAGGAGGAGGTGTGATGGTGTGGAGGTGCTTTGCTGGTGACACTGTCTGTGATTTCTTTGAATGTAAGGCACACTTAACAAGCATGGCTAACACAGCATTCTGCAGTGATACTCCATCCCATCTGGTTTGCGTTCAGTGGGACTATCATTTGTTTCTCAAGAGGACAATGACCCAACACACCTCCAGGCTGGGGTAAGGGCTATTTGACCAAGAAGGAGAATGATGGAGTGCTGCTTTAGATGACATGGCCTCCACAATCGCCTGACCTCAACCCAATTGAGATGGTTTGGAATTAGTTGGACCGCAGCATGAAGGAAAAGCAGTCACATGTCATCAACAAAATCTTAAACAATAGGCCTATAGCAAATGCAGCACATGGCATTCATTTTTCACATGCAAATAGCACTTTTCAGTACTGCTGAAATGTTTCATTATTTGAAGCAATGGGCCCAATCATTCCTACATGACAACAAAAACATAAACAACAGAGTGGGCTCAGCTTTGGTTTCAGGGTTATGTTCAGGTAAAAAATGTACTAATCCATATTCTTTAAGATCAAGGGATATTTAATTCATTGGAACGATTGGAAATCTGACAGTCTATAGCCTAATTGTGTTATTAACTGTATTGAAGTAAAAATCAATAGGTTACAGGCCTACATAACCCATAAAGTGAAAAGCAACACCCATTTATAGCCAGCTATATAAACTCTAACTCTGATCTATCCTGCATTAGATGTTGTTCAAATGGCAATATTCCTTTTTGTCGTCTTCTAATGCTTCATAATGGGAAGTTATGTTACTGATAGAATTTTGGGCAGGTAACTAGATACTGTAACAGCAATAGCCCTTTTCAAAAGGAAAATGTATGCACATTACAACTTCTCAACTTCATTTACATCTTGGTTATTTATTTCACTGCATTCCTCCAAATTAGAAATTATGCTGCAGGAAAATAAAAAATACTCCAAAGAAGAAAGTGTCTTCACAGGCTCACTCATGGGCGTAACTCATGGGCGTAACTCATGGGCGTAACTCATGGGCGTAACTCATGGGCGTAACTCATGGGCGTAACTCATGGGCGTAACTACATGGGCGTAACTACATGGGCGTAACTACATGGGCGTAACTACATGGGCGTAACTACATGGGCGTAACTACATGGGCGTAACTACATGGGCGTAACTCATGGGCGTAACTCATGGGCGTAACTCATGGGCGTAACTCATGGGCGTAACTCATGGGCGTAACTCATGGGCGTAACTCATGGGCGTAACTCATGGGCGTAACTCATGGGCGTAACTACATGGGCGTAACTCAAGGGCGTAACTCATGGGCGTAACTCATGGGCGTAACTCATGGGCGTAACTCATGGGCGTAACTCATGGGCGTAACTCATGGGCGTAACTCATGGGCGTAACTCATGGGCGTAACTCATGGGCGTAACTCATGGGCGTAACTACATGGGCGTAACTCATGGGCGTAACTCATGGGCGTAACTCATGGGCGTAACTCATGGGCGTAACTCATGGGCGTAACTCATGGGCGTAACTCATGGGCGTAACTACATGAGGACACTGAGGTCCAGACATTTTTTCTAATAAAAAATATTAAAATTAAAATAAAATATATTTTGTACACAATCAAGAAAATAAATTATGGGTCAAGATCTTAATATTGCTCCCAGCGTTGATCAAAGCTCAGAATGCTTATATTCTTGATCTGACTGAGTTCTAATCACGTCTGCCTCTGCGATCGAGTGGAATCATGAACAGTGGTTTGTTTGATATGTTTGCCTGCGTCCCATGGATTTTGCTCCCAGATTTGCCTTTTTAGCAGTTTCACCACTCTCTCAAACGGCTAAAACGTTAAACGTTAAACGTGCCTGAAACGTTAAACGAACTATCTCAGCTCGATGTTGTCTCAAGTAGGCTGCTGACAGTATGTTCATGAAATGCCAGACAAAAGGCCATTTTAAAACTGTCCCGTGACTACTGACGTGTCTACAGACATCCCCCAAACAAACAAAAACCGCATAATGAGTGCACTGCTAAATAGTCGCTTATAGATTTGTCAGTCAGTCAATGAATGCATGCAGAAGGAGACAGAGGAGAGAGAGCGAGAACGGAAGCAAGAGGTTAGTACAGTGGTTCCCAAACCAGTGGTTCCCAAACCAAACCTATCTTCCCTACAGACCTACATTAAAATGCATAAAAAATGCAAGCAATACAGTTGTAAAATGTGATACGTTTTTGTTCATATCGGTGGTTGTTTGTCTTATTTCCATCACCCACTGGAGTAGTTTACCCATTACTCACCTTTTTGTTACCACTACTTCACTTATATAAATACAGAATCGTAAGTAATATTCTAATAATTCGTAGACAATGTGATAAAAATATCACCTGTGTGCTTCATTGATGTCTGTTTGTGTGGAGCTTGATTAGTAATGCCTAGGAATACGAATGTCAACGCTTTGTAATCTGGGAAAAGAAATATGTATGTTGAGTTAATGATATTATGCAATTCATCGATACAACTGAATGAACAGTCGCTGGTGCTACATGTCCGTGTGAATCATTTCTCATATTTCCCCCCTTTCAGGGTTGTAAACATTGCAATTGTATAGCAGACTGAGGTGATAATGGCTATGTCATTTTTGCTTGTTTTTGCTGTTCTTGAAATAGCATTCAAAAAAGAATGATTGTATAGAAATGCAGTAATGAGCTTGGGGAAACCCTTTATAACCCTTTATAATTTCTTATCTCCTCTCCCCAGGTGTGATGAAGGTTTCTCAGGTTCAGACTGCCAGGCATCCTCTCCTCTTTCTTCCAGCATCCTGTCAGACTTTGAGTCCCAGGATGGTCTGCTGGCCGTGTGGCAGGAGGTGATTGGTGGAGAGGTGGTAACACCTGACATGGGCTGTGGGGTGGTCTCCTCTGGGTCCTCGCTCTACTTCAGCAAGGTAGGATGACACACACACACACACATTTACACAAAGTGACATCATACCCAGTAGGTAAATCTGGTTGCAATGTTGTCATTATGATGTCTTTTATAGCATCATGGTCAGGTTGTATACTGGTTGTATAAGAAAGTTAGCAACCAGGCAAAGATAACAACTATTAAACAAAATTTTTATTATGATGTGTGTGTGTGTAACAGGCCGGATTGAGGCAGCTGGTGAGCTATGACCTGGACACAGAGTGGGCAGAGTTTGTGCAGTTCTACCTGCGTGTGGGCGGAGATTGGGTACAATGTAACATGGCAGACAGCAGGGAGGAAGGAGTGCTGCTGCAGTACAGTAATGACGGAGGAATCAGCTGGGGACTCATCGCTGAGATGTACTTCACCGACTTCACCAAGCCACGGTAAGGAGAGAAAGGGGATAGAGGAGAGAGGGAGGGAGGGGAGCGAGAGGTGCTGCAGTACAGTAATGATGGAGGAATCAGCTGGAGACTCAACGCTGAGATGCACTTCACAGTCTTCCCCAAGCCACGGTGGAGGGACTGGTTCCTCCACCGTGGGAGGAGTGGTTCCTCCCACTGTGGTGATTCCTCCTCCACCGGAGGAGGGACTGGTTCCTCTCAAGGGTTCTTCCTTTGAGGCTACTATGCTTTTGCGTGCTGTTGGGGGTCTAGGCCATGCAGATTAATGTAAGTCACAATGTGACTGGTGATGTAAAAAGGGCCTTATAAATGTGATTGACTGACTGACTGTCTGTCTGTCTGTCTGTCTGACCGGCATACTGACTGACTGACTGTCTGACTGATGTCTCCTCCCTAGGTTTGTCCACTATGAGTTGCCACAGGCCTCTAAGACCCCATGTACCCGGTTCAGATGGTGGCAGCCCCTTCACTCTGGGGACGGCTACGACCAGTGGGCCATTGATGATGTCATCATCTTGTCAGAGAGAGAGAAACACATCATCCCTATGGCCAACCCCACCATACCACAGGTAAGTCTCTCATTGGCTGACGACCCCACGCTGCCACAGGTAAGGATTTCATTAGTTGAAAATTACTGACAATCCCATTGGCTAACACTGAGACAGATGATAACAAAGGCCTTCTATACTTTGTGGCAATCTATCTGATTCTGGGATTTAGTGGTCAATATAATCACTAGGAAATATAAACATTTGAAATTGTGTATAAGACATGCCTGAATGTCTGAGCTCACTATGATGCCGAACGTCAGCTATTTGTCTTCTGTTGCAACTTATTGTTGGTGCAGCACCATCCTTAACATCTGCTATCTCCCTGTTTGTAGAACTTCTATGAGAAGCCGGCGTTTGACTACCCTCTGAACCAGATGAGTGTGTGGCTCATGCTGGGCAATGAGGGTATGGAAAAGGAGAGGAACGGCAGCTTCTGTGCTCCCACCCCCTCTGCCATGGTGTTTGGGCGATCTGACGGAGACAGGGTGGCAGTGACCAGAGACCTGGTCCTAAGACCAGGGTACACACTGCAGTTTAAGGTATGTGTACAGTCTCTCTCGCTCTCTCGCTCTCATTCTTTCTCTCTTCCTCTCCTCTCTCCCTCTCTTTCACTCTTCTCTCTCTCTCCTTCTGTTTCTTTTTCCCTCCTTTCTCTCTTTCTCTCATCTCTCCATCCTTCTGTCTTTCTCTCAGGAATTTTTAAGTTGAACTTCTAACACTTTTACAGGTTTGTACATAAGGCAATTACTTTTTAAGTGTATTTTATGTGTTTGTGTAATGTTTATTACTGACCCCAAAAAGTGGATCTAAAATAAAATGTCCCTCTCAATTCAGTTCAAAGGGTCTTTATTGAATGGGAAACATATGTTTACATTGCCAAAGCAAGTGAAAAACAATTAACAAGTGAAATAAGCAATCAGGAATTAACAGTAAACATTACACACACTCTCTTTCTGTCTGTCTTTCTCTCACTGTCTGCCCCCCCCCTCCTTCTTCTTCAGTTGAACATCGGTTGCGAGTCTCAGTTCAGTGCATCGGCCTCAGTCCTGCTGCAGTACTCCCATGATGCTGGCCGTACCTGGGCGCTGGTGAAGGAGGGCTGTTACCTAGGCTCCTCTGGGGCAGGTGGCTGTGAGGGCAGTGGGCGGGAGCTCAGGGAACCCACTGTCTATGCCACGGGAGACTACGAAAGCTGGACCAGGGTTACCATTGTCATTCCGCGTAACGTGGCTGCCAGGTAGGGGAATATTATGGGGTGGGGTCTTTGACACTGAGATCAATAACTAAGACACAATTACATGTACGAAAGACTGTGGGATGGTATAGGTTCATGTTCAGTTCATTCAATATTGGTCATTCAAGCTGGATTTGATTTAGTAATCAAACTTATGAAGACTGACAGACTTTCAGTGGTAGAACTAGGTATATTGTATTTCTTGTTGGAATTGCCCTGGTCTTGGCGGGGATGGCGACCCAAATGGGGATGCCATCCCTGTCACTTCGGCACAGCTTCAGGTGTATTACTGAAGCTTCTGTCACTGTGGAGGAGTTTCTGGTCGCCGTAGGAGAGAAGGTAGGCTATGAAAATGTTGCTTATTCGTCACGGATGAATAAAACGGTGGTGTTTTTTCTTAAAGAAGAGCATCTTGTTGATTGTATGTTTGAGCATGGTGTCCTTCTTAAAGGTATGTTTATTCAAGTTACAGTGGTTGCTCATCTAAAAATGTTGTGATCATGCTGCGGGACTTAGAGTAATATTGTGGTTTAATACGGTACCCTGCGTCACTACTTCATTGCTCCAGACCAGCGCAAGGGGGAGTTAGAGAACTGATTATGCTTTTGGGTCCCAAGGCGCTACTGTGTCTTTTACTGACAATGAATGTGACATAAACCAAATAGAAACTGATAATGGTGCACAACTTCAGTATTTCTTACTAAAACTGTTGTTACCCTAAGCGTTTTATTCTAAGAGAAACTTAGACTACAATTAGGTGTGGAAATGTTAGGATTATTTTGCTCTTACTGCAGCACTGTAGCCTACTCCCAACCGGTAACATTGTATAGTGCCTCAGTGCAATCTACATTGCTATAGATGCTGGTTTAATGCTAGCTGACCGGGACACCCCATGTTCAAGATTGGCCCTTTTTCTCGCTCACTTTACATTATTTGAAAACCTAATAATCTAAAAAATATTGTTATTTTTTAAACAAAGCGATTATTATTATTAATTCATTTAGAATTATATAAAGCCCCTTAGATATTCTTACAGATATATTATCAATCCTGTTTGTCACAAGCGTAGCAGGCTGTGAATTCTGCAAACAAGGTTTCTAGGATGGGCCATTAGCAGGACAATAAAGTATACATTGGTCATATTGGTCATGGCTCCCGGGTGGTGCACAATGGGATATCCTTGCAGTTCTTCAGCTGAGATAGAGTTGGTGCACGAAGTTCAAGGCACGAGGGCAGGGGGGAGGGGGCACTGGGCACAGAGCAGCGCACAGAAGATGGACCTAGCCCATGGGGAAGGAAGGGGGATAGGGGGGTCTTACCGAGCCTTTCCATAAGTCCACGCAAGTTTCTTCAACTGTCTTTTGACTGTGATTAGAGCGATCTTGATGTTGTGCCGTGATGCCAGCAGATTACAGATGGGCTTTGCTGAACGCTCATCTTCTTCATTCATCAGTGAGTCGATGGCTTGAATAGTCTCGCTGGAAATGGAATACAATGTCAAAATCTGCAGCATACAGTAAAGACCAGCATTAATTAGGCCTACTTTACAGTATTGTCGCCTACTGTACCTGTTAATTTTCCTGGGCTTTCGCATTCGGCATAACTCAGGCATTTGATGATAGTGTTTGTGAATAGCACTGTCCGTCACCAAAATCCCCAAGTCTACCAGTATTTTTCAAATGTCTCCAGTAGATTTTCCATTCCTCCTGAAAGCCCTAATCTGCTCATTTAAATGAATAGAGATCCTGGTCATGATACTGCAGTATGTTGTTACAGCATAATCAAAGTGAGGACAATCGGTGATCTGCTGTATACTTATAGCCTATTGTAACCTGAAAGTCACACCTTTCCAAGTACTCCTCACCCCGCCCCAATCGCCTACATTGAATTATTGATGGAGATCCATATAGATGACAAAATAGTTGGGGAAGTGATTCCATGGCACATGGTTTATGAATTGACATGCAATGTTCTGTTCTTCCTGAAAGCCCTAACAGTCAAATTAATTATCTGCGTTGCTACAGATGCTGCCGCTGATTCGATACCCATGCCAGCCGCAACCAGGAGATCTATGAGGCAACGCACAATTGGCCCAGGGTTGTCCGGGATGGGGAAGGGTTTGACCGGCCAGGATTTCCTTGTCCAAAACCAACAGATGGAGAAAACCTACACCATTCGAGCAATTTATTTCAACAATCGATCAACAAGAGGGCTTAATTATATTCTTTCTATTCGGAGCCTAGACCTATATTAAATAACTAAACTGGCTGAGGTAGGCTATGAGGCTTAACAGCCTTAACAGCCTAATAGAAGTAGGATTTGTTTTATTAGGCCTACTTACAATTGCAAATGGTCAAAAATGTAGCGTCCTACATAAAACAATTATTTAAAGAACAAAAGGCTGTCTGTGTCGGGATAGCCTGCTCTTGTAACGACATAATAAACAGAACATACTGTCAGCTTGAGATGTAAATATCCCTGGATAACCTCAAACAATAATATTAATATTTACTAAATAAAGTCATGCAGGCCACTAAGTTACTTATTCAATGAGAAAAGTTGCATTTCCCCTCAGACACAATCTTGTGGATGTCTGATTTGATGGATGGATGTGATTTTGATGTCAGTCCTCGATTGACTTGTGTGAAAGACAGTTCAGTCCTGTCGTGAGTCCATATTGCGCTGATAGAGGAAAATTAGGACTCGCTGGTGTATGTCGATCAAAACATTGTTAGCACATAAAATGCTAGTTTCTTTATTGTGCTGTATTCCTGTATGCCACCCAAAATGCTCACAGGGACTCGGCACTCCTGTGCGCATCCCTGATTTGTCTCGATGTCTGGAATTCAATCAGCTCAGTTTAAATTGCGGCCTCATCTAGCGAGGGTATAGTTTTCTTAGCAAGGGAGGAGTATTCTCCAACTGGGCGGACTGTGAGAGGATCACATACAAATGCAATGAAATCCTTGGGCAGACATGCTGTAGTCTTCCAATCTGGTGGATAAGTTGTCCCTCAGCTGCTTGATGAAATCTTCCATCACCTCTGTGTTAATGCTGCGGTCTGCTCCAAATTGAACAACTCAAGCTTCCTAGTAAAGGCCTCAAATTTCTCCTTCATGTCCACGACTGTTTCCCTCTTCCTTGTAACTTGCAGATTTAAGTTACAGAATATGTCCGCAAAAAAATCTGTGTGGGGAGCTTGCAGTTAACGATTCAATGTTTCTGCTCCAGGCCTCTCTATATGGGGCAGGAATACCATTAAACGTTCGATGCTTAGAATCATAATTACGTCTGAGATTGAATAATTTGCAAACAGTGATATTTTAATTGCAAATAAGACACACTGGTTTGGCATTGGGAAAAGATGGAGAGATGAAGGCATATCTCTCTCTACATTATCTGAAACTTCGATTTTCATTATAAACCTTTCTTCTTGATACTTTTTGAGAATTACATTTTATCTTGCTATCTAGCAAATTGTTCTGAACAAATGTTGACTTAATAAAAAGTAGTGTAACCTACAGTAGGCAACGTACTGTAGACCTGTTTTTCCTCACCAATCAACGCACAGAGAAATAGACCAAAATAATAATTGAATAGAGACATACTGATTTGATCAGATCAAAAATCATATCTTTTTGCCAGTGAATGTATTATGTACTAAGCATATGTGTTAAACATGTTAAATGTGTAGTGTAGGCCATTTAATTGTGCTAATATTATATACTTATAATGCTCTGGCCCACCAACTATTGGCTCAGAAAAGAATTGTCACATGGCCAAACCTAGTTGATGAACCCTGATATATAATATGTCTTACAGAGCCTTTCCATAAGTACACTCACGTTTCTTCAACTGTCTTTTGACTGTGATTAGGGTGTGGAAACGGTCACCTTGTGCAGTGACATATTTTCCTAACGGAGTGGTGCGGCGGTCTAAGACACTGCCTTGCAGTGCACACTGTGTTGCTACAGATGCTGTTTCGATACCCATGCCACAACCGGGAGACCAATGAGGCGACGGGGGCTTTGGTTTCTCTCCTCCTAAAAGAATAAATAAATAATTATACATAACAAACCGGCTTTATTTACAAACTAGTAAGAATGTCTCACCCCATGTTCAAAAATTGCCTTTTTCTAACTCACTTTAGGTTATTTGAAAATGAAATCATCTCCAAAATATCGTTATCTTTTAAACAAAGCCATTATTATTATTATTAATAAATTTAGAAATACAGTGCCTTGCGAAAGTATTCGCCCCCTTGAACTTTGCGACCTTTTGCCACATTTCAGGCTTCAAACATAAAGATATAAAACTGTATTTTTTTGTGAAGAATCAACAACAAGTGGGACACAATCATGAAGTGGAACAACATTTATTGGATATTTCAAACTTTTTTAACAAATCAAAAACTGAAAAATTGGGCGTGCAAAATTATTCAGCCCCCTTAAGTTAATACTTTGTAGCGATTATCTTTGTGAAGAATCAACAACAAGTGGGACACACCTGCCTGGTGTGTTCCTTGTTCTTCATGATGCTCTCTGCGCTTTTAACGGACCTCTGAGACTATTACAGTGCAGGTGCATTTATACAGAGACTTGATTACACACAGGTGGATTGTATTTATCATCATTAGTCATTTAGGTCAACATTGGATCATTCAGAGATCCTCACTGAACTTCTGGAGAGAGTTTGCTGCACTGAAAGTAAAGGGGCTGAATAATTTTGCACTGAAGCCTGAAATGTGGCAAAAGGTCGCAAAGTTCAAGGGGGCCGAATACTTTCGCAAGGCACTGTATATAAAAGCCCCTTAGATATTCTCACAGATCAGATTGGCCCTAGCGAAAAAATGCCCCTTAGATATTAATTTAGAATCTTCCAATCCTCTAAATCGAATGATTGGCTGAGAGTCACGTCATTGAAAAAAATAGTTTTGATATACTGTAGGCCTACCGTAGGCGACATGAGTCTCACTAGTGTTGAGTAATGTGCTGTTAAAAGTGGTGTAAGTCTTATTTATTTAAAAGCATATTGAGGTTAGAAGCAACAGGATTTGAAGCAATAGCCTACCCGCTGTGGTCAACTATGTCAGCACCATTTCGCTCTGCTCTGAGACAAGCAATGGGGACTGATCTTGATAAATCAATGAGATTTTTATCTTCACTGAATCTCCGTTTTACAAGCAAGGTAGGTTGATAGCTTCAATGGCGATGACAGCTGTTCCCTGTTGGTCTGTGATAGGCTGTTCCTGGGGGACGATGCTGGCACTGTTCACCAACGTGACCGGGGCTACCAGGCTGACAGGACATCAGAAGCCGGCAGCAGGGCTTCATTGCACCCAGCGGCTTGAGAGGCTATGAGGAGCCTACTCACTCGGGTAGCCACTGCACTGGAAATCAAACTTGTGGTCAGTGATGACTCTCCATCTCTACCCATCTCTACTGAGTTCTGCCAGGGGGTGCTTCCGACTCACAGCAGAGACTGGACAATTGAGTTATGTTGCGGGCGCAGAGTCACTTGGCCTCCGGGAGTACCCTACCATGGACACCATGATAGTTGTCATGGTTCTCCCTGACTGGGAGATTTTAGGGCGGAATCCGAGACTAAAGCCGGGACCCCCAGAGTCTTTGATGCGGACTTGAAAGCCAAGTTCCCTGTGCTCTCTTGGCCGCCTTACCAACGCGGCCATGCTGCTGCAGGCCTACCTGCAGACTCTGCTGTTCCGACTGCAGAAGGGCACAGAGGAGCTCCTCCGGGAAGCGATGGAGGTGTCTCGTCTGCTTTTCCTGCTCCAGAGGGATGTGGTTACCTCCCAGTGCCATGTCTGGCTGGCCCAATCCCGTCTGCCATCTGCTCTCCAGAGCACATTTGCCAATCACCCCAGGGCTGACGTTTGGCCCAGGGGTTGATGACATTCTGGAGCAGACCGTGAGGAACCGTGAGACCCTGAGACGGTTCATGCCACCTCCTCAGGCCCCGGGCCCAAGGCAGACGGACCGTCACCACCCAACTGCACCCGAGCAATGGTGAGGTCCCTCTCCTGCCCCATCGCCTCGTGCTGAGGGACGACAGCAGGGATGGGCACAGCGTGCAGTGGAGCAACAACCTGTCAACCGTCACCACCATACGGATGTGCCTGGGGGACCCAGGCGATCAGGGTGCCAGGGGACAGGCGGGCCCTGGCAGGACCCCTTATACACCCTTCCCCGGCCTCGGCCGCTGCTCCTGGCCTCAAAGGGCAAAGTGGGAGGAGGGTGTGGAGTCCCCCTGGGTGTGGTCCACAATGCTCGACGGGTAGCGATGTCGGCCTCTGTCCTTCAGGGGCCTTCGTGTCACCACGGTGGCCAACCCCCTGAAAAAGAAAACCCTGCGGCTGGAGATCCAGGGGCAGGCCGTGTCCAGGGACAAGTGGTTTGTGATGCTGGACCTGAGGGATGTGTACTTCCATGTTCCTGTTCACCCAGCTCATTGGCAGTACCTCCGATTTGCTTTCGAATGGACGTCTTACGAATTCATGGTTCTTCCCTACGGCCTCTCCTTGGCAGCCCAACACTTTCACAAAGTGCATGGTCGCTGTCCTGGCACCTTTCATGTCACCAGGATTGTTGATCCTCAATTACCTGGATGATTGGCTGATTTGTGCCCCAACCAGGACACAGGTCCTGTCAGACAGAGATATGCTCCTGACCCACATCGGCAAGCTGGGCATTACTGTAAATGACAAGAAGAGTCATCTGACGCCCACCCAGAGGGTGGCCTTCATTGGCATGGAACTGGACTCAGTCCTCATGAGAGCATGCCAGCCCACCAGAATGGTTCAGGTGATCTTATCTTGCCTCGTCCACTTTCGGCAGAGGCGGGTGGTATTTGTCCTGACCTGCCAACACTTGTTTGGCTTGCTGACGGAGGCCTCAGTGCTGACTCCCCTGGGCCTGCTCCATCTCCGGCCTCTTCAACTGTGGTTCAACTCCCCCCGGCTGCACCCGAAGTGCCACTGTCACCGCCAGCTGCAGGTGACCACACAGTGCCTCAGGGCATTATTGAGGTGGAGCTATCACTCCTTTCTCTCAGGTGATGTGGAGATGCTGAGGATGTGCCGCCAGCGGCTGGTCAGCACAGATGCCTCCCAGATCGTCTGGGGGATGTGACCAAGAGCAGGTCAGCCAATGGCTGTTGGCTACCCCCTTGGAGTGGCAGGCACGTCAATACACTAGAGCTCCGGGCTGTACTACCGGCCCTGCGGTCATTCCTTCCACATCTGAAGTGAATACATGTCCCGGTGAGAATGGACAACATCACAGTGGTGGCTTACATCAACCATCAGGGTGGAATGAGGTCCCACCGCCTCCATCTTATGGCACGGGAGCTCCATCTCTGAGCTTGTACCTTGCATCCTGAATGTGGCAGCGGATATGCTCTCGAGGGAGGGCCCGCCACCTTGGGACTGGAGCCTACAAGTTTGGGAGGGCGGAGATGGACCTGTTTCCTCCCTGGACAATGAACACTGCCCCTTGTTGTACTACATGTCGGAGCCACCATGGCCTCTGGGCTTGGATGCTCTGGCTCACAATTGGCCAGGGCTGGAGCTTTACACTTTCCCTCCTTTTCCCCTGATCCAGGCTGTGCTGGACAGGACCAGGATGGCAGAGCATCATGTACTGCTGGTGGCCCCATACTGGCCCAGACGACCCTGGTTCAGCCTTCTCCTGTCCCTGTTGTCTGGGACACCTTGGCAACTGCCCCTGCTGTCTCAGGCCGGGGGAGCTCTTTGACATCCGAGACCGCACCGCCCTAGTCTGTGGGCTTGGCCACTGAAAGGCACCAATGGTTCATGTTAGGACTACAGGATGGCGTAATGAACACTATGCGGAGTGTAAGGGCATCTGCTACAACCCCTGCATAACAGTTGTGCTGGCGACTGTTCTGCTCTTGATGTACTGGTATTGTGCCCGAGTCATGCGGGGTGCAGTATGTCCTCCAATACCTGCAGTCTCGCTTTGATGAGGACTTGGCAGCCCCTATACTGAGATGGTATTTGGCCATTATATTTGCCTGTCTTGTAGGGTGGATGGACAGGCCCGTGGGGTGCCATCCATTGGTATCCAGGTTTATGAAGGGGGTTTGTTGCATGCGTCCAGCTAGGACCCACTCAATGGCGACCTGGGATCTGGATGTGGTCTTGGCAGTTTTCGAACGGTTGGCGTCTGCCTCCCTGAACCTTCTTTATGAAGGTGGCTTTCTTGGTAATGATTACTTCGATGAAGAGGGTGGGTGAGCTACCATCCGATAGCTTCATACTACCAGATGGACCCCAGTGGGAGGAATATATCTCTCCGCCCCAATCCTTCATACATCCCGAAGGGTCTGTTAGACAGGCATGTGAACATCCCTTTTATCCTGTCTGCTTACAACCCCCCCGGCAGTGGTGGGGGAGTCTGGACCTCCCTCCGGCATGCTGTGCCCTGTGAGGACCTTGCTGCCTATGTGGAGCAGACATGGTCAGTGGGAACAACAGACCAGCCCTTTGTCTGCTATGGTGAGAGAGTCCTGGGAGCTGGGCTATCAAAGCAGACACTCTCTCACTGGATTGTGGACACGATTATGACAGCATGTCACCTGGCTGGCAGACCAGTGCTGGGATCTGTGGTGGCACATTGTACACAAGGTGTGGCTGCATCCTGGGCCCCTCACTGATATCTGTGTTGCGGCCAGCTGGGCTTCCTCTTGCACCTTTGCTAGGTACTTTCAGGTAAATGTGGTACCTCCCTCTGCCATTGGTTCAGCGGTCCTGGGCATCGCCTCCCTTTCCGGGGACTGTGCCGACTTTGCCGGGACCCCCTTCCAACATTGGCCCGCGCTGGGACCGAGACGGATTTAGCACCGACTAAATCTGATACGGGTACACCAATATATTGGAGTGATCCAATATAGTGAAACATAATGACTGTTACGTATGTAACCACGGTTATGTGAGCTGTATGGAACACTCCAATCCTCTACGGTGGAGGCATCTGAAAAATGACCCCAGCCGGGACACAGGTGTACAAGGGAGTAAATCTGTAAATCCTTACCTCACTTGTATCCCTCCGCCACGGAATGATACAAATATCAATATATTGGAATGATCCATATTGCTCATATAACCGTGGTTACATACATAACCTTTGTTATGTCGTTTCGGCGACAGGTGTTTATGTTTTTGGAGTCACCGGAGCGGACTTTGGAGTTATCATTTAAAGTCAAGTATGACAACAGACTGTATATGGCTTATGCTAGTACGGGTAGTCAACAGTGTTGTCAGTGTGGAGATGTTGGCCATAAGCGACATGCTTGACCGAAAAGGGAGAAGGCGGAGAGAAGGACGCAGGTGGTCCTCGTAATGCCTAGGCCCACTGATGAAGGGAGATGTGGCTGACAGTGGTTGCAAGTTGCTTGTGTCTAGGGTACTGAGTTGCAGCTTGTACCAGAGGGGAACATAGTGTCTGATGTGCAGCAGAAAAATATTGTTGTAGGAGGTAAGAATGGATCTGGGGAGCCATTTTCCCAGACTGGTAAGGAGATGCCCAGTACGAGTTAATGGGTACAGGAGTGGGTTCAGGTTGAGCTAGTCTCCCAGGTAGTGGAAAAGATGTCCATTACGAGTAATGTGGTACAGGAGGTGCGTTCAGGTGGGGCCTGTCTCCCAGGCAGTGGAGGAGGTGCCCGGTACGAGTGATGGGATGCAAGTGGAGAGTGTTGAGAGGGATGTGGCGGAGGGGATACAGGGGTTTGTGGCCCCTGTTGAGGAGGATATGGATATGGACATTTTTGATATTCCTGTTGATATGATAGCTGCTTGCAACGACTCAATTACAATCTAGATGAGGTAAATGGGTTCCTGGACCAGACTTTTGGGAAATCTGGTAAATTGGCCGATTTAGTTGTGAGGTGTGAAGAAGTGTTTCCGCTTGTTACTGCGGTCATGGCAGCAAAAGGTAGTGGAAAAATTAAAACAACAATAATTATCATGCCTCATCAATCAAATGCAATCACATTTATTTATAAAGCCCTTATTACATCAGCTGATGTCACAAAATGTTGTACAGAAACCCAGCCTAAATCCCCAAACAGCAAGCAATGCAGGTGTAGAAGCACGGTATCTAGGAAAAACTCCTTAGAAAGGCCTGAACCTAGGAAGGAACCTAGAGAAGAACCAGTCTATGAGAGGTGGCCAGTCCTCTTCTGGCTGTGCCGGGTGGGGATTATAACAGAACTTGACTAAGATGTTCAAATGTTCATAGATGTACAGCAGTGTAGATAATAATAATAATCACAGTGGGTTGTAGACGGTGCAACAGGTCAGCACCTCAGGAGTAAATGTCGGTTTTCTTTTCATAGCCATCACCGCACCTTCTGTCTCTAGAGAGTTGAAAACAGCAGGTCTGGGACAAGGTAACACGTCTGGTGAACAGGTCAGAGTTCGATAGCCTGACCCGGTGAACAGATCAGGGTTTATTGTGTTGTGGGTTCCCAGACCCAATTAAGTATTTTTTAAACTCTCACTCTCTCTCTCTCTCTCTCTCTCTCTCTCTCTCTCTCTCACTATCTATCTATCGATCTATCCTTTTGCTCTTTCTCCTCCCCCCACACACACTCTCCACTTCAGTAAAACGAGGTTCCGGTGGTTCCAGGAGAGTAGTGTGTACAGGGACGCTCCAGCCTTTGCCCTAGATGGAGTCTTTATCTCTGAGCCCTGCCCCAACCACTGTGGAGGACATGGAGACTGCATCTCTGGGGTCTGCTTTTGTGACATGGGATACACAGGTACATAATGATACATAATGATTGTAGAGCGGATGGGAGGGGGAGAGAGGGAGAGAGAGAGGGAGGGAGAGATAGAGAGAGAGATGAAGGAAGAGGTAGGGAGAGTATGGGGACATGGGGTCTGTATCTCTGGGGTCTGCTTTTGTGACATGGGAAACACAAGTACTGAGGGAGGGAAGAAATAAGCAGAAAGAAAGACAGAGGGAGAGAGAAAGAGAAAGAGAGTGGGGAGTTCTAGCAGTTCTATAGGAAGAGTGAAAAGGAGAGGGTTCTAAAAAAGACACTCACCTAATGATCCGTTGTTAATCAATTAAATCCTTGTGTGTACTCCAGTTGAGCAGGACAGCTGCGTGCCAGCGGTGGCCAGCCCCACAGAGTTGGCAGAGGGCTTTGAGAGCAAGCTGAGCCCGGTTTGGCAGACCCTGAGTGGGGGGCAGGTTGGAGGGGGCTGTGGCACCATCAGCGAGGGAAAGGCTCTGTACTTCAGCAGCCCTGGGAAGAGAGAGGCACGCACTGTACCTATGGATACAACAAACACACGGTTAGTATGATCACACTGCTGTATTGAATAGAATTGAAAGTATGCATACCTCACCTGTCTTGTAGAGCAGCTTTAGGCAACTTCTTGAGGAAGTTTGCTCTAAACCTCCAGTGTTAACATATTTAATTGATTCAGCTAATTATATTCTCCACCCCCTTTATGTCTGTCTGTCTGTCCCTGCAGGCTTGTCCAGTTCTACATCCGTATTGGAGGGAAGAATGTTGGACCCACCTGCACCAGACCTCGCTCCCGCAACGAAGGTGACTCTCCATCTCTCCTGAAAACCTCCAATTCAAGCTCTGACAGACTCAAGTTTGTAGACCTCAATAAGGCTCTCTTCTGCCTCTGCGTGGTGGCTCTTTGACATTGCATGCATGCTGTTGCTGTTATAATGGTTTTCTGGCTGCTTCCTCTCCTCTACTTTATGACCTCCCTCATCTCCTCTTTTCCAGGAGTGATAGTCCAGTTCTCCAACAACAACGGAGTTCAGTGGCAGTTCCTACGTGAGCTGGACTTTGGTTCCTTCCTGGATTCCCAGGTGGTCACCATCGAGCTGCCTCCACCCGCCAAGACTCCCTACACTGTGTTCCGCTGGTGGCAGCCACAGCAGGGTGAGGCCCCCAACCCCTACATGGATCACAGGGACACACCATACAGTTATTGAGCCATCCATAAAGTACTTGCAGGGACCCATGTAAAGAATGTGTATAAAGCAGAGGCCACATAGTGTATCCTTCAAAAAGGGTGAGCCATACTCTATCTATCTCTCCCTCTTTGTCTCCTCTTCTCTCTCTCCCCCACCTCTCTCTCTCTCTCTACCACTCTAGGTAAACACTCAGCCCAGTGGGCTCTGGATGATGTTCTGATCGGTATGAATGACAGCTCCAGGACTGGCTTCCATGATAAGTTTGACGGGACGTCTCCTCTGAGACACAACTGGTACCGCATACAGGGGGGAGAGATCACTGTAGACTGTCTGTCTCTGGACACTGCTCTGTCCTTCAACAGCGACACCACTGGCAGTGAGTTAAACTACAATAGACACACACACACAGACAGGGAAACGGGAGATGTCACAGTTGTCTGTATGTCTCTAGACACGGCCCTCTGATGCCACAGACAGTGTGTCCTCCTACTGCACTCAGACATGCACACTACACACCCCTTTCTTTAATCCGGGCCTCAATGATTTAACCTACATGGGGAAACAGGAAACTAACAGAACTACTGCCGATCTTGAGACTGGTATTCACACCATACCATCAACATGACACGGTCAACTTCTACATCACAAACAACCCAGGCTGCATTGAATCAGCCATTTTGCCATTTCCACCTTATGGCTTCTGAATTGTTAATGGCAGCAGCCTTGATTTAACATCCTGGTTGTTATTTATGTGTGCATCAAGCTGTGAGCGGATTGACTTTGTGCAAATATTACATTACATCCAGTCCCATCCATTACCCCAGACATAGCAAGAGCAATTTTCCAACGTATCTATAAATATTACAGCCCAGCTGGGCAGCACGGCACGTTCCCGCATGCATAAAGCACTGTTAAATGTGATGTGTATTACCATGAATGTGGTTTGTTTCACTGCCATCTCAGACTGTGTGTAGGTTGTTACTAAAGTATATATTTTAGATCAGTACTCATAGTTTACCCGATACACAAACCCACCTATTGTTTACCACAACTTCTTTGTTGACCACGTGTGCCACTGCGCTGTCCAGTTCTCACAACGTAAAGATCCTGTTCTCACAACTTAAGGCCCTCTCTTGACCATCTTGTTAGATTACTTGTTAGATATTACTGCACTGTCGGAGCTAGAGGCACAAGCATTTCGCTACACTCCATTAACATGCTAAGCATGCGTATGTGACCAATAAAATTGTGTTTTATTTTATTTTATTTGACCTTGTCACTGTCTCTCTCCCTGCAGAGAAGCCGCGGTATGCAGAAAGCTGGGACTTTGAGGTGTCAGGCTCCTCCTTCCTGCAGTTTGAACTGTCTATGGGCTGCAGTAAGGTTGCCACCTCATCCCACGGTGTCAGGCTGGAGTACTCCACGGGTAACGAACTCTAATAACCGTCATGGATGATCCTTTATAAATTATTATAAATTACAGAAAAGTCAACAGAAAACTCGTCTAGATCCAGGTGCTGGTTTTGGCGGGAACAACTATTATTAGAAAACAACAGGCCAGTCATTTCTGGTGTGCGGTATTATTGTTTTTAAATTCTTATACATGCTTAAAAATATTTACAAATGCTTTTTACATGGTTATAAATTATACAAATGAATGAATAGTAATTATTATAAATGGTTAGACATTTTTTCAAATATTTACTGAAAAATTCAAAAATGTTTCCTAATGTTTATACATGGAAGTTATTAAAACGTATTACCACCCCACAGACTGTGGGCGCCACTGGGCCCTGCTCACCCCAGAGTGTGTTCCACCTGCCATCGGCTGTGCCGGCTACACCATGAGCTCAGTCTACACCGCTACACAGTATAACCGCTGGAGGAGGGTTACGGTGTACCTGCCCAGCACTGCCAAGTATGTGTGTGTGGTGTGTGCATGCGTGTTTCTGCATGCTTGTGTGTATATGTGTATATTATTAGTTTGCTTAGTGGCACATCAGAGCTTGTCTCTTTAAAATGTATCCTTGTAATTTGAATATTCCAGTCATGAACAAAAGGATACTATTTAAGCATTGTAATATAGTAACACTTCATTTGAACTATCCTTCATAACCCTTTATAATAACGCCATAAACATGTCATTAAGATTCATAGCATGTGTTCTATTCTGTGGTTGTAGTTCTCCCAGGACTCGGTTCAGGTGGCTCCAACCCCACTTCATCCCTGGGGCGGACGGTTGGGCCTTGGACAACGTGCTGCTGGCCCCTGGCTGCCCCTGGATGTGCTCTGGACACGGACTCTGTGACAACGGATGCTGTTTGTGAGTTACACAAACATACACACACACTGTCTCACAGTATTTAATGTTGAGCTCAGAACTTTTGCATGGAATTTACTGGAACTGTGTTATATTATATGTGAAAACCATAGGGGGTGCTGGGGGTTATTTATATATATATACATATATATATATATATATTCAGTATATCACAAAAGTGAGTATACCCCTCACATTTTTGTAAATATTTGAGTATATCTTTTCATGTGACAACACTGAAGAAATGACACTTTTGAATCTCGTCAGTCTATTCATGCGAGAAATTGTCAAGAAACTGAAGATCTCGAACAACGCTGTGTACTACTCCCTTCACAGAACAGAGCAAACTGTCTCTAACCAGAATAGAAAGATGAGTGGGAGGCCCCGGTGCACAACTGCGCAAGAGGACAAGTATATTAGAGTGTCTAGTTTGAGAAACAGACGCCGCACAAGAACTCAACTGGCAGCTTCATTAAATAGTACCCGCAAAACATATTTCATGGGAATGTTGCAAGAACATTCCTGTGTCCAGTTTTCTTTTTTCATCATTATACAGAGCATTAGGAAAGTATTCAGACTCCTTCCCTTTATACACATTTTGTTACGTTACAGCCTAATTCTAAAATGGATTCAATTAAATGTTTTCCTCATCAAACTCCAGCAACTGGGAGACTTAGTCAGGATCGAGAGACCTGCAGAGAACGATCTGCAGAGAAAAATGGGAGAAATGTTGTGTTAGCTAATCCAAGTTTATCAGTCTCAACGTCAACAGTGAAGAGGTGACTATGGGATGCTGGCCTTCTAGGCAGAGTTGTAAAGAAAAAGCCATATCTCAGACTGGCCAATAAAAATAAAAGATTAAGATGGACAAAAGAACACAGACACTGGACAGAGGAACTCTGCCTAGAAGGCCAGCATCCCGGAGTCACCAAATATGTTCAGACATGCAATTTTGGTTTGGATACCAGATTTAGCCTATGCCTGGACTAACAACGCTTACTATGGATATGAAATAAACAGTCACCTCACCTGTAACCCCCACCCTCTAAACAGGTGTGACCGGGGTTATGGCGGGGCCCACTGCGTGCCCTTGGCCCCCCTCCCCTCCATTCTGAGAGACGACTTCAACGAGAACCTGGCGGCGGAGCAGTGGCCCGAGGTGTACGGGGCTGAGAGGGGGACTCTCAGTGGGGAGCCCCTCAAATCTGGCACTGCACTAATCTTCAAAGGGGTATGGGTTCTATTGTTTAATGTGACCTATACTGTACACACATTTAAGTGAAAAAGATCTAGAGAGCAGATAGAGAAGACGCACGCATACACACTTGTGCACACACACAAACATACAAACTCACACATTATCTGCCTAGCAGACTTAGTAAGTGTACTTTATCATTGATTATAAACTCAGAAATAAAAGAAACATCCTCTCATTGTCAACTGCATTTATTGTCAGCAAACTTAACATGTGTAAATGTTTGCATGAACATAACAAGATTTAACAACTGAGACATAAACTGTACAAGTTCCACAGACATGTGACTGACATAAATGGAATAATGTGTCCCTGAGCAAAGGGGATTTCAAAATCAAAAGTAACAGTCAATATCTGGTGTGGCCACCAGCTGCATTAAGTACTGCAGTGCATCTCCTCCTCATGGACTGCACCAGATTTGCCAGTTCTTGCTGTGAGATGGTACCCCACTATTCCACCAAGGCACCTGCAATTTCCCGGACAATCCTGGGGGGAATGGCCCTAGCCCTCACCCTCCGATCCAACAGGTTCCAGACGTGCTCAATGGGATTGAGATCCGGGCTCCTCGCTGGCCATGACAGAACACTGACATTCCTGTCTTGCAGGAAATCACTCACAGAACGAGCAGTATGGCTAGTGGCATTGTCATGTCAGGATAAGCCTGCAGGAAGGGTACCACATGAGGGAGGAGGATGTCTTGTTTAATTTTTTTATTTCACCTTAATTTAACCAGGTAGGCTAGTTGAGAACAAGTTCTCATTTACAACTGCGACCTGGCCAAGATAAAGCATAGCAGTGTGAACAGACAACAACACAGAGTTACACATGGAGTAAACAATAAACAAGTCAATAACACAGTAGAAAAAAAAGGAACAATTTAAAAAAGAGTCTATATACATTGTGTGCAAAAGGCATGAGGAGGTAGGCGAATAATTATTTTAGCAGATTAACACTGTAGTGATAAATGATCAGATGGTCATGTGCAGGTAGAGATACTGGTGTGCAAAAGGGCAGAAAAGTAAATAAATAAAAACAGTATGGGGATGAGGTAGGTAAATTGGGTGGGCTATTTACCGATGGACTATGTACAGCTGCAGCGATCGGGTAGCAGCTCAGATAGCAGATGTTTAAAGTTGGTGAGGGAGATAAGTCTCCAACTTCAACTATTTTTGCAATTCGTTCCAGTCACAGGCAGCAGAGAACTGGAAGAAAAGGCGGCCAAAAGAGGTGTTGGCTTTAGGGATGATCAGTGAGATAGGGGCAGCAGCTCGGGACAGAGGGGCGGCGGCTCGGGACAGAGGGGCGGCGGCTCGGGACAGAGGGGCGGCGGCTCGGGACAGAGGGGCGGCGGCTCGGGACAGAGGGGCGGCGGCTCGGGACAGAGGGGCGGCGGCTCGGGACAGAGGGGCGGCGGCTCGGGACAGAGGGGCGGCGGCTCGGGACAGAGGGGCGGGGGCTCGGGACAGAGGGGCGGGGGCTCTGGCGCCTCTGGGCTGAGGGGCTCCGGCGCCTCTGGGCTGAGGGGCTCCGGCGCCTCTGGGCTGAGGGGCTCCGGCGCCTCTGGGCTGAGGGGCTCTGGCGCCTCTGGGCTGAGGGGCTCTGGCGCCTCTGGGCTGAGGGGCTCTGGCGCCTCTGGGCTGAGGGGCTCTGGCGCCTCTGGGCTGAGGGGCTCTGGCGCCTCTGGGCTGAGGGGCTCTGGGCTGAGGGGCTCTGGCGCCTCAGACTCCGGCAGCAGCGCCGGACAGGCGGGAGACTCCGGCAGCAGCGCCGGACAGGCGGGAGACTCCGGCAGCAGCGCCGGACAGGCGGGAGACTCCGGCAGCAGCGCCGGACAGGCGGGAGACTCCGGCAGCAGCGCCGGACAGGCGGGAGACTCCGGCAGCAGCGCCGGACAGGCGGGAGACTCCGGCAGCAGCGCCGGACAGGCGGGAGACTCCGGCAGCAGCGCCGGACAGGCGGGAGACTCCGGCAGCAGCGCCGGACAGGCGGGAGACTCCGGCAGCAGCGCCGGACAGGCGGGAGACTCCGGCAGCAGCGCCGGACAGGCGGGAGACTCCGGCAGCGCTGGAGAGGAGGAAGGCTCCGGCAGCGCTGGACAGCCTGGTGCGGGGGGCTGCCACCGGAGAGCTGGTGTGTGGAGGTGGTGACGGATAGACCGGACCGTGCAGGCGCACTGGAGCTCTTGAGCACCGAGCCTGCCCAACCTTACCCGGTTGAATGGTCCCGGTCGCCCTGCCAGTGCGGCGAGGTGGAATAGCCCGCACTGGGCTATGCAGGCGAACCGGGGACACCGTGCGCAAGGCTGGTGCCATGTAAGCCGGCCCAAGGAGACGCACTGGAGACCAGATGCGTAGAGCCGGCTTCATGGCACTTGGCTCGATGCCCACTCTAGCCCGGCCGATACGCGGAGCTGGAATGTACCGCACCGGGCTATGCACCCGCACTGGGGACACCGTGCGCACCACAGCATAACACGGTGCCTGCCCGGTCTCTCCAGCCCCCCGGTAAGCACAGGAAGTTGGCGCAGGTCTCCTACCTGGCTTCGCCACACTTCCTGTGTGCCCCCCCCAATATATTTTTGGGTCTGACTCTCGGGCTTCCATCCACGCCGCCATGCTGCCTACTCATACCAGTGCCTCTCTGCCTTTACTGCCTCCAGCTCTTCTTTGGGGCGGCGATATTCTCCAGGCTGTGCCCAGGGTCCTAATCCTTCCAATTCCTCCTCCCATGTCCAGAAGTCTCTCTCGCGCTGCTCCTGCTGCTGCCCGTTACCACGCCGCTTGGTCCTGTTGTGGTGGGTGATTCTGTAACGGCTTTCTTTAGGTGAAGTAGAGGCGGACGAAAATGCAGCGTGGTCGTTATTCGTGTTCTTTAATTTATAAAGATACTATACATGAGATAACTAACAAAAACAACAAACGTGAGAAAACCTAAAACAGTCCCATCTGGTGCAGGTACAAAGACAGGAACAATCACCCACAAACACACAGTGAAACCCAGGCTACCTAAATATGGTTCCCAATCAGAGACAATGACTAACACCTGCCTCTGATTGAGAACCATATCAGGCCAGACATAGAAATAGACAAACAAGACATCCAGCATAGAATGCCCACTCAGATCACACCCTGACCAACCAAAACATAGAAAGCAAACTATGGTCAGGGTGTGACAAATAACGCCTGTATCCGCTCTTGATTAGATTACAATGGTTGCAGGACCCTCTCATGTCCTAAAATTAATGTATATCTATCTTACCCTAAGCACTTATGGCCTTTACCCTCTCTATCTAATCTTTATAATGATGTCCTGCTCCTTCCATAATAGATCATGTATTTAAGGGTCACCTCCTCCTCTTTGCCCTAAGCCCTTATGCACAGTAAAGCACGTATGGCTTCGGCCATTACACTTATGTCTGTTTAATCTTTGGTTTCCTGTCCGCTTTCTGTTTGTGGTCTAATGTATACCTATCTTTGCTCAATAGTGTCATATCTGTCTCTATATGTAACAAAAACTACAACACAGTCCGCCACAGGATGTTTTTGTGCTGGTCGAGGGCAGTCAGGTCTGGAGTGAACCAGGGGCTATATTTGTTCTTAGTTCTGCATTTTTTGAACGAAGCATGCTTATCTAAGATGGTGAGAAAGTTACTTTTAAAGAATGACCAGGCATCCTGATGCTGTGATACTGTGATACACTGCCTCAGACCATGACGGACCCTCCAGCGACGGCGGGTTTGTGCTCACAGGCGACGTTGTTGCTGGTGATGTCTGTTGAGGACCTGCCTACAACAGACCTACAAGCCCTCAGTCCATCTTCTCTCAGCCTATTGCGGACAGCCTGAGCACTGATGGAGGGATTGTGCATTCCTGGTGTACCTCGGGCAGTTGTTGTTGCCATCCTATACCTGTCCCGCATGTGTGATGTTCGGATGTACCGATCCTGTGCAGGTGTTGTTGCACGTGGTCTGCCACTGTGAGGACGATCAGCTGTCCGTCATGTCTCCCTGTAGTGCTGTCTTAGGTGTCTCACAGTTCGGACATTGTAATTTATTGCCCTGGCCATATCTGCTGTCCTCATTCCTCCTTGCAGCATGCCTAAGGCACGTTCACGCAGATGAGCAGACGTTCACGCAGATGACCCTGGGCATCTTTCTTTTGGTGTTTTTCAGGGGTCAGTAGAAAGGTCTCTTTAGGTTCCTAAGTTTTCATAACTGTGACCTTAATTGCCTACCGTCTGTAAGCTGTTTGTGTCTTAATGACAGTTCCACAGGTGCATATTCATTAATTGTTTATGGTTCATTGAACAATCATGGGAAACAGTGTTTAAACCCTTTACAATGACGGTTTGTGAAGTTATTTTGATTTTTACGAATTATCTTTGAAAGACAGGATCCTGAAAAAGGGAAGTTTCTTTTTTTGCTGAGTTTATGATCTTGATTTCTCTTTCCGTTTTGCTTGATTTGTAGGAAGGTCTGCGTATGTTGATGTCTAGGGACATGGACTGCACCAGCACTCTCTACATCCAGTTCTCCTTCAAGTTCATCACTAAGGGTAGGTCTCATTTTCACATAGAGTACATTCTGGCTATATCTGCTTACCATTTATGTCTGCAAAACTACTTTTAATCTTTACTTTGTGTCAGTGTTTTGTAGATATGTTTTTCTGTTAACTGTGTGTGGGTTGCGTTAACTCTGTGTTCTGTTCCCAGGTGTCCCAGAGCGCTCCCACTCGGTGCTACTACAGTACTCTGTGAACGGGGGGATCAGTTGGCTGTTGTTAGATGAGTTTTACTTCCCTACTTCCACCGACACGCTGTTCATCCACCTTCCTCTGCCCACCAGTGCCCAGACCAACGCTACCCGCTTCAGGCTCTGGCAGCCCTACAACAGCGGTGAGTAGTGAACACACACAGTGAGTCTATGGTCTGTTTATCTACACAAGAAGTGTGTGCTTGTACACTCCATGGATTTTAAAGGAATGGACTGGTGTAAGGAAATGGTGGAAACTTCATCCAATCCAATGCTTTTAATGCAATGAGAGTGTACATTTTTGGGTGGAGAGTAGCGAATCGAATCACAACCAAAGACAAAGTTCAAATACACTCATACTTACAGTATACACACATCTCAAAATAATGACATACTGTATGAAGACACATTGTATGTCTGACTGGCTATATGTGTTCTGTCCTACAGGTAAAAAGGAGGAGGTGTGGGTGATTGATGACTTGATCATCGATGGCAGCTCGCTCAACAACCCTCCTGTAGTCTCTGACAGCTTCGAGGGCGGACCCCAGGATTACAACTGGCTCTTCTACCCAGGAGGCAACACTGGACTCTACTGCCCCTACCAGAAGAGTGGCCTGTGAGTAGACCTACTGGTTGTACAACCCTTTAGTGCACTGTGAACACACTGAACCTTGTACCTACAATCCTTCATCTCTGTATGCCTCTAAGATGTCAATTCAACATATGTGCTTCTATGCCACAATACAGTAAATTCAGGAAGTTAACTACCAATTTAGTTTACATATTCATAAAGGCCCAGTGCAGTCAAAAAAGACAGACTGAAATTTGAGCCTGTTTTGGTGGGATGGAGTTTTGGCCTGACTGGTGACATCACCAGGCAGTAAATCAGAAAGACACTTCCAAACCTCTCTGCCAATAACAGTTTTCAGTTTTCAGTTTTCTCCTCCCCACTCGGATGACTCCCAGACAGTACTAGCAAAATTCTTACTTCAGAAATGTGTCTTTGCTAAGAAGCTATTTTTGTTAATTTTTGTCAATTTTAATTTAAATCAATCACGATAAGTTACTTAATTGTTACCCAATATGTTTTTGATATTGAGATTTTGTTTTTGAAATGGCTGCATTGTCTCCTTTAACGTAACATTTCTGTTTAATTCCTGAATGGATTAAATTGAGTTGACTTGATCCCAATCCTACTGTAAAGGACTGTAAGATAACAGACTTTGTCTAATCTATGTGTGTGTACAGGGAGGATGATGAGTCTGCCATGGTGTTTGTCTCCAGTGAGTTGGGAGAACATTCCATAACCACCAGAGACATTGATGTCAATGAAAACACCATCATACAGTTTGAGGTATGAAGAGAAGAGAGAGAACAGACTGATTGGTTGGGAAAACAGTGTGTGAAAGAAAATCAGTGAAGTATAAGAGGAGAGGAATGGGGAAAGAGGAAAGCGGAACAGAGACAGAGAAATTGAGTTGGACAGAGAAATACTGACGGAAAAGATAAGAGGATAAAGAATGAGAAAATGTATCCTAATTTAAAAGAGGAGGTGCCAAAGGATTTTCATAAAGACGATGACTGATTTATATGAATGATTCAAATTCATAACAAGTTCATAGCGAGCAATAATTACTATTCTCTGTGATACATATGAACGCAGGCTATAATTATTTTATAATAATTCATCACAATATAATTATATGAAATAGAAAACATAAACAGAAATATATTGAATATCTAGAGTGGTCTTGTTGATGCAAACACACTAATACTAATAAGTGAGTAGTATATCAAATAACTACAGTAATCTTGCTGAAGCAAGAACATTAATTAATATATTACTGCATAATGTTCATAATTATACAAGTAATACTTTATAATATAACAACTAAGAATTTGATTGATATTATGTTTATAATTTAAAAATTTTCCTGTTTATGTTTCCTGTGTTGTGTTTCAGATGTGATCTTTATAATGATAATGACAATAACATAGTAACAATGATTTATTCATTTGTTCTCAGATCAACGTAGGCTGTACGGCAGATTCTTCCTCCTCTAACCCAGTGAGACTGGAGTTCTCCAGGGACTTCGGGGCTACATGGCATCTCCTGGTGCCCCTGTGTTCGGGGGGCCCCCAGCCCTCATCCCTATGCTCCACAGAGCTGCACCCCGCCAGCGTCTACTACCCCGGGACAACACAGGGCTGGAGGAGGGAGATCATCCACTTTGGAAAGCTTAGACTCTGCGGGTGAGAGACTACAGGACATAGAAGAGAGCCTAACTAATATGAAAACCATCCAATTAAAACTTCTCAAATGGCCAGTTAACATATAGGAATGGGCCAAAATTCGCCCAACTTATTGTGAGAAGCTTGCGGAAAGCTACCCGAAACTTTTGGTCTAAGTTAACCAATTTAAAGGCAATGCTACCAAATACTAATTGAATACTAAAGGCCGCTCAGCAAGGAAGAAGCCACTGCTCCAAAACCTCCATAAAAAAGCCAGAATACGGTTTGCAACTGCAGATGGGGACAAAGATCGTACTATTTGGAGAAATGTCCTCTGGTCTGATGAAACAAAAATATAACTGTTTGGCCATAATGACCATTGTTATGTTTGGAGAAAAAAGGGGGAGGCTTGCAAGCTGTAGAACACCATCCCAATCGTGAAGCACGGGGGTGGCAGCATCATGTTCTGGGGGTGCTTTGCTGCAGGATGGACTGGTCAATTTAATGTGCGAGCAAGGAGGCCTACAAACCTGATTCACTTATATCAGCTCTGTCAGGAGGAATGGGCCAAAATTGTGTGAAGCTTGTGGAAGGCTACCCAAATGTTTGACCCAAGTTAAACAATTTAAAGGCAATGCTACCAAATACTAATTGAGTGTATGTTAACTTCTGACCCATAGGGAATGTGATAAAAGAAATAAAAGCTGAAATAAATCATTCTCTCTGCTATTATTCTGACATTTCATATTCTTTAAATGAAGTGGTGATCCTAACTGACCTAAGACAGGGAATTTCAGAAATTGTGAAAAACTGAGTTTAAATGTATTTGGCTAAGGTGTATGTAAACATCAGACTTCAAATGTATATACAGTCGTGGCCAAAAGTTTTGAGAATGACACAAATATAAATTTCCACAAAGTGTGCTGCTTCAAATCAAATCAAAGATTATTTGTCATGTGCGCCGAATACAACTTACAGGCTCTAACCAATAGTGCGAAAAAAAGGTGTGTGTGTAGATAAGTAAAGAAATAAAACAACAGTAAAAAGACATTTGAAAATAAGAGTAGCAAGGCTAAAAACAGACACCGGTAAATCAGGCTTATTGAGGTAGTATGTACATGTAGGTATGGTTAAAGTGACTATGCATATATGATCAACAGAGATTAGCAGTAGCGTAAAAAGAGGGGTTGGCGGGTGGTGGGACACAATGCAGATAGCCCGGTTAGCCAATGTGCGGGAGCACTGGTCGGGCCAATTGAGGTAGTATGTACATGAATGTATAGTTAAAGTGACTATGCATATAAGATAAACAGAGAGTAGCAGCAGCGTAAAAGAGGGGTTGGGGGAGGCACAATATGCAAATAGTCTGGGTAACCATTTGGTTACCTGTTCAGGAGTCTTATGGCTTGAGGTAAAAACTGTTGAGAAGCCTTTTTGTCCTAGTCTTGGCACTCCGGTACCGCTTGCCATGGGGTAGTAGAGAGAACAGTCTATGACTGGGGTAGCTGGGGTCTTTGACCATTTTTAGGGCCTTCCTCTGACACTGCCTTGTGTAGAGGTCCTGGATAGCAGGCAGCTTTGCCCCAGTGATGTACTGGGCCGTACGCACTACTCTCTGAAGTGCCTTGCGGTCGGAGGCTGAGCATATACCAGGCAGTGATGCAACCGGTCAGGATGCTCTCGATGTTGCAGCTGTAGAACCTTTTGAGGATCTCAGGACCCATGCCAAATATTTTTAGTTTCCTGAGGGGGAATAGGCTTTGTCGTGCCCTCTTCATGACTGTCTTGGTGTGTTTGGACCATTCTCGTTTGTTCTTGATGTGGACAGCAAGGAACTTGAAGCTCTCAACCTGCTCCACTACAGCCCCGTCGATGAAAGTGGGAGCGTGCTCGGTCCTTCTTTTCCTGTAGTCCACAGTCATCTCCTTAGTCTTGGTTACATTGAGGGATAGGTTGTTATTCTGGCACCACCCGGCCAGGTCTCTGACCTCCTCCCTATAGGCTGTCTCGTTGTTGTCGGTGATCAGGCCTGCCACTGTTGTGTCATCTGCAAATATACAGATGGTGTTGGAGTCGTGCCTGGCCATACAGTCGTGGGTGAACAGGGAGTACAGGAGGGGACTGAGCACGCACCCGCCTTGGGAGCTCCAGAGTTGTGGATCAGTGTGGCAGATGTGTGGCTACCTACCCTCACCACCTGGGGGCGACCCGTCAGGAAGTCCAGGATCCAGTTGCAGGGGGAGGTGTTCAGTCTCAGATTCAGTGTCTTTAGATATTTTTGTCAGTTGTTACTATGGAATACTGAAGTATAATTACAAGCATTTCATAAGTGTCAAAGGCTTTTATTGACAATTACATGAAGTTGATGCACAGAGTCATATTTGCAGTGTTGACCCTCTTTTTCAAGACCTCTGCAATCTGCCCTGCCATGCTGTCAATTAACTTCAGGGACACATCCTGACTGATGGCAGCCCATTCTTGCATAATCAATGCTTGGAGTTTGTCAGAATGTGTGGGTTTTTGTTTGTCCACCAGCCTCTTGAGGATTGACCACAAGTCCCTCAATGGGATTAAGGTCTGGGGAGTTTCCTGGCCATGGACCCAAAATATCAATGTTTTGTTCCCCGAGCCACTTAGTTATCACTTTTGCCTTATGGCAAGGTGCTCCATCATGCTGGAAAAGGCAATGTTTGTCACCAAACTGTTCCGGGATGGTTGGGAGAAGTTGCTCTCGGAGGATGTGTTGGTACCATTCTTTATTCATGGCTGTGTTCTTAGGCAAAATTGTGAGTGAGCCAACTCCCTTGGCTGACAGGCAACCCCACACATGAATGGTCTCAGGATGCTTTACTGTTGGCATGACACAGGACTGATGGTAGCGCTCACCTTGTCTTCTCCAGGACAAGCTTTATTCCAGATGCCCCAAACAATCGGAAAGGGGATTCACCAGAGAAAATGACTTTACCCCAGTCCTCAGCAGTCCAATCCCTGTACCTTTTGCAGAATATCAGTCTGTCCCTGATGTTTTTCCTGGAGAGAAGTGGCTTCTTTTCTGCCCATCTTGACACCAGGCCATTCTCCAAAAGTCTTTGCCTCACTGTGCGTGCAGATGCACTCACACCTGCCTGCTGCCATTCCTGAGCAAGCTCTGTACTGATCCCACAGCTGAATCAACTTTAGGAGATGGTCCTGGTGCTTGCTGGACTTTTTTGGGCACCCTGAAGTGTTCTTCACAACAATTGAACCGCTCTCCTTGAAGTTCTTGATGATCCGATAATTGGTTGATTTAGGTACAATCTTACTGGCAGTAATATCCTTGCCTGTGAAGCCCTTTTTGTGCAAAGCAATGATGACGGCACGTGTTTCCTTGTAGGTAACCATGGCTGACAGAGGAAGAACAATGATTCCAAGCACCACCCTGTTTTGAAGCTTCCAGTCTGTTATTCGTACTCAATCAGCATGACAGAGTGATCTCCAGCCTTGTCCTCGTCAACACTCACACCTGTGTTAACGAGAGAATCACTGACATGATGTCAGCTGGTCCTTTTCTGACAGGCTGAAATGTAGGAGAAATGTTTTTGGGGGATTCAGTTCCTTTGCATGGCAAAGAGGGACTTTGCAATTAATTGCAATTCATCTGATCACTCTTCATAACATTCTGGAGTATATGCAAATTGTCATCATACAAACTGAGGCAGCAGACTCAGAATATTTGTGTCATTCTCAAATCTTTTGGCCAGGACTGTGTATGTATATATAAATATATATTCACTGAGTGTACCAAACATGAGAAACACATTCCTAATATTAAGTTGAACAGCCATTATTTGTCAAAAGCATTCCACAGGGATGCTGGCCCATGTTGACTCCAATGCTTCCCACATTTGTGTCAAGTTGGCTGTATGTCCTTTGGGTGGTGGACCATTCTTGATACACACAGGAAACTGTTGAGCGGGAAAAACCCAGCAGCGTTGCAGTTCCTGACACTCTCAAACCGGTGAACCTGGCACCTGCTACCGTACCCTGTTCAAGGGCACTTAAATATTTGGTCTTTCCCATTCAGTCTCTGATTGGCAGAGATACACAATCCATGTCTCAATTTGCTCAAGACTTAAACTTTTTTTAAAACCTGTCTCCTCCCCTTCATCTGCACTGATTGAAGTGGATTTAATTAGTGACATCAATAAGGGATTATAGCTTTCACCTGGTTCATCTGGAAAGAGCAGGCGTTCCTAATGTTTTCTATACTCAGTGTATAGATCCCTTTCTCTCCATCTCTCTCTTCTTCTTCATCTTCTTTTTCTTCTCTCTCCTCTCAGATCCATCCGGTTCCGTTGGTACCAGGGCTTCTACTCCAGCGGTTCATCCCCCCCTACCTGGGCTTTGGACAGTGTGTACATTGGCCCCCAGTGCCAGGACATGTGTAACGGACACGGGTCATGTGTGAGGGGTACCCACTGTGTGTGTGACTCGGGATACTCAGGACCAGACTGCTCCCAATCCGACACATCCAACCCTGACTTCCTCAAGGAAGACTTTGAAGGTAGGCAGTGGGTATAGAACTGGAAGATAGTGTATGGGTTCGGATAATGGCTACATTAACCCTGCCTGATCTTAACACTTACAATTAACCTAACCTGGTTGGTGGAATATACATTTCCTTGAATGTGCAAGAAAACACAGATTTCCGCATAAAAGCAAACGGTGTGTGTGTGTGTGTGTGTGTGTGTGTGTGTGTGTGTGTGTGTGTGTGTGTGTGTGTGTGTGTGTGTGTGTGTGTGCGAGAGAGAGTGAGACTAGTAGACAGTCACTGTATCTGTGTTGTTCAAACACAGTGTTCAGATATTGTGTTTAGCCATCAATACTGATATTGATCAGATTATCTTTTGAGAACTGGATGGATGTGATTAATACACTTGTGGTAGAAAGGGCTCCTAAGTGTGACAAAATACGTTGTTGTGCGACCAGGAGTTTTATTTTGGCAGCACATAATAATTGTTATAATGATAAGGGTTCGCTGTACCATTGTTTCTGAGTGCCCTAGAGAAACAATCAGGCACAGATTCATTAGCGTCATGGTTACACCATTACTGCAGCGAAAACGGCTTGTTTTTAACCCCACCAGGTCAAAGGATCTGACCCATATTACCTGCTCAACATTTGTATCTGGGACCACATTTTACATTAATAAACTGCTTGCACAGTTCAGTCATGTTACCTCATTGTGTGGGACTTCTTCATCCCACTCCCACCCACACATGCAGCTTTTCATACCGCACTGGATTCCCACTTGCAAGAACTGGTTCCAAACCCGCGCAGTCCTGCATTTTAGCATGTGATGCAGCTCACTTGCCAGCCAGGTCCCAGCAATTTTGGGCCCTGTAGGCAATATCAAAGTGCTCAAAAACACCCTAAGAACTAGTTTAAATTACCAGAGGTTCTCATGTAGACCAATATATGAATCTATCGTATTACTGGGATATATCAACAACTAAGGTAGACGTAGTTTGTAGCGAGAATAGTAGCAGAGGCTTACACTTTCACCTGACCTACATTTTATAGCCTTCTTTTTAGGGGTGGGACGATTTTCAGATGGAGACAAATATGGGTGATCAATATTTATTTATAGGAAATGTAGTAAACTACAGCCTGATCATATTTAGGATGTACATTTCCTTGGAATGATAACCGCCCTGTGCTTCCCCTGCCCATGCAGGCTATAGCCTACTCTATTTAATTGAGACCACAAGCGTACCTGATCTTGCACATGTGGCTACAATGGGAAAGTCATTCTGCTTTGAAAGTTGATGAACTTGTAAACTCACTTTTGAGAAAACCGTCTTTCAATGTTTTGGTACTACTATTGGAGAGCCCTTCTTTGTCTGCACCTGTTCAGCATTGTTCACACCCTCTTAAGCCTTAGCCCCATCCATCTCTTTAAGGGTTGATCCAACCGTTCTGTACTAACATGACAACTACTTCCAGATATCTAAGAGAGAGAGAACAGCTCACTGAACATTACTTGCCCTATCGCTCTGTGGTTTCACGTTCAGAGTGCACAATGGACTCTCTGGCCAATAAGTAGGATTGTTCCGAAAGCTCTGACCTCAACTAGTCAAGCACCCAACTAACTGGCTAATATTGGCTACCTACTTCCAGAAACATAATGAGAGAATACCCCACTCTGACCATTTTACTCCCCCTAGCAGAACTGGTTAAGACATGCAGCTAGCTAGCTAAACAATGGACCATAATCACAACTCATGACGTTGCTACCCTGCATGAATCTGCAGGTAGCTAACCACCAGGTTCTATGGCTATAACTAGTCAAACAAATGTGTCTGAGATACAAAGAATAAGATCATACACATAACGTTAGCTAGTGACCCAGCCAGCTAATGTTAGCTAGCTAACAGTACATTTGAATTTAAACCACTTTCTGTCTCCTGTCTGATGCCATGCTTGGTTGCCTTAGTTTGACGATTTTATCCAGACTGGTGTTTTCTCCTTCTCTTTAGCTATCATACTCCAATTCCACTGATTTCAAAACTCGCTCCTCCAGAAAACGGAGAGCATGCACACAACGTTAGCTACCGAGCCAGCCAGCTAATGTTAGCTAGCTAATAATACACTTTAACTTGACATTAGGTTTATGCAGTTTTACTACCCTATATTTTTTTAAAGACGTGTTCGACGCTATTACCTAAACATACTGGCCAGCTCCAATTGACAGATGCGTGCTTTATGGTAGACCAATCCAAACTCATCTCTCGGTATGTCCAGGAGAAAACAGATGGCTCAACAACATTGTAGTTACTCCACAATAATAACCTGACAGAGTGAAAATAAGGAAGCCTGTATAAAATAAAAATCTATTACAAAACATGCATCCTGTTTGCAACAAGTCACTAAAGTAATACTGCAAAAAATGTGGCAAAACGATTACAATTTTGTCCTGAATACAAAGTGTTGTCTTGTGGTAAATCCAAATTAACACATTACTGAGTACCACTCTCCATATTTCCAAGCATAGTGGTGGCTGCATCATGTTGTGGGTATGCTTGTAATCATTGAAGACTGGGGAGTTTTTCAGAAGAAAAAAGAAACAGAATTGCGCTAAGCACAGGGAAAATCCTAGAGGAAAACCTGGTCCAGTGTGCCTTCCACCAGACACTGGGAGATGACTTCACCTTTTAGCAGGACAATAACCTAAAACACAACGCCAAATCTACACTGGAGTTGCTTACCAAGAAGACAGTGAATGTTCCTGAGTGGCCAAGTAACAGTTTTGACTTAAATCGGCTTGAAAATCTATGGAAAACCTGAAAATGGTTGTATCGCAATGATCAACAACCAATTTGACAGAGCTTGAAGAATTTTGAAAAGTATACTGGGAAAATGATGTACAATCCAGGTGTGGAAAACTCTTAGAGACTTACCCAGATTGTAACTGCTGCTAAAGGTGATTCTAACATGTATTGACTCAGGGGTTGAATACTTACCTAACCAATACATTTTTATTTCACTTTTACATTACAGAGTATTTTCTGTAGATCATTGACAAAAACGGACAATTAAATATATATTTAATCCCACTTTGTAACACAACAAAACTTGGAAAAGGTCTTTATGAAGGCACTGTAAATCTCATAATTTGATGTTTTGATAGTTTGGTTTCCCAAGAGACTCCATAGGCCAGCATAGCTGACCTAAATTGTAAATATAGAAAGATGGAGTGGCCTCGTAATGTGTATGTATCCTTCAAATATTGGAATGTTCTCAAACCATTAATATCCATGATATCGGTGCGGGTACGGACTCCACAGGACCATTGGGGGGGATGCAAAAGGTCGCCATCCTGATCGCTAGGCATTATTGTGAAATATTGGAGCATGGGCATGCCATTTTGATTCCCAGTAATAGGACAATTTTTTTGGTTGTTGCAATAATAGGACCAAAGCACATTTTACAGTGTTTAAGGAGTATATCAGTGAAGACAACCTCTTTCAGAGCAATAGGAAACACCATATTTCATTCTTTAATCAACCAGGGGGCAGAATAATCCGGTTTTAGCCAATTTAGGATTGGGCAAAGTGCAATTAAAAGTTTGGTACGGATAGTCTTCCTATATCTTTCCCTTTTTGTAAATGTGTTAATTTTATCCGGGATTGTTTACCTAGTAATATACATGTTTTAACCGCACTGTGAATTGTATCCCAGTAGCCAGAAAGGGGAGCCATTGGAAGCATTGAACTACAGAAATTCAGCCATGGAAATATATTATTTTTAATAACAGATATTTGGCCGGTTAAAGCAACTGGCAAAGTACTGAGGTCGGATTGAATTGATTTGAGCGTTCTGTTGAAGTTTCTGGAAATGGTTTTATCTAAAGAAGGAAATATATCCACTCACAAATATTTAAAACGGGTAACGATTGGGATACAATAAATAGAGATAGAATCCTCCAACAGGTTCTTGAGAGGCAGTTGGGCTGATTTGGTTAGATTCATTTTATAACTTGAGATGAAGCTGAATGTATAATTGATCTTCAATGTGATTGAGATACATTATCTAGATGTAGTAAAATATTGTCTGCGTATAATGAGATTAAGTGATCAGTAGATTTGAGAGAAATGTGTGTTATTTCCTTAAACCTCTTATGGATAGGGGAGACGCTAGCGTCTAAAGTGGCCAATAGCCTCGGGAAATGCATAGCGCCAAATTAAAATAAAACGCGATAAAACTCAAACTTTCATTAAATCACACATGCAGGGTACTCATTTAAAGCTACACTCGTTGTGAATCCAGCCAACATGTCAGATTTAAAAATGCTTTTCGGCGAAAGCATGAGAAGCTATTATCTGATAGCATGCACCCCCCTGAACCACTTGAACGAGTTGTAAACAAAAGAATTAGCGTAGCCGACGCTACACAAAACGCTGAAATAAAATATAAAACATGCATTACCTTTGACGAGCTTCTTTGTTGGCATTCCAATATGTCCCATAAACATCACAATTGGTCCTTTTTTTTAATTAATTCCGTCCATGTATACCCAAAATGTCCATTTATAAAGCAGGTTTGATCCGGTAAAAAACAGCTTTCCAAAACATTTCAAACTACTTTCTCCTCCTATGTTCCTCTGGCGATGTAGAGGTGAATCCAGGCCCTGCAGTGCCTAGCTCCACTCCTATTCCCCAGGCGCTCTCTTTTGACAACTTCTGTAACCGTAATAGCCTTGGTTTCATGCATGTTAACATTAGAAGCCTCCTCCCTAAGTTTGTTCTATTCACTGCTTTAGCACACTCTGCCAACCCGGATGTTCTAGCTGTGTCTGAATCCTGGCTTAGGAAGACCACCAAAAACTCAGACATTTTAATTCCAAACTACAACATTTTCAGACAAGATAGAACTGCCAAAGGGGGCGGTGTTGCAATCTACTGCAAAGATAGCCTGCAGAGTTCTGTCCTACTATCCAGGTCTGTACCCAAACAATTTGAACTTCTACTTTTAAAAATCCACCTCTCTAAAAACAAGTCTCTCACCGTTGCCGCCTGCTATAGACCACCCTCTGCCCCCAGCTGTGCTCTGGACACCATATGTGAACTGATTGCCCCCCATCTATCTTCAGAGTTCGTGCTGCTAGGCGACCTAAACTGGAACATGCTTAACACCCCAGCCATCCTACAATCTAAACTTGATGCCCTCAATCTCACACAAATAATCAATGAACCTACCAGGTACCTCCCCAAAACCTTAAACACGGGCACCCTCATAGATATCATCCTAACCAACTTCCCCTCTAAATACACCTCTGCTGTCTTCAACCAAGATCTCAGCGATCACTGCCTCATTGCCTGCATCCGTAATGGGTCAGCGGTCAAACGACCTCCACTCATCACTGTAAAACGCTCCCTGAAACACTTCTGCGAGCAGGCCTTTCTAATCGACCTGGCCGGGGTATCCTGGAAGGATATTGATCTCATCCCGTCAGTAGAGGATGCCTGGATATTTTTTTTAAATGCCTTCCTAACCATCTTAAATAAACATGCCCCATTTAAGAAATTTAGAACCAGGAACAGATATAGCCCTTGGTTCTCCCCAGACCTGACTGCCCTTAACCAACACAAAAACATCCTATGGCGTTCTGCATTAGCATCGAACAGCCCCCGTGATATGCAGCTGTTCAGGGAAGCTAGAAATCATTATACACAGGCAGTTAGAAAAGCCAAGGCTAGCTTTTTCAAGCAGAAATTTGCTTCCTGCAACACTAACTCAAAAAAGTTCTGGGACACTGTAAAGTCCATGGAGAATAAGAACACCTCCTCCCAGCTGCCCACTGCACTGAAGATAGGAAACACTGTCACCACTGATAAATCCACCATAATTGAGAATTTCAATAAGCATTTTTCTACGGCTGGCCATGCTTTCCACCTGGCTACTCCTACCCCGGACAACAGCACTGCACCCCCAACAGCAACTCGCCCAAGCCTTCCCCATTTCTCCTTCTCCCAAATCCATTCAGCTGATGTTCTGAAAGAGCTGCAAAATCTGGACCCCTACAAATCAGCCGGGCTAGACAATCTGGACCCTTTCTTTCTAAAATTATCTGCCGAAATTGTTGCCACCCCTATTACTAGCCTGTTCAACCTCTCTTTCGTGTCGTCTGAGATTCCCAAAGATTGGAAAGCAGCTGCGGTCATCCCCCTCTTCAAAGGGGGGGACACTCTTGACCCAAACTGCTACAGACCTATATCTATCCTACCATGCCTTTCTAAGGTCTTCGAAAGCCAAGTCAACAAACAGATTACCGACCATTTCGAATCTCACCATACCTTCTCTGCTATGCAATCCGGTTTCAGAGCTGGTCATGGGTGCACCTCAGCCACGCTCAAGGTCCTAAACGATATCTTAACCGCCATCGATAAGAAACATTACTGTGCAGCCGTATTCATTGATCTGGCCAAGGCTTTCGACTCTGTCAATCACCATATCCTCATCGGCAGACTCGACAGCCTTGGTTTCTCAAATGATTGCCTCGCCTGGTTCACCAACTACTTCTCTGATAGAGTTCAGTGTGTCAAATCGGAGGGTCTGCTGTCCGGACCTCTGGCAGTCTCTATGGGGGTGCCACAGGGTTCAATTCTTGGACCGACTCTCTTCTCTGTATACATCAATGAGGTCGCTCTTGCTGCTGGTGAGTCCCTGATCCACCTCTACGCAGACGACACCATTCTGTATACTTCCGGCCCTTCTTTGGACACTGTTAACAACCCTCCAGGCAAGCTTCAATGCCATACAACTCTCCTTCCGTGGCCTCCAATTGCTCTTAAATACAAGTAAAACTAAATGCATGCTCTTCAACCGATCGCTACCTGCACCTACCCGCCTGTCCAACATCACTACTCTGGACGGCTCTGACTTAGAATACGTGGACAACTACAAATACTTAGGTGTCTGGTTAGACTGTAAACTCTCCTTCCAGACCCATATCAAACATCTCCAATCCAAAGTTAAATCTAGAATTGGCTTCCTATTTCGCAACAAAGCATCCTTCACTCATGCTGCCAAACATACCCTTGTAAAACTGACCATCCTACCAATCCTCGACTTTGGCGATGTCATTTACAAAATAGCCTCCAATACCTTACTCAACAAATTGGATGCAGTCTATCACAGTGCAATCCGTTTTATCACCAAAGCCCCATATACTACCCACCATTGCGACCTGTACGCTCTCGTTGGCTGGCCCTCGCTTCATACTCGTCGCCAAACCCACTGGCTCCATGTCATCTACAAGACCCTGCTAGGTAAAGTCCCCCCTTATCTCAGCTCGCTGGTCACCATAGCATCTCCCACCTGTAGCACACGCTCCAGCAGGTATATCTCTCTAGTCACCCCCAAAACCAATTCTTTCTTTGGCCGCCTCTCCTTCCAGTTCTCTGCTGCCAATGACTGGAACGAACTACAAAAATCTCTGAAACTGGAAACACTTATCTCCCTCACTAGCTTTAAGCACCAACTGTCAGAGCAGCTCACAGATTACTGCACCTGTACATAGCCCACCTATAATTTAGCCCAAACAACTACCTCTTTCCCAACTGTATTTAATTTTAATTTATTTATTTATTTTGCTCCTTTGCACCCCATTATTTTTTTATTTCTACTTTGCACATTCTTCCATTGCAAAACTACCATTCCAGTATTTTACTTGCTATATTGTATTTACTTTGCCATCATGGCCTTTTTTGCCTTTACCTCCCTTCTCACCTCATTTGCTCACATTGTATATAGACTTGTTTATACTGCATTATTGACTGTATGTTTGTTTTTACTCCATGTGTAACTCTGTGTCGTTTTATCTGTCGAACTGCTTTGCTTTATCTTGGCCAGGTCGCAATTGTAAATGAGAACTTGTTCTCAACTTGCCTACCTGGTTAAATAAAGGTAAAATAAAATAAATAAATAAAATACAACTTTAGGTATTTTTAAACGTTAATAATCGATCAAATTGTAGACGGGGCAATCTGTATTTGATAGAGAAAGTAAACAAAACATGCACCATTTTCCCTCTTGCGTAACTATCAACAGTGTAACATTGTTCCAGGATGTGCCTCTTCTTTGTTTCAATGATTAACTTCAACCCAATTCCAAAGACTGGTGACATCCTGTGGAAGTCGTAGGAACTGTAAAATGGTCGCTATCAAATTTCCCTTGGCAAAGACAACTGGGGGATAGGTCACAGGAAAAAAATAATAATTCTGAACAGTTTTTTCTCTGGGTTTTGCCTGCTACATAAGTTCTGTTATAGTCACAGACATGATTGAACCAGTTTTAGAAACTTCAGAGTGTTTTCTATCCACACCTACTAATCATATGCATATAATATATTCCTGGCATGAGTAGCAGGAAGTTGAAATTGTGCACGCTATTTATCCAAAAGTGGAAATGCTGCCCCCTATCCTTTAAGAGGTTAAATTGAAGAATGTCCTGGGCTAGGAGTTCCATGGACAATGAGAATAGCAGAGGCAAAATTGGATCACCTTGTCTGCTGCTTCCAGTGATTCTTAATGGAGCAGAGCAGATATTGCCTGTTATAACTATGGTTGAGGGGTTGGAATATAATATTTTAGTCATATTAATGAAATTGGAGACAATTCTCACATATTCCAAGACAGATCAGTGATATGACCATTTGAATCTATTAAAAGCTTTTTCTTCATCGAGAGATAATACAGCCCAAGGAGCTGTTGTTTCTAATGACGCATCTGTATAAGATATGTAATGGTCGACGGAGGTCATCCGAAGAAAAAAGCTTTTTAACAAACCTGCTTTGGTCCGTGTAGATCTATTTGGGTAAGTAAGTCTCGAGACGGCAAGACATCATTTTGGGAAACAGTTTAATATCTGTGTAGGGGGCGATAGTGAAAACACTGGATGGCATCCTTAGTTAAAGAAAAAGCTAAATGAGTGCCTTTCTCCCAAATTAACCTTTGTGAACAGCTGTATTAATAATCAGAGCAACAGTGGAACTAATTGATTCCAACATTTTAAATAAACCTCAGGAGGAATACTGTCCCATTGAGGTAATTTGTCTTTATTCGTGCTATCCAATGCCTTTTTGAGTTCATTGAGAGAGATTTGGTCTCCTCTGTTGAGAGGAGGAGTTCTTAATTTTTTGGTGTGGCTTGATGTGGATTTACAATGAGGTGTATAGTTCTTTATACTGTATGAAATTGGAGACAATTGCTTAATTAATTTGGGTTCTGATAATAATTAGCCTGTTTCAGCTTCAATAGTTGCTATACTTTTTGAATTTTTGAATTGAACCTTTATTTAACTAGGCAAGTCAGTTAAAAACAAATTCTTATTTACATGATGGCCTACCCCGGCCAAACCCGGACGACGCTGGGCCTATTGTGCCACCCTATGGGACTCCCAATCACAGCCAGATGTGATACAGCCTGGATTTGAACCAGGGATTTGAACCTGTAGTGACGCCTCTTGCACTGAGATGCAGAGCCTTAGACCGCTGCACCACTCGAGAGCTAATTGATAATTACTGCGTAGAATGTTGGCCAGTAAACGACTGGGACAATAGAAATGGCTGAGTCTTACTCAATGGATGGTAAATTCTGATATCTGTCTAATTAATAAATGAAGTTCTGTCTTGACTTTGGAAAGAGTAATAGCTACCTGGTCTGAAAAATGTGTTTGATGGGAACACTAACACAGTTAACATCGACTGACTTTGTATTGATCATCATGAATTTATTTATTTGATTTTCAAATCGATCACAGAATGTAGGATTTTGTAATAATGAACAGTTGAAATGCCATCTTTTGACACTTAGGAGATTCTGACATTTTAAGTTGGCAGTAGTAAGCGTGGTGGTCAGACAAGCTTATTTTGTTGATTTTCTACTTTCTTGATTAACCTGTTGCGTCGAGCAATCCCGTATCCGGGAGCGTAATTATAGCCTCAAGCTCATTACCATAACGCAACGTTAACTATTCATGAAAATCGCAAATGAAATGAAATAAATATATTGGCTCACAAGCTTAGCCTTTTGTTAACAACACTGTCATCTCAGATTTTCTAAATATGCTTTTCAACCATAGCTACACAAGCATTTGTGTAAGAGTATTGATAGCTAGCATAGCATTAAGCCTAGCATTCAGCAGGCAACAATTTCACAAAAACAAGAAAAGCATTCGAATAAAATAATTTACCTTTGAAGAACTTCGGATGTTTTCAATGAGGAGACTCTCAGTTAGATAGCAAATGTTATTTGTGTAGGAGAAATCGCTCCGTTTTGTTCATCACGTTTGGCTAAGAAAAAAAAAACGAAAATTCAGTCATTACAACGCCAAACTTTTTCCAAATTAACTCCATAATATCGACAGAAACATGGCAAACGTTGTTTAGAATCAATCCTCAAGGTGTTTTTCACATATCTATTCGATGATAAGTCATTCATGGCAGTTTGGTTTCTCCTCTGAAGCAAATGGTAAAATACACGCAGCTGGAGATTGCGCAATAATTGCAACAGAGGAGACCAAGCGGGGGACCTGGTAAATGTAGTCTCTTATGGTCAATCTTCCAATGATATGCCTACAAATACATCACAATGCTGCAGACCCCTTGGGGAAACGACAGAAAGTGTAGGCTCATTCCTTGCGCAATCACAGCCATATAAGGAGACATTGGAACAAATCGCATTCAAAATCTGGGGCATTTCCTGTTTGAAATGTAATCTTGGTTTCGACTGTAGCATCAGTTCTGTGGCACTCACAGATAATATCTTTGCAGATTTGGAAACATCAGAGTGTTTTCTTTCCAAAGCTGTCAATTATATGCATAGTCGAGCATCTTTTCGTGACAAAATATCTTGTTTAAAACGGGAACGTTTTTTTATCCAAAAATTAAAAGAGCGCCCCCTATATCGAAGAAGTTAAAGAAGACAGAGGTGTAAATAAGGTATGAAATCGGAGGTGTACTCTTTTGCTTTAGGAGTGTGTGCTTGCCAGGCCTCAGAGAGTATATCCTGGAAAGCCTTGGTTGCATATGGTTGCCTTGGTTGCGTTGGTCTAATTCAATATTTTCCTGCATGCCCAAAATGGCATCCCAATAACCAGATGGAATTCAGTTATTTCTAACAATATACTGTTCAGAGAATTGAAAAACCTGGGTTCATATGAATTTAAAGCATACACATTAAAAAATGCCATTTTCTTTCCGATATGGAAACATTGAACGCCTTTTTGGTCTTCACTTTTACGCAAGATGGTAATTTTGAGTTTCTTATGTATCAATATGATGACACCTTTAGTTTTATTTGAGGTTGATGAAAAAGCAACCTATTTGTGTATCCTTTTTGAGTTTCTTGGAACATTGCTACAGTATATCAGTATGGTTTCTTGATAGGATATCAAGACAGCTGGAACATTTAATAGGAGAGTTTACGCTTTCAAATTCCAAGAGAGGATAGCTAGCATTGCCATCATTTTAAATTAAATAATGTACTATTAATGATGTAATTTGTTATCTTTAGTTTTAATAAGCCCATGGATGTGAAACCAAAAGCAGGACCCACAGGGAGTGATTCTGTTTCTTTTTTAGGAGATTGATTTCCCCTTCTAGCTTAGTTCGTGCTTTTTGGAGTCAGCCCTCTGTCACATTGTCCACTGTCTCAAACTTTTACACTTTAGTTGAGGAGGAATCCACTTCAGATGTGAGCAGTGCAAGAGATTAATGTATTGGTTTTAATTGCAAGTCGAGGGCAAAGGTCATTTCCTCACAAACAATCAATCAGATAGTATTGGCAAAATCTTTCTATTGGGTATTGAGAGCTGTCATGTTACCACAGGTGAATGATGAATTTACAGAATATTTGAGCTACTGGAGTGAAATAGACCTGCTATTGTTCCTTGTAAAACAGTGAATGTTTCACACCTTAATGTTTTGCTATATGTTGACATTTACTTTAAAATAATTCTGATAATTCATAGTTATTTTGCAAAAGAAAAAGCCACTAGAAAGCCACATGTTTTCAATGCATGCCACCTTTTAACTTGCTTTTATAATAAACAAATGTGTTAACAGTGTTATATATTAGTTTCTAGGGCACAACAGGTGCTGTAAATGTAGCTAGAATTCATAAAGCCCAGTATAGGCTATTATCTCAATCAATTAAAAAATAATTCCTTCTAAAATAAACTTTCTGGTGCTCCTAAATTTCATGTGATGCTCCTAACTTTTTAAAGTTGAGAGCACCAGTGCTACCAATGAAAAATGTTAATTTGTATGCCTGTGTGTGTGTTTGTTGTGCTTGTGTGCATGCCTGCTTGCCCTTGTGTGTGTGTGTACAGGAGGGGCGGTGGATGCTGACAGGTTTAGGCTGCTGAGTGGAGGGAAACCTAGCAGGAAATGTGGCATCATGTCCAGTGGGAACCACCTGTTCTTCAGCGAGGACGGCCTTCGCATGCTGGTCACCAACGACATGGACCTTTCCAACGCAAGGTACCGTGTGTGTGCGTGCGTGTGTGTGTGTGTGTGTGTGTGTCTTTTTGTTTTGTTTTTTGAAGGTTTTTAACTGATAGCTGTGCTTTTGAGGCCCTCAAGTGGTGAGTTGAGGTGACATAATGTATTTAACCCAATTAGAAAATCTGCTCCTCACTTCTCAAGTGGAATGTTCCTCACATTGATTGTAAAATGTGTATGTGTGAGCTAAGTATAACCATTTGAATTCAGACAAAAAGATAAAGAAGTATATTTTCTCAAGACACACTTACACACACACACATCGATATATGTACATATATAGGGCACTGCATCTCGCAGTGCTAGCTGTGCCAACAGAGACTCTGGGTTCGAGCCCAGGCTCTGTCACAGCCGGCCGCGCTCTGGAGGTCCATGGGGCGACGCACAATTGGCTTAGTGTCGCCCGGGTTAGGGAGGGTTTGGCCGGTAGGGATATCCTTGTCTCATCGCGCACTAGCGACTCCTGTGGCGGCCCGGGAGCAGTGCTCGCTAACCAGGTCGCCAGGTGCACGGTGTTTCCTCCAACACATTGGTGCGGCTGGCTTCCGGGTTGGATGCACGCTGTGTTAAGAAGCAGTGCGGCTTGGTTGGGTTGTGTATAGGAGGATGCATGGCTTTCGACCTTCGTCTCTCCCAAGCCTGTACGGGAGTTGTAGCGATGAGACAACGTAGTAACTACTAACAATTGGATACCACGAAATTGGGGAGAAAGGGAGGTAAAATAAATCAAAATGTTAAAAGAATTTACAAATATATTTGTACATATATTTATCAATGTGCATTATAATTATATATACAGCTGAAGTCGGAAGTTTACATACACCTTAGCCAAGTACATTTAAACTCAGTTTTTCACAATTCCTGACAATTAACCCTATATAAGTATAAAATGCCCTGTCTTAGGTCAGTTAGGATCATCACTTTATTGAAAGAATGTGAAATGTCAGAATAATAGCAGAGAATGATTTATTTCAGCTTTTATTTCTTTCATCACATTCCCAGTGAGTCAGAAATTTACATACCCTCGATTAGTATTTGGTAGCATTGCCTTTAAATTGTTTAACTTGGGTCAAATGTTTCGGTAGCCTTCCATAAGCATCCCACAATAAGTTGGGTGAATTTTGGCCCATTCTTCCTGACAGAGCTGGTGTAATTGGGATTGAGGTCAGGGCTTTGTGATGGCCACTCCAATACCTTGACTTTGTTGTCCTTAAGCCATTTTGCCACAACTTTGAAAGTATGCTTGGGGTCATTGTCCATTTGGAAGAACCATTTGCGAACAAGCTTTAACTTCCTGACTGACGTCTTGGGATTTTGCTTCAATATATCCACCTCATTTTCCTTCCTCATGAAGCCATCTATTTTGTGAAGTGCACCAGTCCCTCCTGCAGCAAAGCACCCCACAACATGATGCTGCCACCCCGTGCTTCATGGTTGGGATGGTGTCCTTTGACTTGCAAGCCTCACCCTTATTTCTCCAAACATAATGATGGTCATCCTGGCCAAACAGTTCTATTTTTGTTTCATCAGACCAGAAGTGGTCCCATGGTGTTTATACTTGTGTACTATCGTTTGCATAGATGAGCGTGGTACCTTCAGGCGTTTGGAAATTGCTCCCAAGGATGAACTAGACTTGTGGAGGTCTACAATTGTTTTTCTGAGGTCTTGGCTCATTTCTTTAGATTTTCCCATGATATCAAGCAAAGAGGCACTGAGTTTGAAGGTAAGCCTTGAAATACATCCACAGGTACACCTCCAATTGTCTCAAATGATGTCAATTAGTCTATCAGAAGCTTCTAAAGCCATGACATAATTTTCTGGAATTTTCCAAGCTGTTCAAAGGCACAGTCAACTTAGAGTATGTAAACTTCTGACCCACTGGAATTGTGATGCTGTGAAATATAAGTGAAATAATCTGTCTGTAACAATTGTTGGAAAATGACTTGTGTCATGCACAAAGTAGATGTCCTAACAGACTTGCCAAAACTATAGTTCGTTAACAAGAAATTTGTGGAGTGGTTGAAAAACGAGTGTGAATGACTCCAACCTAAGTGTATGTAAACTTACAACTTCAACTGTATATATTTTGTAGGTTTATTCAGTTCTTCCTGCGTCTGGGCTGTGGTAAGGCCTCCCCAGACCCCCGCTCCCAGCCTGTCCTGCTCCAGTTCTCTGTAGACGGGGCTCTGACCTGGGGCCTGCTACAGGACTTCTTCTTCTCCAACAGGTTAGCATAACTCTCACTGTACATCATATCAGGATAAGACCCAGATGCAGACCGTGTCGAGAAAAAGAGAGGCTGGGAAAAGAGAGGAGCTGACAGGACAAACGCTGTTAAGCTTGACAAACAAGACCATCCGACAACAGACAAACAGAAAACACAGGGGACAATGGGGTTAATGGGGAAGATGGGCGATACCTGGAGGGGGGTGGAGACAATCACAAAGACAGGTGTAAAAGATTAGTAAATGACAAGTGACACATCACTGTACTGTAAATGTTGTTTTGTGTTATACTGACATGCTTTATGACACAAAAATGATTTACTAATGGATAAAATAAATAATTACCTTCATCATAATTATAATCAACTTCCTCTTCTTCAACAGCAGTAACCAAGCTCGCCTCGTGGCCCTGGAGATCCCTCTGCGTGCCCGTACCTCCGCCACACGCCTACGCTGGTGGCAGCCCTCTGAGAATGGACACTTCTATAGTCCATGGGTTATTGACCAGGTGAAACACCTTACCCACATCTATCTATCACTCCAGTGCTAATTTGCTAAATTGTAATTACTTCGCTACTATGGCCTATTTATTGCCTTACCTCCTCACGCCAGTTGCACACACTGTATATAGACTGTCTTTTTTTTCTATTGTGTCTTTGTTGTTTTCGTCGCACTGCTTTGCTTTATCTTGGCCAGGTCGCAGTTGTAAATGAGAACTTGTTCTCAACTAGCGTACCTGGTTAAATAAAGGTGAAAAAATATATATAAATAAATACAAATATATGTTCATCCAATTATTCATCCATCCTTCAATCTGTCCATCTTTATCAATATAACAGATTCACGCATATGACATGAACCTATGTCTCTCTACTCTGCCAGGTGGTGGTGGGAGGCAGTGCCAGCGGCTGGGGTCCTTTAGAAGACGACTTCTCCTCTATGGACGGGCGTTCTTGGCTGCTCTACCCCGGGGGTACCCGCATGCCCGTGTGTGGTTCTGACGGGGCGGCCTTCGCTTTCATAGAAAAGTCCAACACGCGCTACGCTGTCACCACAGACATCAGCCTGGGACAGGATGCTTTCATACAGTTTGATTTCTCAGCTTCATGCTCTGTCACAAACTCCTGCTACGGTGAGCCACAAAATATATCTATTTGACAGGTTGTCAATGTAAGTAAGAATATGTTACATTTATTTTGTCAAGGTAGTCAGAGAATAGTTTCATAAGAAAAGTAGGTAAAAATGTGAGCTTTCAGGATTGTTGTTGATTGCTGTTTTTGCTTTTATTAACGTTGCCTGGCTATGCTGTCTAGGCTTGTGAGGTCGGGCACTGATGTTGGGTGATTAGGGCTGGCTCGCAGTTATCTTTCCAATTCATCCCAAAGGTGTTCAATGGGGTTGAGGTCAGGGCTCTGTCTAGGCCAGACAAGTTTTTACATACCCATCTCGACAAACCATTTCTGAACCTAGTTTTGTAAACGGGGACATTGTCATGCTGGAACAGGAAAGGGCCTTCCCCAAACTGTTGACACAAAGTTGGAAGCACATAATCGTCTAGAATGTCATTGTATGCTGTAACGTAATAATGTCCCTTTACTGGAACTAAGTGGCATATCCCGAACCATGAAAAACATCCCCATACCATTATTCCTCCTCCACCAAACTTTACAGTTGGCACTATGCATTGGGGCAGGTAGGGTTCTCCTGGCATCTGGCAAATTATTAACCAGAGAGTTTAGAAAATTAGGCTATTTAGGGATTCTAATTGTGGATTTTAAAGAAAACCAGAATCATCAGCATAGAAAGACTCCTTTGCTTGAAGCCCTGGATTTCTAATTTTAACAGCTAACATTTCGATGGCCTAATTTTGTAATACATAGATATGTCGATAGTGGACAACCTTGTTTTACTCCTCTTGACAGTCTAAAACTTTCTAAGATGTAGCCATTATTTACTATTTTACACCTAGGCGTACTATACATAACTTTAACCAATTTTTATAAGAGATTCTCCAAAAATGAAATATTCCAGGCATTTATATACAGTATATATAAACTTCAGTCGTACTTTATCAAAGGCCTTTTCAAAGTCAGCTATGAATACTAGGCCTGTTTTCCCCGATACTTCAGAGTGCTCTATTGTTTCCAGTACTTGTCTCATATTAACTCCAATGTATCGTCCATGTAAAAACCCTGTCTGATTAGGATTAATAATATCCGACAATACTTTTTAAATTCTATTCTAAGCAATTAGCTAGAATTTTTGCATCACAACACTGAAGTGTAAGAGGCCTCCAATTTAAAATTGACAGGATCTTTATATTTACCATTTGGATCCTGTTTCAGTAATAATGAAATCAGACCTTCTTGTTGAGTGTCCGATAATCTACCATTTATATAGGAGTGGGTAAAAACATGCTAATAACGGTCTCCTGAGTATGTCAAAAAACATTTGGTATACTTCCACTGGTATGCCATCCAGCCCAGGAGTTTTCCCAGCCTTAATGGCTTTAATTGCATCAAGAAGTTCCTCCTCTGTAAATTGGCCTTCACATGAGTCTTTCTGTACAGATGATAATTTTACATTATTAATTGGAAAAAATCCATACAATTGGCTTTGGTTAGTGGAGATGGAGGAGACGAAAACATACGCTTGAAGTACTTTACTTCCTCTTTCAAAATATAGTTTGGTAACTGCATCATTTGTAACAAGTTTCAGCAAATTATTTTAGTTAGCATTTCTTTGTCGAATATAAAAAAAAGTATATGGTGCATTTTTCCTCATATTCCATCCAATTGATTTTATTTTTATAATATATTACACAGGATCTTTCTTGAATAAGTTCCTCCATTTCTTTTTCTTTTTCCTCTAATATGAGCATCTATTGTAAAGTTTTTTATTGCTATCTATCTGTATTGTTAGTCCTTCCATTTCCTTTGTTAATTCTTTTGACCTAAATTTGTTTTGTTTTGTTTTGTAGATGAGTTCTGAATTGCATGGCCTCTAAAGGCACATTTTAAAAGTGTCCCATACAATAAGGGGGATCTGCTGTACCTATGTTATGTCAGAAAAAGTCAGTTATAAATTCTTATGTCCTAGTTAAAAACAAGTTATCATCCAGTAGGCTTTGATCGCAAGATGGGGCCGACAGAGGGGGCTGCTTTGCTTCTAGTCCTTAAACTTTGCAGTATTTAGTTTTTTTATCTATTATTTCTTACATTGTTAGCCCAGAAAAACTTAAGTGTTATTACATACAGCCGGCAAGAACTATAGGAAATCAGAGAGACATCAACTTACCAGCACTACGACCAGGAATACAACTTTCCTGAAGTGGTACCTTTGTTCGAACCACACAGGGCATTTGAACTGATTCCAGAGGTTGATCCTAAACAAAACCGCCGGAGAAGAGGTAGACGGAGCGGTCTTCTGACCAGACTTCGGAGGCACGCACACCACCCACAGATTCCAAGTATATTACTCGCTAATGTCCAGTCTCAGGATAACAAGGTAGACAAAATTAGGGCACGGGTTGCTTTCTAGAGAGACATCAGGGATTGTAACTACTCTGTTTCAAAGTACATGGCTGTCTCGGGAAATTCTGTCGGAGTTGGTACAGCCACCTGGATTCCTTGTTTGTCGCACCGACAGGAATAAACATCTCTCCGGGAAGAGGAAGGGCGGGGGTGTATGTTTCATGATTAACAACTCATGGTGTAATTGTAACAACATACAGGAACTCATGTCCCTTTGTTCACCTGACCTAGAATTCCTCACAATCAAATGCCGACCATACTATCTCCCAAGGGGAATTCTCATCGGGTATTGTCACAGCCGTGTATATCCCCCCTCAAGCCAATACCACGACGGCCCTCAATGAACTTCACTGGACTTTATGCAAACTGGAAACCGGATATCCTGAAGGATATCCTGAGCACTACAGTCAATATGCTGATAGAATTTAGGTAGCCTTGTTCTCAAATTTGCTTTGTTATAATCCCCAGCTACAATAAACACATTGTAGCTGGGGATTATATCAAAGCAAATTTGAGAACAAGGCTACCTAAATTCTATCAGCATATTGACTGTAGTGCTCGTGCTGGTAAAACACTGGATCACTGCTACTCTAACTTACGCGATGCATATAAGGCCCTCTCCCGCCCTCCTTTTGGCAAATCTGACCATGACTACCTTTTGCTCCTCCCTTCCTATAGGCAGAAACTCAAACAGGATGTACCCATGCTCAGGACTATTCAACGGAATCTGCTCTTCAAGATTGTTTTGATATGTTCTCGGTAGCCTCAGAGAATAATATTGATGTATAAGCTGATTCGGTGAGTGAGTTTATAAGGAAGTGTATAGGAGTTGTACCTACTGTGACTGTTAAAACTTACCCTAACCAGAAACCGTGGATAGATGGCGGCATTTGCCCGAAACTGAAAGCGCGAACCACCGCATTTAACCACGGAAAGGTGACTGCAAATATGGCCAAATTCAAACAGTGTCATTATGTCCTCCACAAGGCAAAAAAAAAAAAAAATGTCAGTATAGATACAAAGTGGAGTCAGGGTCTTGCTTTCAGATAAACTAAACACCTTCTTTGCCCGCTTTGAGGATAATGCAGTGTCACCGAAGCAGCCTGCTACGAAGGACTGTGTGCTCTCCTTATCCTTGGCCGATGTGAGTAACACATTTAAACATGTTAACCCTCGCAAGGCTGCCGGTCCAGACGGCATCCCTAGCCACGTTCTCAGAGCATGCACAGACCAGCTGGCTGGTGTGTTTACGGACAATTCAATCTCTCCCTATCCACATGCTTCAAGACGGCCACCATTGTTCCTGTACCCAAGAAGGCAAAGGTAACTGAACTGAATGACTATCGCCCCGTAACACTCACTTCTGTCATCATGAAGTACTTTGAGAGGCTAGTCAAGGATCATATGACCTCCACCTTACCTGTCATCCTAGACCCACTTCAATTTTGCTTACCACCCCAATAGGTCCATAGACGATTCAATCGCCATTACACTGCACACTGCCCTATCCCACCTGGACAAGAGGATGTAAGAATGCTATTCATTGACTATAGCTCAGCATTCAACATAACACTACCCTCCAAACTCATCATTAAGCTTGAGGACCTGGGTTTCAACCCCGCCCTGTGCGATTGGGTCCTGGAATTCCTGACGGGCCACCCCCAGGTGGTGAAGGTAGGAAACAATATCTCCACCCCGCTGATCCTCAACACTGGGGCCCCACAAGGGTGCGTGCTCATCCCCCTCCTGTACTCCCACAAGGGTGCATACTCATCTAGTTTTCAGACGACACAACAGTAGTAGACTTGATCACCAACAATGATGAGACAGCCTATAAAGGGAGGAAGTGAGGGTGTCAGGAAAACAACCTATCACTCAACGTCAACAAAACAAGGGAGATGATCGAGGACTTCAGGAAACAGGGAGCACCCCCCTATCCACATCATCGGGACAGCAGTGGAGAAGGTGGACACCATGGACAAACTGAAATAGTCCACCCAAACAGACAGTATGGTGAAGAAGGCGCAACAGCACCTCAGGAGGCTGAAGAAATGTGGCCTGTCAACCCTCACAAACTTTTACAGATGCACAATTGAGAGCATCCTATCAGGCTGTGTCACCGCCTGGTACGGCAACTGCACCGCCCACAACCGCAAAGCTCTCCAGAGCGTGGTGCGGTCACCAGGGGCAAACTACCTGCTCTCTAGGACACCTTCAGCACCCGATGTCACAGGAAGGCCAAAAACATAATCAAGAACAAGAACCACCCAAGCCACTGCCTGTTCACCTTGCTATACCATCCAGAAGTCCAGGTCAGTACAGGTAAATCTCTGTTGGCACCGAGAGACTGAGAAACAGCTTCTATCTCAAGGCCATCAGACTGTTAAACACCCGTCACTAACACAGAGAGGCTGCTGCCTACATAGAGACTTGAAATCGCTGGCCACTTTAATAAATGGATCAGTAGTCACTTAAATAATGCCACTTTAATAATGTTTACATATCTTGAATTAATCTTCTCATATCTATATACTGTATTTTTTAGCATCTATTGCATCTGGCCTATGTTGCTTGACATTGCTCATCCATATATTTATGTATACACTACCGTTCAAAAGTTTGGGGTCACTTAGAAATGTGTGAATGACTATTGTAGCTGGAAATGGCTGAAGGCCAGCAGTTTGTCTAGTTTGAGAAACAGACACCTCAAGTCCTCAACTGGCAGCTTCATTAAATAGTACCCACAAAACACCGGTCTCAATGTCAACAGTGAAGAGGTGATTCCGGGATACTGGCCTTCAGCCATTTCCAGCTACAATAGTCATCTGCAACATTATCAATGTCTACACTGTATTTCTGATCAATTTGATGTTATTTTAAAGGACAAGAAATTAGCTATTCTTTCAAAAACAAGGACATTTCCAAGTGACCCCAAACTTTTGAACAGTAGTGTATGTATATATATATGTGTATATATATATATAGTATCCCTTTACCAGACTTCTTATGTTTTACCAAACTGTTGGAGCTAGGAACATTAGCTGTTACCTATGCCCACGATAGCATATACAAAATTATTCAGACCCCTTGACTTTTTCCATGTTTTGTTATGTTACAACCTTATTCTGAAATGGATTAAATTGTTCCATAAATTCCCCCCCCCCCCCCCCCCCATCAATCTACACATAATACCCCATAAAGACAAAGTAAAAACAGGTTTGGGAAATTGTAAAAAATAATTTTTAAAATCACATTTACAAAACTATTCAGACCCTTTACTCAGTACTTTGTTGAAGCACCTTTGGCATCGATTACAGACTCAAGTCTTCTTGGGTGTGACGCTACAAGCTTTACACACCTGTATTTGTGGAGGTTATTTCCATTCTTCTCTGCAGATCCTCTCAAGCTCTGTCAGGTTTGATGGGGATCTTTGCTACACAGCTATTTTCAGGTCTCTCCAGAAATGTTTGATAGGGTCAAGGCTGGGCTCTGGCTCGGCAACTCAAGAACATTCAGAGACTTGTCCCGAAGCAACTCCTGCATTGTCTTGGCTATGTGCTTAGTTTCGCTGTCCTGTTGGAAGGTAAACCTTCCATTCTGAGGTCCTGAGTGCTCTGGAGAAGATTTTCATCAAGGATCTCTATGTACTTTGCTCGGTTCATCTTTCCCTCGATCCTGACTAGTCTCCCAGTCCCTGAAAAACATGGGTGCCAGGTTTCCTCCAGCCGTGACGCTTGGCATTCAGGCCAAAGAGTTCAATGTTGTTTTTATCAGAGTTCTTTAGGTGCCTATTAGCAAACTCCAAGCGGGCTGTCATATGCCTTTTACTGAGGAGTGGTTTCTGTCTGGCCACTACCATAAAGGCCTGATTTATGAAGTGCTGCAAAGATAGTTGTCCTCCAGGAAGGTTCTCCCATCTCCACAGAGGAACTCTGGAGCACTATCAGGGTCACCATCGCGTTCTTGGTCACATCCCTGACCAAGGCCACTCTCCCCCGATTGCTCAGTTTGGCCGGGCAGTCAGCTCTAGGAAGAGTTTTGGTGGTTCCAAACTCCTTCCATTTAAGAGTGATGGAGACCACTGTGTTCTTGTGGACCTTCAATGCTGCAGACATTTTTTGGTACCCTTCCCCAGATCTGTGCCTCGACACAATCCTGTCTCGGAGCTTAACCGAAAATTCCTTCCACCTCATGACATGCACTGTCAACTGTGGGACCTTATATAGACAGGTGTGTGCCTTTCCAAATCATGTCCAATCAATTGAATTTACCACAGTTGGACTCCAATCAAGTTGTAGAAACTCCTCAGGGATGATCAATGGAAACAGGATGCACCTGAGCTCAATTTTGAGTCTCATAGCGAAGGGTCTGAATAGTTATGCAAACAAGATATCTGTTTTTTTATACATTTTAAAAGAATTCTAAAAACCAGTTTTCACTTTGTCATTATGGGGTATTGTGTAGATTGATGAGGGAAAAAATGTTTTTAATCTATTTTAGAATAAGGCTGCAAAATAACAAAATGTGGAAGAAGGGAAGCGGCCTGAATATTTTCCACTGCTCCCGTTTGGTTCAGCGGTCTAAGGCACTGAGATGCACTCAAGTGCTTGAGGTGTCACGACACCCTGGTTCAAATCCAGGCTCTATCACAACCGGCTGTGATTTGGAGTCCCATACGGCGGAACACAATTTTCCTAGTGTCGTCCAGGTTTGGCCGGTGCAGACTGTCAATGAAAAGAAGAATTTGTTCTTAACTGACTTGCCTAGTAAAATAAAGGTTACACGTGTGTTTGCGACTAATAACATTAGATTTGATGTATGCGTCTTTCTGTACCCTTGTCCATTACAGCCATTGAGCTTGAGTATTCTCTGGACCTGGGTCTGCACTGGCAGCCTCTGGTGCGTGACTGTCTCCCGACCAGTCAAGACTGCTCCTCCTACACCCTACAGAGACTGCTGGTGGCAGACACATACAACAAATGGGGCCGAGTCACTCTGCCCATTCCCATCTACGCCAGGTCAGTTACACATTGTTTGACTGCCAAACCAAACCGAGGTTGTTATTCTTCAAAATCACTGTCCAAGCATTTGAACAGCTTTAAATGTTGGTACGAGTTATATAATGTCATTAAAATGTATCTGCAGGTCTCCAGCTACGCGGTTCCGTTGGTTCCAGCAGGCTCCGTTTGACAAGCAGCAGACCTGGGCTCTGGACAATCTCTACATCGGAGACGGCTGCTCCGACATGTGCTCCGGACATGGACGCTGCCAGCAGAGCTCCTGTGTGTGAGTGACTGATATTTCAATAACACACCAGCCTGAAAGAATAATTACAGACACGAATGTGGTGTTCCATTGCCATGTTGAAGTAGAAGTCCCGAGATCTGTAACAACAATGTCACACACAGCAACCTGAGAGGACATTCAATAACCTCCTTACCCCTTTCTCTCACCTCTTATCCCCCATGTAGGTGTGACCCAGAGTGGGAAGGCGAGTACTGTGATGAGCCTGTGGCCCCCCTGCCCTCCCAGCTGAAGGACAGTTTCAGCCGGGCCCCCTCTCTTAGCCACTGGCACCTGGTAACCGGGGGAAAGCTCAGCACCGTTTGTGGGGCCGTGGCATCTGGGGCTGCACTGCACTTCAGCGGGGTCAGTGCCTATCAATCCATTGTGCCTGTAGACCACACTACCTACAGAGAGAGTTTTCATCTATATTCTTCATACCTGTTTACATACCACCACAGATATAGGCTGGCAGTACAGTAAGACAGCATTGAATGAGCTGTATTCCGGCATAAGCAAACAAGAAAACGCTCACCCATAAGCAGAGCTCCTAGTTGCCGGGAAACTTAAATCCGTTTTACTACATTTCTATCAGCATGTTACATGTGCAACCAGAGGGGAAAAAAACTCTGGACCACCTTGACTCCACACACGGAGATCCATACAAAGCTCTCCCTCGCCCTCATTTTGGCAAATCTGACCATAATTCTGTCCTCCTGATTCCTAATTCTGTCCTCCTGATTCCTCCTGCAAAAAATAAAAGCAGGAAGCATCAGTGACTAAATCAATACAAAAGTGGTCAGATGAAGCAGATGCTAAGCTACAGGACTGTTTTGCTAGCACAGATTGGAATAAGTTCAGGGAATCCTACGATGGCATTGGGGAGTACACCACATTAGTCATTGGCTTCATCACTAACTGCATAGATGACGTCATCCCAACAGTGATCGTACGTACATACCCAAACCAGAAGCCACGGATTACAGGCAACATCCACACTGACCTAAAGGCTAGAGCCGCCACTTTCAAGGAGCGGGACTCTGACTCTAACCAGGAAGCTTATAAGAAATCCCCCTATGCTCTCCGACGAACAATCAAACAGGCAAAGCATCAATACAGGACTAAGATCGAATCTTACTACACCGGCTCTGACGCTCGTCTGATGTGGCAGGGCTTGCAAAACCATTACAGACTACAAAGGGAAGCACAGCCGACCCGTAGCACTCACGACTGTAGCCATGAAGTGCTTTGAAAGGCTGGTCATGGCTCCCATCAACACCATTATCCCAGACACCCTAGACCCATTCCAAGTTGCATACCGCCCCAACAGATCCACAGATGATGCAATCTCTATTGCACTCCACACTGCCCTTTCCCAGCTGGACAAAAGGAACACCTATGTGAGAATGCTATTCATTGACTACAGCCAAAGGAGACAAAGGAGATGATTGTAGACTACAGGAAAAAGAGGACCGAGCACGACCCCATTCTCATCGACAGGGCAGCACTGGAGCAGGTTGACAGCTTCAAGTTCCTTGGTGTCTACATCAACAACAAACTAACATGGTCCAATCACACCAAGACAGTCGTGAAGAGGGCACGACAAAACCTATTCCCCCTCAGGAGACTGAAAAGATTTTGCATGGGTCCTCAGATCCTCAAAATGTATTTGCATTGCCCCCCCCCCTCTCTGTTGTTAACAGGGTTAGAATTTATTACAGTTCAATTTGGAAAGTGAGCTGACACTACAATTTAATAACAGAAAATATTGAAAATAAACAGCTAATTTTACTTGAATTTGATTTTCTCTTTATCACCTCAATTAAAAATGTTACATTTTTTATTTTAATATGTAAATAAATTGAGCCCAAACCTGGTGTGTCTCTCCATCTGTCTCGTTCTGACCTTAGTTCCTTTGTTTTGTCTTTGTTTTAGTATGGTCAGGGTGTGAGTTGGGGTGGGCAGTCTGTTTGTTTTTCTATGTTGGTTTTTGTGTTCGGCCTAGTATGGTTCTCAATCAGAGGTAGGTGTCGTTAGTTGTCTCTGATTGAGAATCATACTTAGGTAGCCTTTTTCAACCTGGGTTTCGTGGGTGTTTATTTTCTGTTTAGTGTTTTGTCATTCACCTTACGGGACTGTTCGTTTGTTGTTTATTTTCTTTTGTTCAGTGTTCATTTTGCTTCATTAAATTATGCGCACTTACAACGCCGCATGTTGGTCCTCTGATCCTTCTCGCTACTCCTCCTCAGAAGAGGAGGACGAGGTTCGTGACAGAAACACCCACCACAAAAGGACCAAGCAGCGTGGTAACGGGCAGCAGCAGCGATCGCAGGACTCATGGACATGGGAGGACATTCTGGACGGCAAGGGACCATGGGCACAGGCTGGAGGCAGTGGTATGAGGAGGCAGCACGGTGGCGTGGCTGGAAGCCCAAGAGGCAGCCCCAAAAATGTATTGGGAGGAGGCACATGGGGAGTGTGGAGTAGACCTGCGCCAACTTTCCGTGCTTCCTGGAGAGAGAGAGGGACCGGGCAGGCACCGTGTTATGCCGTGAGGCGCACTGTGTCCCCGGTGCATGTGCATAGCCCGGTGCGGTACATCCCAGCGCCTCGTATCGGCCGGGCTAGAGTGGGCATTGAGCCAGGTGCCACAAAGCCGGCTCAGCGCATCTGGTCTCCAGTGCGTCTCCTCAGGCCGGTGTACATGGCACCAGCCTTACGCATGGTGTCCCCGGTTCGCCAGCACAGCCCAGGGCGGGCTATTCCACCTCGCCGCACTGGCCTGGCTACGGGGAGCATTCAACCAGGTAAGGTTGGGCAGGCTCGGTGCTCAAGAGCTCCAGTGCGCTTTCACGGTCCGGTCTGTCTGGTGCTACCTTCACGTACCAGCCCTCCGGTGGCAGCCCCCCGCACCAGGCTGTCTCTCTGTCTTCTCCCTACAGGGTCTCCCATCTGTCCTGAGCCGCCAGAGCCGCCAGTCTGTCCTGAGCCGTCAGTCAGCTAGGAGCTGCCAGAGCCGTCAGTCTGCCAGGAGCTGCCAGAGCAGTCAGTCAGCCAGGAGCTGCCAGGAGCTGCCAGGAGCTGCCAGAGCCGTCAGTCAGCATGGAGCTGCCAGAGACATCAGTCAGCCAGGAGCTGCCAGAGCCGTCAGTCTGCCAGGAGCTGCCAGAGCCGTCAGTCTGCCAGGAGCTGCCAGAGCCGTCAGTCTGCCAGGAGCTGCCAGAGCCGTCAGTCTGCCAGGAGCTGCCAGAGCCGTCAGTCTGCCAGGAGCTGCCAGAGCCGTCAGTCAGCATGGAGCTGCCAGAGCCGTCAGTCAGCCAGGAGCTGCCAGAGCTGCCTGTCCTGCCCGGCGCTGCCGGAGTCTCCCGCCTGTCCGGCGCTGTCGGAGTCTCCCGCCTGTCCGGCGCTGCCGGAGTCTCCCGCCTGTCCGGCGCTGCAGAAGTCCCCCGTCCATTCGGGACCCGTGGCGAGGGTCCCCAGTCCGAGGTCGGCGGCGAGGGTCGCCGCTCATAAGAGGCAACGGGGGCGGTTGAGGAGTCGGACAAAAACTATGGTGGAGTGGGGTCCATGTCCTGCGCCAGAGCCGCCCCCGCAGACAGACGCCCACCCAGACCCTCCCCTATAGGTTCAGGTTTTGCGGCCAGAGTCTGCACCTTTGAGGGGGGGGTACTGTCACGTTCTGACCTTAGTTCCTTTGTTTTGTCTTTGTTTTAGTATTGTCAGGGTGTGACTTGGGGTGGGCAGTCTGTTTGTTTTTCTATGTTGGTTTTTGTGTTCGGCCTAGTATGGTTTTCAATCAGAGGCAGTTGTCGTTAGTTGTCTATGATTGATTGAGAATCCTACTTAGGTAGCCTTTTTCCACCTGGGTTTCGTGGGTGTCTATTTCCTGTTTAGTATTTTGTCATTCACCTTACGGGACTGTTAGTTTATTGTTTTTGTTCAGTGTTCAGTGTTGGTCCTCCGATCCTTCTCGCTACTCTCAGAAGAGGAGGACGAGGTTTGTGACACCAACTAATATGTCTTTCTCTTTAACCTCCATGTTTTCTCTTGTATCTGTCTCTCTCCAACAGAGTTGTAGTCGTCAGCTGGTGACGGTGGATCTGAACCTGACCAACGCAGAGTTCATCCAGTTCTACTTTATGTATGGCTGCATGACCCCGCCGAGCAACCGTAACCAGTGTGTACTACTGGAGTTCAGTCTGAATGGTGGAATCAACTGGATCCTGTTGACAGAGATCTTTTACGACCTGTACAGAAAGCCTGGGTGGGCCTTTTTTATGAAAAATAGATATACGCACACTTTGTTGATTGCTCCCAGTGCTCCCACGGTTTATGTTCTACCCAAAGGTCTTCGTCAGGATTAACACACATGAAAAAAGTAGGAGTATTTATAGACTTACAAGTAATGAAGTACAGTAAAATAGGATATACAGTAACTGGGAATTGGCTTTAACCTGTCCACTTCTTTCACATCAGCTGTTCCCAATCCTAACCTGTGTGTCATGTGTAGATTCGTCAATGTACTGCTGCCCCATGTGGCCCGTCAGGAGGGTGTGCGTGTGCGCTGGTGGCAACCGACCCACGAGGGGTCCGACCACAGTGACTGGGCACTGGATAACGTCCTAATCGCTGGTTCCGACCCGCGGGCACAGATCTCTGACACCTTCGGAGGGGTGGCGCTGCCTAACCACGAGAGAGCGCCCGCTGATGGTACCCCCACGGGCAGGATAGGCCTGTTGAATGAGGGAGAGGAGGAGAGCACCTCAGGTATATACACAGGGGATCTGGACGAGACCACAACATACACCACCACAGGTACATACACATCTACAGGTACATACACAACTACATGTACATACACAGTTGGGGGAGGATCTTTCAGTCATACAGGCCCTAATTCTGACTTGTCTGATTGTTGAGTTGATTTTGTGCCTCTCACATTAGGTTTCATCCTAATAAGCAATGACCGCATCAAATACAACTGCTTTCAGAAGGAACATTTATTGAATCTAGGTATATGAAAAAAACAAATAAGGTATTTGAAAAAATGTATTTTGTTTGATGAGATGGATGCTTACTTTCTCTCTCCCTCTTCCTTTCTCTGACCCCTCTCCACTGCTTCCCTCTCTCTCAGTGAGTGATCACTGGCTGTTCAGTGAGGACTGTGCGGTTCAGAGGTTCTGTAGCTCTCCAGACGGAGTCATGGTGTGTGGTAATGATGACGGCAGAGAGGTGTATGCAGTCACACATGACATCGTCCCGGACAAAGGCTGGGTCATGCAGTTCAAGGTAACAACAATTGTGTACAAAACAGTGGAAATGGTTGAGTGTGTGGCCCTGTCGAAAAACAATCCCTGTTCCTACCCCCTAGACCAGGGATGTTCAATTCCGAAACACTTCTGTTTTTTGTTTCTACCTATTAGTTAATTGCTCTCACCTGGTATCCCAGGTCTGAATCAGTTCCTGATTAGGAGAGGATGAAAGCTGTTTTGGCCCTCCAGTAACTGACATTGAACACCCCTGCTTCCCTAGACACTTCTGAGATTAACCGCTAGGAGTGTGTGTGTGTCTGTGGGGGGGGTTGGGTGTATTTGTGTATGTGTATGTTGTGATCAAAAGTACAGGATATGTGTGTATGTACAAGTTATGTTTTTGCAAGTCCATGTGTCTCTACAGATTGTGGTGGGCTGCAGTGTGCCGGAGCGCCATGCCGAGCATCAGGTCCATGTCCAGTATTCTGTGGACTTCGGTGTCTCCTGGAGGTACCTGGTGCCCCAGTGTCTACCTGCTGACCCCTGCTGTGGAGGACAGATCTCCCAGCCCAGTGTCTTCTTCCCTGCCCAGGGTTGGAAAAGGGCCGTCTACCCCCTAACGGACAGCCTGGCAGACACGTGAGTGACAAGCCTGATCCATACAGTACAAACATGCACATACCAGTACCAGTCCAAACTTTGGACACACCTACTCATTCCAGGATTCTTCTTTATTTGTACAGTTTTCTACATTGTAGAATAAAAGTGAAGACATCAAAACTATGAAATAACACATATGGAATCATGTAGTAAGCAAAAAAGTGTTAAACATATCTAAATATTTGTTCGATTTTAGATTCTTCAAAGTAGCCACCCTTTGCCTTGATGACAGCTTTGCACACTCTTGGCATTCTCTCAACCAGCTTCACCTGGAATGCTTTTTCAACAGTCTTGAAGGAGTTCCCACATCTGCTGAGCACTTTTTGGCTGCTTTTCCTTCACTCTGCGGTCCAACTCATCCCAAACCATCTCAACTGGGTTGAGGTCGGGTGACTGTGGAGGCCAGGACATCTGATACAGCACTCCATCACTCTCCTTCTTTGTCAAATAGCCCTTACACAGCCTGGAGGTGTGTTGAGTAACTGTCCTGTTGAAAAACAAATGATAGTCACACTAAGCGCAAACCAGATGGGATGGCGTGTCACCTCTGAACAGTGTTGAGATGTATCTGTTACTTGAACTCTGTGAAGCATTTAATTTGGGCTGCAATTTCTGAGGCTGGTAACTCGAATCAACTTATCCTCTGCAGCAAAGGTAACTGGGTCTTCCTTTCCTGTGGCGGGCCTCATGAGAGCCAGTTTCATCATAGATCTTGATGGTTTTTGCAACTGCACTTGAAGAAACTTTTAAAGATCTTGACATTTTACAGATTGACGGACCTTCATGTTTTAAAGTAATGATGGACTGTCGTTTCTCTTTGCTTATTTGAGCTGTTCTTGCCATAACATGGACTTTTTATATTATTTTCTGTATACCACCCCTACCTTGTCACAACACAACTGATTGGCTCAAATGCATTAAGAAGGAAAGAAATTCCACAAATTAACTTTGTGGAAGGTACACCTGTTAATAAACAAGGTACACCTGTTAATTGAAATGCATTCTAGGTGACTACCTTAAGAAGCTTGTTGAGAGAATGCCAAGAATGTGCAAAGCTGTCATCAAGGCAAAGGGTGGATACTTTGAAGAATATCAAATATAAACTATGTATTGTATATGTATTTTGATGTCTTCGCTAATATTTTACAATTTAGAAAATAGTAAAAATAAAGAAAAACCCTTGAATGAGTAGATGTGTCCAAACTTTTGACTAGTAGTGTACGTAAGCAAGCATGCACACACAAACACACATATACTCAACCTGGCTGGCACACTTGCTTCCTCCAATACTTTCTTTTGGTTCAAGACATTCGGACTGTCTCAAGTTACAGTTGAAAGGAGGGTTCCTTAAAAACAGCCTAGGGAAGATAATTTAAAAGTCTTAATCTTTATGACCATCCTGTGTGTATTGTGTGTATGGCGGTGCATTTTTTTGAGTTCAGCACTCTGATACCCAGTGGGCTGTGGAGAACTTCTACATCAGTTCTTAACCTACATTATCTGTAATGTTTTGCAGGGCGGTGCGTTTCCGGTTCTACCAGAAGCACAGTGATACCCAGTGGGCTGTGGAGAACTTCTACATTGGGCCAGCGTGTGACAGCCATTGTGGGGGACATGGAGAGTGTCTGGACCAGCGATGTATCTGTGAACCAGGCTTCACTGGACCCAGCTGCTACGCCAGCACTGCACTCAAGGTATCAATCAGTTAATCAATCTTTATTTATGTAGTACATTTCATACAATGACATACAAAGTGTCCCTATCCGGCTTGAAGGACCATTTATTTTGTACACATTGCAAAAACAATGCAATTGAAAATGCAATTACATTGCCCCCCCCCCCCCCCCCCCTAGGGATTCTGCACCATGGCAGATTATGTCGCTCGGAACGTTTGTGTGTGTCAGGGGGTGTTGGGAAAAGGGCAGAAGACAAATGTCCATACTATGGACAATAAAGTATCTATTCTATTCTATTTCCCCAGACATCTCTGAAGGAGCGTTTTGACTGGGAGGGGGCGCCGGGCCCTCAGTGGCAGGTGTTGGAGGGGGGTCGTCCCTGTACTGACTGTGGGGTTCTGGTGGAGGGGACCGCTTTGTACTTTGGAGGAGCAGACGCCAGGCAGGCCGTCACCGCTGACCTCGACCTCAGAGGAGCCAAGTTAGTACCTCCACTGATCAAATGTCTGTCAACTACACAGGATTTTGTTATAACATTCCCTTTCAGTTCCTACTACCACTCAAACTTTTCATAAGATATATTGTTTTTTCCATATGTTCGCTGAGATCACTATCGCTGGAAATGCTTCAGATGTGCACAGGTCGTTTATCTGTGTTTGAGTCCCGGCATAAGTATTCCACTGTTAATGGCTGTATGAACTGTGATGATCAGGTTTGTAGAGTACTGGGCCAGGATAGGAAGTGAAGACAACATGACCATGTGCCATCGCCCAACCTGTCGCAAAGAGGGAGTGCTGCTGGACTACTCCAAAGACGGAGGTAAACTGTCATAAACTGTACTAAGCAGTAGTAAACTGATAGAAAGTTTAGTTTGTAGTAGATGTAATCTTTAGTACACTGATGAATAATAGAGGATTTTGTCCCCCCTGAGATTTAATTCATGCCTCCCCCAGGTGTGTCCTGGACCCTGCTTCATGAGATGGACTATCTGAAGTACGTGTCTGTGAGGCGTGATTACATTGTTTTACCAGAGGGGGCGCTGTCTAACACCACGCGGCTGCGGTGGTGGCAGCCCTTCTCTGTCTCCTCCGGTCTGGCATCACCCGGGCTGGAGCGTGCTCAGTGGGCTGTAGACAACATCCTGGTGGGAGGGTCTGACATCAACCCATCCACCCTGCTCGACACCTTCGATGATGGTAAACACAGCATAGCATAACGTAATATAGGATAACAAAACATAACATCAATCCCTCCACCCAGCTGGACATCTTTGATGATGGTAGATAGTTTGTGCTGAAACACCTCTGACATGGAATGGGAGGTGAAAGTGTAAAGATGAATCTGGGCTCTGTTTTGTGCTGTTGTTGATTGTGAAGGTGTCTTAAGCTTGCCATTCTACTCTCCTTATCTCTCTTGAATAACATTCTGAAATCTTCTGGATCCTCTCTCTCTCGCTCTCTCTCCCAGAGGGTGTGTCCCACGAGGAGAGCTGGAACTTCTATCCCAATGCGGTGCGTACGGCTGGATTTTGTGGCAACCCATCCTTCCACCTCTACTGGCCCAACAAGAACCAGGACAAAACACACAACATCCTAGCCACCCGAGAGCTTATAGTACAGCCTGGATACATCCTACAGTTCAAGGTGCTACCTCTTAGCATTTACAACATGGCTACATTTGACAGTTTAAAATCATTATCATAATCTACAAACAGAGGTCCAAGAATCGATCCCTGTGGAACCCCACAACTTACTTGTGGCTCTCTCTGTCACACTGTATGTAGATTGTGGTGGGCTGTGAGGCAGACAGCTGTGAAGACCACCATTCTGTCCTGCTGCAGTACAGAAAGGATGCCAGGTAGGATAGATTTCTTCCTATGTGCTAATTTACAGTGCTGGGACAAATATATTGGCACCCTTCCATTTTCTTAATTTGTCACCACACCATGTTATTGGGTTTTATTTTTGTAAATTTAAGTTTACAATTTTAATTTAGAAAATGAAGACATGGCTTGGACAGAATTATTGGCCCCGGAGCTAGCACTTTTTTGTTTGCAGAATCTGCTCTAATCCTTCCAGGTTGGAGGGGTGCCCTTCACCAACTGCTGTTTTCAGCTCTAGCCATAGGTTATGGATGGGATTCAGATCTGGACTCTTCACTGGCAACTCCAGTTTCTTGAACCATTCCAGGGTGCATTTGATGAGTGTTTGGGGTTGTTGTCCTGAATGCAGACCCACAACCTTCAACAGAGCTACAGTTTTTCAAATCAAATTTAAAAAATTTGTAAAATTGTATTTGTAATATGCACCGAATACAACTGGTGTAGACTTTACGGTGAAATGTATGTTTACAAGCCTTTCCCAACAATACATAGTTTAAAAATAAAATAGAAACACAAAATGAGTAAAATAAATAATGTAGCTATACACAGGGAGTACCAGCACCAGATCAATGTGCTGTAATCGCTGCCAAAGGTGCTTCAACAAAGTACTGAATAAAGGGTCTGAATACTTATGTAAATGTACTATTTCAGTTGTTGTTTTTAATACATTTGCAAAAAAAAATCTAAAAACGTGTTTTTGCTTTGAGATTATTGGGTATTGTGTTGATTGACGGGGAAAAAATAAATGTCATCCATTTTAGAATAATGCTGTAAGGTAACAGAATGTGGAAAGAGTCAAAAGGGGTCTGAATATTTTCCGTAATCACTATGTACATGAAGGTAGGGTAAAGTGACTAGACATCAGGATAAATAATAATAAGAGTAAAATAAAGAACAGAGTAGCAGCAGCAAATGATGAGTGAAAAAGTGTGTGAGCGTGAACTTCTCAAACACAACTGAACAAGCCTAAATCCTGGGAAAACATTTATGTGGAAGCATTCAATGAAAAGAATAGCCTCCCTACAATCGAAGATGGGGGAGGTTTTGTAATGCTGCGGGGTTGCTTTGCTGCTTCTGGTACTGTAGTCCTTGAACACGTGCAAGGCATCATAAAATCAGCAGATTATCAGGTGTTTTTTAGTCAATGTTCAACTCAGTGTCCAGAAACAGGGTCTCCATTGAACATTGTGGATCTTCCAGCAGGACAACAACCCAAACCCACATCTTAAAGCACCCAGGAATGGTTCATAAAGAGACGCTGGATTCTTTTGGAGTGGCCAGATCTGATTCACATCCATAACCTATGGCGAGAGCTGGAGACAGCCCTTGGTGGAGGGCACCCCTCCAACATTTAAGGATTAGAGCAGTTTACAATACAATCCTCTTTCTTCCTTCCCTCTCTTCTCTCCAGGTCTGACTCATGGCAGCTGGTCCAGTCAGAGTGTCTTCCCTCCTCTGTGAACAACGTGGGCTGCTCTCCCTTCATGTTCCATGAATCTACCATCTACAGTCCTGTCAACAGCTCTACCTGGACAAGAGTCACTGTCCAGCTGCCTGACCACGTCTCCTCAGGGTAGGACCGCTTTTGCAAATAGCCTTTTGCCACTCACTAAGCTAGCAAGGTAAAAAACTGGCTAATGATGTTTGTTGTGGGTAACTAAAAGTGAGTATTCCATGCAGGAGCAGAACAGTTCTCTGAAAGAGAAGAGAAGCTTCTGAACCAGCATTTAATTTCTTTCTCTGAAGGGTGATCAAGGCTGTTATCAACGAGCTTCTATAAGGAACATTTGTGTCTGTAAAGGGTATCTCTCTCAGTTCTGCTCTTTCTTGTCACAGCTCTATAACCCTTTTTCTCTCTCACACTCTCACCCTTCTCCTGCAGTGCCACGCAGTTCCGTTGGATCCAGAAGGAGGGTGTTGGCGAGCGTCACGGCTGGGGGGTGGACCACATGTACATTGGGGAGGCGTGCCCAGGGCTGTGTAGTGGTCATGGTTACTGTACTAGCGGAGTGGTCTGTATCTGTGACGAGGGACACCATGGTGGGTCTGACTGAGTACCACACAAACACTAACCGTAGGGGCCAGTACAATGTTCCCTTTAACTGCCAGCTAGCATTCATATTGGTTCAACTTGATTCTTTATGCATTCAAATGTTAGGAGTGTTCCTAGTGTCTCTCATCTAAAATGTAACGCGCCACGGTTGGGGTCAATGCCATTTCAATTCAGTCAATTATGGAAGTAAACTGAAATTCCAAATTCCAAATCCTCATTGCTTTTCAATCAAATATATATGTATATTCTTTAATGGACCCCAACTCTGCAGCACCACAATCTCAACAAACCACCCTTTCTTTCTCTCCTCCATCTCCCAGGTGATGACTGCTCCCTGTCCGGCAGTGACCTACCCAGCTCCATAAAGGATAACTTTGAGTCAGGTAGCATGTCAGAGGAGAGCTGGCAACTCATCCAGGGTGGCGGGGTGGGAAGTGGGTGTGGTCAGCTTTCTCCCCACGCCCACGGTGACTCGCTCTACTTCAACGGCTGTAAGATGAGGCAGGCTGTCACCAAGCCACTCGACCTGACACGAGCCAGGTAGGGTTGGACAATGGATTGTACTGTGCTGTACTAGCCTAGTCTTGCCAACTACTAAAGGGACAGTGAGAGATGCTCATTATACAGTAGAAGATTATACTGTACAGTAGCTGTAAAATGAGCAGACCAAGCCTCTGGACCTCACATGAGACAAGTACTGAACAGGGGCTTCATACACCCCAAAAAGAGGGCACAAAGTATGTGAGGATGGCTGGGCGGTGGAGAATTTAGTATTTTTCAAACACCTGAATCAGCTTTTTCCTGCAATCTAGAGCCAAAATCATTATGCTTAATTCTATGTAAAAAATATGTCTATTTTTCTGCATGTCTAAGCACACCTCTTGAACTGGCTGTATCCAGTTGACTGTTTTTTCTATTTTTAGTTATTCCTTTTTCTAAAGTCTACCAACCTTGCCAGCAGGCACGCCATTTAACCTCTTTAGGGGGTGTGGGACGCTACCGTCCCACCTGGCCAACATGCAGTGAAATTGCAGAGCGCCAAATTCAAAAACACTAATACTCATTATAAAAATTCATAAAACATACACTGTTATACATTGGTTTAAAGATTAACTTATTGTTAATCCAACCACAGTGTCAGATTTCCAAAAGGCTTTACGGCGAAAGCATACCATGCGATTATCTGAGAACAGCGCCCAGCAGACAAATCATTACAAACAGTTACCAGCCAGGTAGAGGAGATACATAAGTCAGAAATAGTGATAAAAGTAATCACTTACTTTCCCATTTACTCAATAAATGTTTGTTTTGTTCAATAAAGTCCCTCTTTATATCCAAAAACCTCAGTTTTGTTCAGTGATCCACAGGCTCAAAGGCAGTCACTACAGACAGATGAAAAATCCAAAAAATATCAGTAAAGTGTGTAGAAACGTTTATAATCAATCCTCAGTGTTTTTAGTCATAATAATCAATAACATTTCAACCGGACAATAGCTCCGTCAATATAAAAGGAAAACAAGAAAGACACTGCAGTGTCCACTCATTCAAAGTGGTCCTACTCCTTCATTTTTCAAAATAAAAGCCTGAAACATTTTCTAAAGACTGTTGACATCTAGTGGAAGCCATATGAAGTGCATTTTGAGTCCTAAGTCAATGGATACTGTAATGGCATTCAATAGAAAACTACAAACATAAAAAAATCACACTTCCAGGATGAATTTTTCACAGGTTTCCTCCTGCCATATCAGTTCTGTTATACTCAGATATTATTTGTACAATTTTGGAAACTTTAGAGTGTTTTCCATCCAAATCTGCCAATTATATGCATATCCTAGCTTCTGGGCCTGAGTGGCAGGCAGTTTACTTTGGGCACATTTTTCATCCCGAGGTGAAAATAGTGCCCCCTACCCTAGTGAGGCTAAGATAGTTAGACAAGCTAGCTACTCTTGATTGATAGCCTGAAATGTCTTCTTGGTAGATGGCTATGAGGTTGGGAGATTGGGAACTTATCTGGACTAGCTAAAGCCAACTTAATAAAATTGCTGTTGCTAGTAGTATTACAGATTTTTTTTAAACGTACAACACAAATCTGTGGTGGCACGTGCCCCCTATGGCATGAAGCCTATTCTAGCTAATCCTAGCCTAGCCTAGCATAGCCCAGCCTAACTAATCCTAGCCAAGGCCAATGAGAGGTCAATATACAGCAGGACTAAGATGGAAAACTTGGAGCCTAAATTTGGTAGAACAAAAATACCAAGGCAATCTTACAATTTTTTCTCTCTCGCTCTCCCCTCCTCCACCCACAGTAAGATCATGTTCGTCCTGCAGATAGGTAGTGTGTCCCAGACAGACAGTTGTAACACAGCCCTGGACCAGCCTGACACAGTGGACAGAGCTGTGCTGCTACAGTACACTGTCAATAATGGAGTTAGCTGGCACGTGATCGCCCAGCACCAGCCCAAAGACTTCATCAAGGCCCAGAGAGTGTCCTACAACATCCCACTGTGAGTGAACCTATACATACAGAGCTGTTTTTCCTTTCAATAAAAGTTTATTTCATTTATATGTAAATTGTCTTAACACACATTAATACTGACACACAGCTCTTTCTCAGTTCATCTGTGATTCCTTACGTCCTTGCCCCAATATATCCAATACTAATGTTCTAGACACGTTTCATTGGAACGTTTCACGAACATTACTGTGTCTAGTTTTCTGAGGGTTAGTTGTCAGGAAGTCACCTGATGGTCCCAAACAAATGTTCTCATTGCACGTCACGCCTTGTTACTGTTGGCTCTGATTAATGAACCACTGATCCATTCACAGCTCTTTCTCTGTTGGCAAAGTTAGGAACACACAGTAATTATAAAGTAATTATTATTGTCCTCACTTGTGATTTGCACTCACAACCTCTTGATTCACTGCATTCCAATATTTCTACTATGCCACCATGTCTGTCAGTTATCAGTTAATCTGACTACTCTCTCATCATTGATTTGATTTACTCATTTCAGCAAGGACTTTCTGTATAGTGCTCTAATGTTGCTGAGGCATTTTACCCTGTTCTAATGTTACTCCTCAATCTCTATGATCCATAAAATAGTTTTTCTTCTGTGTACTTTTAACAAAGCACATTTTTTGTCCATTAAAATAACATCACATTGATCAGAAATACAGTGTAGACATTGTTAATGTTGTAAATAACTTCTGTAGCTGGAAACAGCAGATTATTTATGGAATATCTACATAGACGTATTATAGACCCATTGACCCATTATCAGCATATTATAGACCCATAGACCCATTATCAGCAACCATCACTCCTGTGTTCCAGTGGCATGTTGTGTTAGCTAATCCAAGTTTATAATTTTAAAAGACCCTTTTGCAATTATGTTAGCACAGCTGAAAACTGTTGTTCTGATTAAAGAAGCAATACAACTGTCCGTCTTTAGACGAGTGGAGTATCTGGAGCATCAGCATTTGTGGGTTAGATTATAGGCTAAAAATTGCCAGAAACAACCAACTTTATTCTGAAACTCGTCAGTCTATTCTTGTTCTGAGAAATGAAGGCTAATCCATCCGAGAAATTGCCAAGAAACTGAAGATCTTGTACAACGCTGTGTACTACTTCCGTCACAGAACAGTGTAAACTGTCTCTAATCAGAATAGAAAGAGGAGTGGGAGACCCTGGTGCACAACTAAGCAAGAAGACAAGTACATTAGAGTGTCTAGTTTGAGAAACAGACGCCTCACAAATCTTCAACTGGCAGCTTCATTAAATAGTACCCACAAAACACCCGTCTCAACGTCAACAGTGAAGAGGCAACTCCGGGATGTTGACCTTCTAGGCATATTTCCTCTGTCCAGTGTCTGTGTTCTTTTGCCCATCTTAATATTTTCTTATTATTGGCCAGTCTGAGATATGGCTTTTTCTTTGCAACTCTGCCTAGAAGGCCAGCACCCCATAGTCGCCTCTTCACTGTTGACATTGAGACTGATAAACTTGGATTAGCTAACACAACATTTCTCCCATTCTTCTCTGCAGATCCTTCTCTGCAGGTCTCTCGATCCTGACTAAGTCTCCCAGTCACTGAAGATTGATGAGGAAAACATTTAATTGAATCCATTTTAGAATAAGGCTGTAACGTAACAAAATGTGGAAAAAGGGAAGGAGTCTGAATACTTTCCTAATGCGCTGTATAATGATGAAAAAAGAAAACTGGACACAGGAATGTTCTTGCAAAGTTCCCATAAAACGTGTCTAGAACATTACTATTGAATATTCTGAGAACATGGTAACCACGTTCTGGGTAAGCGCTGTTTGACATTAAGGGAATGTTCTCTTGGAAACAGTTATTGCACGTCACTGGAACATTTCTATGAAAACGTTAGATATTACCCAATAACGCTTAAGCGAACGTTCAGTTGTGGGAACATTTGGGAACATTTGTTTTAAGCTAGGTAGAGAGAACATGAGTGATCAAGGAAATAATAATTGAGAAAGACCCACACCCATTCTTAATCTCTGACCTCTAACTTTCACAGAGAGGCGAGAGCTAAAGGGGTGGAGCTGCGGTGGTGGCAGCCGCGTCACGACGGTGTGGGACATGACCAGTGGGCGCTGGACCATGTGGAAGTAGTTCTGTGAGTATCTCCAACCATCCTAGTAACCCCTGGTTCCTCATTCCCCAAACAATCCCCCAGGCTGTTCTCAAAACCGCCCCGTTTTTAGGCTCAATCTGCCAGTCTGTCGTGTTCCTAATATTTTGTACACTCAGTGTAATTCATATGAAATGCTAGGTATTGCAATTGAAAAAAAATCCAGAAAATCACATTGTAGGATCTTTAATGAATTAATTTGCAAATTATGGTGGAAAATAAGTATTTGGTCAATAACAAAAGTTTATCTCAATCCTTTGTTATATACCCTTTGTTGGCAATGACAGAGGTCAAACGTTTTCTGTAAGTCTTCACAAGGTTTTCACACACTGTTGCTGGTATTTTGGCCCATTCCTCCATGCAGATCTCCTCTAGAGCAGTGATGTTTTGGGGCTGTTGCTGGGCAATACGGACTTTCAACTCCCTCCAAAGATTTTCTACGGGGTTGAGATCTGGAGACTGGCTAGGTCACTCCAGGACCTTGAAATGCTTCTTACGAAGCCACTCCTTTGTTGCCCGGGTGGTGTGTTTGGGATCATTGTCATGCTGAAAGACCCAGCCACGTTTCATCTTCAATGCCCTTGCTGATGGAAGGAGGTTTTCACTCAAAATCTCACGATACATGGCCCCATTCATTCTTTCCTTTACAAAGCATTCTTTGTCCTCCAAACACGACGAGTTGAGTTTTAACCAAAAAAGTTATATTTTGGTTTCATCTGACCATATGACATTCTCCCAATCTTCTTCTGGATCATCCAAATGCTCTCTAGCAAACTTCAGACAGGCCTGGACATGTACTGGCTTAAGCAGGGGGACACGTCTGGCACTGCAGGATTTGAGTCCCTGGTGGCGTAGTGTGTTACTGATGGTAGGCTTTGTTACTTTGGTCCCAGCTCTCTGCAGGTCATTCGCTGGGTCCCCCGTGTGGTTCTGAGATTTTTGCTCACCGTTCTTGTGATCATTTTGACCCCACGGGGTGAGATCTTGCATGGAGCCCCAGATCAAGGGAGATTATCAGTGGTCTTGTATGTCTTCCATATCCTAATAATTGCTCCCACAGTTGATTTCTCCAAACCAAGCTGCTTACCTATTGCAGATTCAGTCTTCCCAGCCTGGTACAGGTCTACAATTTTGTTTCTGGTGTCCATTGACAGCTCTTTGGTCTTGGCCATAGTGGAGTTTGGAGTGTGACTGTTTGAGGTTGTGGACAGGTGTCTTTTATACTGATAACAAGTTCAAACAGGTGCCATTAATACAGTGGAGGACAGAGGAGCCTCATAAAGAAGAAATTACAGGTCTGTGAGAGGCAGAAATCTTGCTTGTTTGTAGGTGACCAAATACTTATTTTCCACCATAATCTGCAAATAAATTCATTACAAATCCTACAATGTGATTTTCTGGATTTTTTTTTCTCATTTTGTCTGTCATAGTTGAAGTGTACCTATGATGAGAATTACAGGCCTCTCTCATATTTTTAAGTGGGAGAACTTGCTCAATTGGTGGCTGACTAAATACTTTTTTGCCCCACCCCCCCTACATTACAATTTGTACAATATGTTACGAATTTGCTAAATGTATGATATGTTATGAATTCCCATTTTTTGTGGCTAACGTTAGCTAGGTGGTTAGGTGGCTAACGCTAAGTCTAGGCGTTAAGGTCAGTGTTAAGGTTGGGTGTTAGGTTCAAATGTGAAGGTTAGGGTTAGCGGAAGGGTTAGGTAACATGCTAGTTGCAAAGTAGCTCAAATGTAGTAAGTAGTTGCTAATTAGCTAAAATTGTCCATGATGAGATTTGAACATGCAACCTTTGGGTTGCAAGACATTCGTGTTATATGGCTACCCATCCACCCTGACCAACCACCCTACGTTAGTTTTTGCCATAAGTAACCTTCTATCTCACGAAACCATAACGATCGTAACACATTGTTGAGTGTCGGATTTGCTTTTGCTAGGTTACGTCTAGTCTATGAGACCAGGCTGCATAAGAAGCTATTGAATGTCATTAAGTGGCCAATACATTGCAAATGTTTCACATAAGTGACAGAATGTGTATGTATAGGCTTGATGTCCACAATGTTGTTCACTAAGTTGGTCCTGTCAGTGCTGGTGTCGTGAGTTGGCAAACAACAAATACCCAATATAGTACAAATATTCACTGTTTAGGTTTATATGATATCTGTCTTACGTCACGGCAAAGCACACACATACAGTACACAATACACACAGTCCTTACATGAGCTGTCTCTGGTTTCGTTTGGCCTTGACCTGCACTCCTCCACTCCTACTCTCCCACTCCCATGGCTGGTTTTCAACATTCAACAACAGTGTCTGCTGAACAGAATAACTGTACGCAATCCTCACACTCTCTTTTATTTCTGTCTCTCTGTCTCCCACCACCACCCCTCACACCCCTCTCCTCCTTTTCAATTGTTTCTTTCATCATCCCGTGCCTCTCCTCCCTGGCCTCACAATCACGAACATGTGTGACCATACTCCTCCTTTTCCTCCTCCTCTACCTCCTCCCCTTCTAACGCTTCTTCCTCTGCCTGCGCTTATTATGCTTTTCTGCTACCTCATGTCTTATCATGGCTCCATCTCCTCCTTCCTCTTCCTTCCAATATCCCTTTTTTTCCTATTACTCCCTCTCTCTGGTGCATAATGGACGGATTGGTCCTCTCTTTCTCTTTCACTCCTCCATTTCCATCTGTTATTGTCTATCTATCGCTCTCTCTTTCTCTCTACATCCTTGTTCTCTTTTGCTTCTCTCTCACTCCCCTATTCCTTCTTTTCTCTCTTGCTCTACCTCTCTCTGCATACTTCCTGCTCCCTCTTTCTTTCTCTACCCACCCCTTTCTCTCCCTCTTCCCTGGGCCCCTTCGCCTCCCGAGGCGGCCGGGGTTCCTGCCCCCCCAGACCTTTCTGCGAGCCTGCAGCACCCCCCTCCACCCCCTCCTCCCCTCTCGCGCTCTAACCTCTGCTCTCTTCTGTATTCTGCTCCCTGTGGCATTGCTGTAGAGTCAGGTAAGTCTTCCGCCTCTCCCCTCCTGTGATACCCCCTCACCTTTCAGCTACACCCCTGACCCTCTTTTCTGTCAGCATCTCCTTCACCTTAATCCTCCACCCCACCTCCATAGAGGCACACTCACTATCATAACCCAGGTTCAGGCTCTTTCGAGTCCCATCCATGACACACAGACAGAGCTACAGTTCAGACAATACGATAAATAATTTGAGGAAGCAGGTCTCTCAAAATGTAAAATACATCGCTTTTCTGAAGACCTCAATTGGTCTGCTTCATGTTTGTGTATTTGTGTGATATAATGCATCACTATATCAATGTCTGTTGCACTCTTGCAGCCGTTGTGTTTTAAGTATGGGTTTTGTTTAATGTGGTTACATGTGTGCAGATCCTAGACACGTAGCACACTGTGAGGATGACACTGCCACACACAAGTTACACAGTTCAGGCACTGTAATATATGGGTAACACACTTACCTCTTCATTCTAACCTGAACATCTAACATCATTATATTAATTAAACCCAACACACACTAGAATATAGAGCATAATGGCATAACTTCAGATCGTCAGGCACCACTAAAGACCTAAAACCCATCAGCCCCCATCATCATCATCAGAGTAACCTCTTCCATCGAAGTCCTTGCATGGCTTTTTAAATCCAACGTTGCAAAGCTCCCCCCCACCTCCATGGCTGCCGGTCCATGAACCACGAGCCACCATGAGTTTGGAACTCCCGCCATACTGTCCATCGCTTTTGTTAATGAGAAAAAAAGAGAAAAAACAGAAGCAGCCAGACAGACATCCCATTTTAGTTAGCAAAGCACTCCAACACGCCCTCACCCCCATCCCCGTTTCTGCCACCCTCCGACCTTCAACCACACCCCTCCACCACACACCTCCCGACCCCCCAGAGGCCACTGGATGCACTCCAGGCTTACTGGCACCTCCCGCTGGACAGAAGATGCAATGACAGGCTAAGCAAGAAGCGCGATCTTCAATCACAGCTTCTTTTTGTGTCTAATTACCTTCTCTTTCAATGTACCCTCCCTCAATCCCCTGCACCTTTATTACTTTGATTTGTTTTTCCAAGTGATATGATGGCTGTTACTCTACGAACTCTGACTTCAAACACTCTCCTTCCTTAGGTCCTTAGAACCGTGGTCAGAGTTAGAAAACCCCAGAACCCCGACCACATCTGTAGCTAATGTCTGTGACCATGTCTGTAGCTCTCTAGCTAGTCTTGTGTCCTCTAGTTTTGTGTTGTTTAATGTCTTCTCCTGTTGACCTGTCTGCTTATGATACTGCCATTGAGAACATGTCAATACATACAATATTGTTCATCTATAAGATGATGGTCACATACACATTTCAATATTCAGTAAGTAATGCACATCTTTAAAAAACAGTCCACCTTCCGCTAAATCAAATATAGTTTTTGAGTGTTAGAGGTTATGTGTGAAACCCAATTGAAAATGCCAGCATGGATCTAGAAGTGTGTGAGCTTGCATATGAGAGTGTATGTGTGTACATGAAAGAGGGTGTCTGCATGAGTGAGTGTGTGGATACTGTTAATACCACTTCCTGGTCACTAATGGTCTCCCTCCTCTCTTCCTCTCTTCTTCCCACTCTCTCTCTCTCCTCTCTCTCACTGTCTTTGTCTCCCTACAGCACTCGTAAACAAAACTATATGATGAACTTTGCCAGACAGACCGGCCTACGCCACTACTACAGCCGGAAGAGGCGGGCACTGCTACAACATCGTGCCTAACCTCTGAGAAGAGGATTCATCCTATGACCTGCCAATCACACATTTGACCTACCAACCAACCAACCACATTCCTTTCTCCCGATGACATATCACCCTGTTGAGTCCCACCCACCAGCAAATGGATTCCAGTCAGCCTTGGACTACACTCCCTCCCTCTCCAACCTTCCAATCCCCACTCTGCCAGACATGGGCCCATCCCATCAGTGTATGCTGTAGCCAGTCAGAAGCCTTCCCCACCCCCATATGATGGGAAGGAATGAGACGTGACGGAGCAACAAAGGCAACCATTTTGTTGACTTTTCATGAACTTTCGGGTTTCTAGTTGTTTTCTAATCGTTGCTGTACATGGTTTTATGATATGATGATTCCCTGTTCCAGTTGCGATACGATGATACCCCCTGGCTTTCCCTGTCACCCCATCCTACCCACCTCCTAGTCCTACTACTACCACACTGTGAAGTTATTCCGAGAAATCAGTAATGACCAGGGAGCATAGAGTTGGAGAGGGCACACTGTCACAGAAGTGATAATGGCAAAGATAGGGAGTGAGCCCCCTTTCCAACTCTATGCCATGGAGCTGGGCTAGCTGGATGCTTCCAAGATCAACTGAGCCGCAGGGAGGAAACTTCCTCTACTTCGCGCCAGTACCTGAGGAGGAGGATGATGATGATGGAGATGAGGATCATAACAGTGATAAGGATGCTAAAAAAAAGTACTGTGTTCTTGCTGTTCTGTTCAGTGTCTGTGTTCTTTTCGTGATGGTTTGACTGTTGTGTTCCATTCATTCGTTTTTTACTAATTCGTATTGTGCTATTTTTGATTGGATTCGTTTTTTCTCGTTTCCGTCTCCTCAGAGGCAGACGGAAGGAAGGAACAAATCGCAATTCGGAGGGAATAAAAGACAGAAAATAGAATATAAAAAAGAAAACAAATTTAAGACTGAACAATGATTTATTTTATTTTATTATTTTTATATATGTTGGTTCCCGAAAATACAGATATTTATGGTAGGCGGTTCTCCACGTAACCTATTTAAAGATGCACTGTGCGTGAAATCTGTATGTTATTTTCTAGTGTTAAGTTATTAGGCAGTCATCCAGCCTCTCTCAAGGCCATCGGGCTGCAACCCCCCCCATTCTCTTGTGCTGTTACCCGCATCCCTCTCATTCTCTCTGCTAAATTCTGCTCCCTGGAGATGAGGCTCCATCAGTGTTGTTTCTTGAAGTCTAATGTGTAATGTGGACCCTCTCCCAGCCCTATCTCTCAGTGTAACTCCAGTATAGCAGTCTCCTGTACATACAGTATATGTATATCCACTATGGGGAGACCCAGCAGCCTTATAAAAGGGAAATAAAGAACTGTCCAAACCTCAGATAGCTGCTTGGTACAGTTTGTGAGTGTGTTAATAGATTTATAAAACAACTTTTTACCCACATAACGTCAAAAGGAGACACCACTACGGGTACCGAAATAACTGCAACACTGTGTCAGGCTCTAAAGTAATTATGCTTTCCACTAGTTACCACAGCCACAACGTTTGCTATAAAGTTGGCTATACAAATTGGCTATATCATAAAAAGTCAACAGCAACTATAATCACAGCAGGTGTAGCTCATGGTGTAGATCAGGGTTCCCAAATGTTTATTGTTGGACATAAGACATGGGTTCTCAGATCCTCAAAAGGTTCAACAGCTGCACCATCGAGAGCATCCTGACTGTTTGCATCACTGCCTGGTATGGCAACTGCTCAGCCTCCGCCCACAAGGCACGACAGAGGGTAGTGTGTACGGCCCAGTACATCACGAGGGCAAAGCTTCCTGCCATCCAGGACCTCTATACCGGGCGGCATCAGAGGAAGGTCCTAAAAATTGTCAAAGACCCCAGCCACCCTAGTCATAGGGCTTGTCTCTGCTAACGCACGGCAAGCAGTATCGGAGCGCCAAGTCTAGGTCCAAGAGACATCTAAACAGCTTCTACCACCAAGCCATAAGACTCCTGAACATCAAATCAAATGGCTACCCAGACTATTTTCATTACCCCCTCCCTCTTTTACATCTATGCATAGTCACTTTAATAACTCTACCTACATGTACATATTACCTCAACTAACTGGTGCCTCCGCACATTGACTTTGTACCGGTACCCCCCTGTATATAGTCTCGCTATTGTTATTTTACTGCTGCTCTTTAATGTCATGTTTTATGTTCTTATTCTTATTTGTACTGCATTGTTGGTTAGGGGCTCGTAAGTATGCAATTCACTCTTTTAATTTTTTTTATTATTTCACCTTTATTTAACCAGGTAGGCAAGTTGAGAACAAGTTCTCATTTACAATTGCGACCTGGCCAAGATAAAACAAAGCAGTTCGACACATACAACAACACAGAGTTACACATGGAGTAAAACAAACATACAGTCAATAATACAGTAGAAAAATAAGTCTAAATACAATGTGAGCAGATGAGGTGAGATAAGGGAGGTAAAGGCAAAAAAGGCCATGGTGGCGGAGTAAATACAATATATCAGTGGTGGGCCGTCAGGGCCAGCAAGGCCTTCTCTGCTGGCCTTAAACATCATCAGAATATAATTAAAAATATATATTTTCCCACAAATATGTATTAAATTATTCCCCAGAGTAAGAGTTATACTCTTCATTTCATAGCTTTCCTCTTGGTTGCACTGCTTCCAGCCCCAGGTTGAGATTTGGAGGGCTGGTCTTTATGTTAGATCTTTTATCCAATCATATTCAGCCATCATGTGTTGCCAGGGGTCTAAAATCTGCCCTCAGGCCTTCAGAATCAACAGTGCGGGCGCTTGTAGCTTAAAGTGAATGGAAATGAAAATTTAGTGTCAACCAATCAGCTTTAGAGTTGGCTATTGTACACCTGCTGGCGGGCGTAGTGCGTGCACGTCTTTTGATTGGATTACCAATATTGAGAGGCAGGTCCTATATGGGCAGGTCTATGCACAACCTCAGAACTAGGAAACTGAATTTGATAAACAAATTAATTTGCGTACTACTAAGCTGTTTTTTCAACCCACAATGGCGGAAGGAGGAGAATATATCGATTTTGTCGAGGATATAATTATAACGCCATTCTCAAGACAAACTTTTCAAGAAAAGTTAGACATCGTCAGGAGAGGTCGCCCGACGCCGACGCTACAAAGCCTGTCACAGGCGGGAAAGGGGTCCGTTCGCCACTTTCAAAGTTCCAACTACGAGCGCTATCAATGGCTCACAGGCTCCGAGAAGCACTGAAAACTGTACTGCTGGGAATCCCTATTATTTGCAAGTGATCGATTTGGTGTTTGGAGCCACACTGGCTTTGCAAACTTGAGTTGTCTAACCAAGGCAGCAACGAGATCCCAAAGTACGGCTGGGCACTTACGAGCAATGGTGCTTTTGAAAACTTTTGGGGACACCCGAGTGGATCTACAGCTCAACGAACAAGCGCGCAGGGCAACGGGAGCTGCACAATGAAAAGGTATTGTACTCTTCCCCTGCAATTCTCTGAATAAAAATGTCAATTTCAAGGTGACGCAACGCCTGGTTATACTGGGTTTCTGTCTAAATGTATAGTGTCTAGAGCCATGGCATCATAATGATGGTAATAAGAGGTGGATTAATTCGGGTGGGACTGTGTAGGACCTCACTGAAGGCCCAGGCCCACGGCACGCCACTGCAATATAGCAAGTAAAATACTGGAATGGTACATTTGCAGTGGAAAAATGTGCAAATTAGAGATAGAAATAATGGGGTGCAAAGGAGCTAAGTAAATAAATACAGTAGGGGAAGGTAGTTGTTTGGGCGAAATTATAGATGGGCTATGTACAGGTGCAGTAATCTGTGAGCTGCTCTGACAGCTGGTGCTTAAATCTAGTGAGGGAGAGAAGTGTTTCCAGTTTCAGAGATTTTTGTAGTTTGTTCCAGTCAACTGGAAGGAGAGGCGGCCAAAGGAAGAATTGGTTCTAGGGGTGACCAGTGAGATATACAGTGGGGCAAAAAAGTATTTAGTCAGCCACCAATTGTGCAAGTTCTCCCACTTAAAAAGATGAAAGAGGCCTGTAATTTTCATCATAGGTACACTTCAACTATGACAGACAAAATGAGAAGAAATAAATCCAGAAAATCACATTGTAGGATTATTAATGAATTTATTTGCAAATTATGGTGGAAAATAAGTATTTGGTCAATAACAAAAGTTTATCTCAATCCTTTGTTATATACCCTTTGTTGGCAATGACAGAGGTCAAACATTTTCTGTAAGTCTTCACAAGGTTTTCACACACTGTTGCTGGTATTTTGGCCCATTCCTCCATGCAGATCTCCTCTAGAGCAGTGATGTTTTGGGGCTGTTGCTGGGCAACACAGACTTTCAACTCCCTCCAAAGATTTTCTATGGGGTTGAGATCTGGAGACTGGCCAGGCCACTCCAGGACCTTGAAATGCTCCTTACGAAGCCACTCCTTCGTTGCTCGGGCGGTGTGTTTGGGATCATTGTCATGCTGAAAGACCCAGCCACGTTTCATCTTCAATGCCCTTGCTGATGGTAGGCTTTGTTATCTTGGTCCCAGCTCTCTGCAGGTCATTCACTAGGTCCCCCCGTGTGGTTCTGGGATTTTTGCTCACCGTTCTTGTGATCATTTTGACCCCACGGGGTGAGATCTTGCGTGGAGCCCAAGATCGAGGGAGATTATCAGTGGTCTTGTATGTCTTCCATTGCCTAATAATAGCTCCCACAGTTGATTTCTTCAAACCAAGCTGCTTACCTATTGCAGATTCAGTCTTCCCAGCCTGGTGCAGGTCTACAATTTTGTTTCTGGTGTCCTTTGACAGCTCTTTGGTCCTGGCCATAGTGGAGTTTGGAGTGTGACTGTTTGAGGTTGTGGACAGGTGTCTTTAATACTGATAATAAGTTCAAACAGGTGCCATTAATACAGGTAATGAGTGGAGGACAGAGGAGCCTCTTAAAGAAGTTGTTACAGGTCTGTGAGAGCCAGACATCTTGCTTGTTTGTAGGTGACCAAATACTTATTTTCCACCATAATTTGCAAATAAATTCATAAAAAATCCTACAATGTGATTTTCTGGATTTTTTTCTTCTAATTTTGTCTGTAATAGTTGAAGTATGATGAAAAGGGCCTCTCTCATCTTTTTAATTGGGAGAACTTAAGCAATTGGTGGCTGACTAAATACTTTTTTTGCCCCACTGTATATGCATTTAGCAGATGCTTTAATCCAAAGTGACTTAGTCATGCATGCAACAAAATCTGATGGGTGACCCAAGGAATCAAACCCACTATCCAGATGTTGCAAGTGCCATGCTTTACCAACTGAGCCATACAGGGCCCATTTTCTTAAAAACATCTTAAGGCTAAGTTCATCATTAGAACCTTTGTAAGAGCATTATTAAATCTCTGAGTGGTTTCCCAAAACCATCATTACTAAAGTTGAACTTGAAAACACTCGTTATTTATTGACTGCCTCAGACCAGTCACAGAACAGCTAAGTGTGTCGTTAAATGCATTTTTTCCCCCTACCGAGTCACTTTATACACAGACGATCTCCGTTAAATGTATAATCAATACGGTTATCTGTCTCACTGTGACCACCGTTAACTTCACAACGAGTTGACTACAAATACAAAGTTGCCAATGTCTTTGCTACATAGGCCTATATATTTAAAAGATATTGGAATCAATTTCATGTATATTTAATAAATTTATATAGCTATTTAACTACTGTCAATACATTTCCTGATGTGTAGCCTAATGTGTGCAATGATGTGCTACATTTTGGTTAAGTGCATTATTATAGGGTAAGCAGCCATAGGTGATAATTTCTCATTTTCTAGGAGCTGAACCGTCATCACTATCATGGAATAATTCTAATGTTAAGGTAAGATTTGAATGGAACACTGATCCGAGAGCAGAGCTGGCTTTCTTTCAATTATATCAGTAAGAACACAGGCCTCAACAATACACAGCGAACATTCTCTCTGCGTGGTGTTTTGGGAAATGTATGTTACATCTTCGGCCATTGTAAAATTTAGGCCATTAGCCTAAATTCCATCGCTATCGGGAAACTAGGACCAGGTCAGGTTCTCACTGCAATGCACAGTTGTATGTCATTTGTCTTAATTCCTCAATGGAAACACTCAAGAGAAACACATGTTCCTTAGTGGTTGTGTCATTGAGCCCACGAGTGGATAACTCATGTCATTCCATGCCAAGATTTACAGATTCTGTAATTGACATTGGCCCTTTCACGAGACAAACCGAACACTCTGCTCAGCATCCTGTTATGACTCAGAATGGTCTGCTGAATGTTAAAAGATAGTCAGCAAGCCCCCTGATGACCCACATAACACTGCATAACACTGCTGTGTTCTAACAGAGAAATACCCTGCTCTTCCCTTACTGTTCCTTACATTTGGGATCCTGAGAGGTGCAGTGATCAAGAGGCGTCACTACAGTCCCTGGTTTGAGCCCAGTCTGTATCACATCCGGCCATGATTGGGAGTCCCATAGGGCGGCGCACAATTGGCCCAGCGTTGTCTGGGTTTGGCCGGAGTAGGCCGTCATTGTAAATAAGAATTTGTTCTTAACTGACTTGCCTGGTTAAATAAAGGTTAAATAATTACATTCAACTGGGCAGTCCCAATGGCATGGCCCGGGCACTATACGCTGCTTTCTGTGAGTCTCCCTATAAATAATAGAACTTACTAACCAGCAGTGGTGAAAAAAGTACCTAATTGTACTTGAGTAAAAGTATGTGGACACCTGCTCATTGAACATCTCTTTCCAAAATTATGGGCATTAATATGGAGTTGGTCCCCACTTTGCTGCTTTCAACTTGATGTTGGAACATTGCTGCGGGGACTTTCTTCCTTTCAGCCACAAGAGCATTAGTGAGGTCGGCACTGATTGTTGGGCGATTAGGCCTGGCTTGCAGGCGGCATTCCAATTCATCCCAAAGGTGTTCGATCAAATCAAAATCAAATCAAATCTATTGGTCACATACTGTACTTGTACACATATTTAGAAGATGTCATTGTGGGTGTCGCGAAATTGTTGTGTTTTTAAGCTCCTACAGCGCATTAGTATCTAACAATTCACAACAATACACAAATCTAAATGTAAAATAATGGAATTAAGAAATATATAAATATAAGGACGAGCAATGTCGGAGTGGCATTGACTGAATACAGTACAATAGAATATAGTATATACATATGAGATGGGAAAAGCAGTTTGTAAACATTATTAAAGTGACTAATGTTCCATTATTAAAGGGGCCAGTGATTCGATGTCTATGTACTATTTAGGGCAGCAGCCTGTAAGGTGCAGGGTTGAGCCGGGTGGTAGCCGGCTAGTGATGGCTTTTTAACAGTCTAGTGGCCTTGAGAGAGAAGCTGTTTTTCAGTCTCTCGGTCCCATCTTTGATGCACCTGTACTGTCCTCGCCTTCTGGATGATAGTGGGGTGAAGAGGCTGTTGCTAGGGTGGTTGATGTCCTTGACCTTTTTGTCCTTCCTGTGAAATCAGGTGCTGAAGGTGTCCTGGACGGCAGGTAGTTTGGCCCTGGTGATGCGTTGGGCAGACCATACCACCCTCTGGAGAGCCCTGCGATTGCGGGCGGTGCAGTTGCCGTACCAGGTGGTTATACAGCCTGACAGGATGCTCTCAATTGTGCATCTGTAAAAGTTTCTGAGGGTTGAGGTCAGGGCTCTGTGCAGGACAGTAAAGTTCTTCCACACTGATCTAGACAAGACATTTATGTATGGACCTCGCTTTGTGTTACAGTTGATACTATGCATTCGGGCAGGTAGCGTTCTCCTGGCATCTGCCAAACCCAGATTTGTCCGTCAGACTGCCAGAGTGCTCCAGTGTCTCCCTGCTGACCCCTGCTGTGGAAGACAGATCTCCCAGCCCAGTATCTTCTTCCCTACCCAGGGTTGGAAAAAGGCTGTCTACCCCCTAACGGACAGCCTGGCAGACACGTGAGTGACAAGCCTCATCCATACAGTACAAACATGCACATACAGTACCAATCAAAACTTTGGACACACCTACTCATTCCAGGATTTTTCTTTATTCATACAATTTTCTACATTGTAGAATAATAGTGAAGACATCAACACTATGAAATAACACCTACGGAATCATGTAATAACCCCAAAAAGTGTTAAACAAATCAAATATATTTTACATTTCAGATTCTTCCAAGTAGCCACCCATTGCCTTGATGACAGCATTGCATACTCTTGGCATTCTCTCAACCAGCTTCACCAGGAATGCTTTTCCAACTGTTTTGAAGGAGTTCCCACATCTGCTGAGCACTTGTTGGCTGCTTTTCCTTCACTCTGCGGTCCAACTCTTCCCAAACAATCTCAATTGGGTTGAGGTCGGGTGATTGTGGAGGACAGGTCATCTGATGCAGGAGGTGTGTTGGGTAACTGTCCTGTTGAAAAACAAATGATAGTCCCACTAAGCACAAACCAAATGGGATGGCATATGAATGCAGAATGCTGAGGGAGCCATGCTGGTTAAGTGTGCCTTGAATTCTAAATAAATCACAGACAGTGTCACCAGCAAAGCACTCCCACACCATCACACCTCCATGCTTTAAGGTGGGAACCACACATGCGGAGATCATCCGTTCACCTACTCTGCGTCTCACAAAGACACAGCGGTTGGAACCAAAAACCTCAAATTTGGAAACATCAGACCAAAGGACAGATTCCTACTGGTCTAATGTCCATAGCTCGTGTTTCTTGGCCCAAGCAAGTCTCTTCTTACTGGTGTCCTTTAGTAGTTTTTTTCCAGCAATTCGACCATGAAGGCCTGATTCACACAGTCTCCTCTGAACAGTTGATGTCAAGATGTGTTTGTTACTTGAACTCTGTGAAGCATTTATTTGGTTTGCAATTTCTGAGGCTGGAACCTATCCTCTGCAGCAGAGGTAACTCTGGGTCTTCCTTTCCTGTGACAGCCAGTTTCATCATAGCTCTTGATGGTTTTTGCGGCTGCACTTGAAGAAACATTCAAAGTTATTGACATTTTCCAGATTGACTGACCATCATGTCTTAAACTAATGATGGACTGTCTTTCTCTTTGGTAATTTGAGCTGTCTTGCCATTATATGGCAGGGCAATATTCTGTATACCACCCCTACCTTGTCACAACACAATTGATTGGCTCAAACACATTAAGAATGAAAGAAATTCCACAAATTAACTTTTAACAAGGCACAACTTTTAATTGAAATGCATTTCAGGTGTCTACCTCATGAAACTTGTTGAGAGATTTCCAAGAGTGTGCAAAGCTGTCATCAGGGCAAATGGTGGGTAATTTTAAGAATCTCAAATATAACATATCTTTTTATTTGTTTAGAACTTTTTAGGTTACTACGACATTTCTTATGTGTTATTTCAAAGTTTTGATGTCTTCACTATTTTTATACAATGTAGAAAATATAAAAAATTAAGAAAAACCCTGGAATGAGTAGGTGTGTCCAAACTTTTGACTGGTACTGTATGAAGGACAGGACCACACAGGCCAATACAATGGCCTACACATGGAAAAGGAACCCCAACGCATATACAGTACCAATCAATACTACCCCGTGCTGCCTAAGCTGCAGTCTTCTGGTTCGCAGTTGCACCTTTATTCTTAGCAGCCGCCGCCATGGCATCAGTCAACAAGTTTAAGTTCAACTTGACTGCAGAATGCGTTATATACCTGGAATTGAGGAGGTGCAAATAAGGTTTGCAATTTGGCATCAACAATATGACAGTAAATCTATCCCAAAAACAAAACGTGTGAATACCAATTCATTTAAAATCCACCATAGCAGGTAGGACTAGATAAGGCTACATAACCTTGCCTACTAGCTACACTAATTATCTGCTGTCCAGAGGGTAACAGCAAACATATCAATGTTTTCCTGCATTAAAGCAAGCACACTGTTGACCCAAGAGAGGATGCTAATCAGTCAATCTCTGAAACCTCTCAAAAAGCCAGACTAAAAGTATGCAGCTAGCTAGAGACGCTACAAGTCAAATAGTACTTGAAGTAGGCTACCCAACCTTCACCAACAGACACAAACATACATCATAAATAACGCCTAGCCCTAGCTTCACCATCTAAGTTAGCTAGCTAGTTAACTAGCAAGCTAGACTGTTGGTTTTATAAAAGCCAAAGAAACCTAAACTCGTATTTTATTGATTTAGACGGCTAATGTAGCCATCTTGACAGGCTAGCTAGATGTCTAGCTAGTTGGCTAGCTAAATAAGCCATTTTCAATTTATAACTTGCCCAAATCAGTTCACAGAATGTTTTATTTAAACAACTTTAGTCCGTTTATTAATTAGAAAATGTAGCTAACAGATAGTTAATCCAGTTATTCGTACCTTTGCCTCGATTTGTCAGTCTCATCCAGAACATCATGTCCCTAGTGAGACAGGCATTTGGAATTCTGTATGATAGCTACATTAACAGCTAGTTAGTGTTTCATTTTTGGCGAATACCTTGTCTGAGAGAGATTTACACAGTTATCAAAACATCACGCCAGGGTAAGCCTACATGAAACACAGCACTTATTTGAAGTGTTCCTAAAATCCACAATGGATAAAATGAATGGTGGAAAAACGATTGGAACCATTTCCGTGTTTGACCGCTAGGTTTTATGGGTATTAGAACTCTGTGGTAGACTATAGGGAATTGCACATTAGCCTGCATTTGGTCTTGCCTGCATTCTTCAAATTGTTGTGCACTACAATATAACAACTTGACATTCCCCTTGTCGGCTTTTCACTATAGGCATACTATCTATCTTTTGTTTTACTTTAATGAAAAGGCTTCCATCTTCTCACTCTCTCTTCCTCCTCAGCAGCAGGAACATGTGAGAGAATGGTGCTGAAGAGCGAAATCGGGACAGTTTATCCTGATACAATTTTATTTACGTATCGGCTTTCAATCTATTTTTTCGGGCGAAAAGCTGACAATTACCGGCTAATGCAAACCCTGGTGAGTGAATGAGTGAGAGAGAGAGAGAAAGAGAGTCACTGTCCTGTGTATGTGTGTATGTGAGTGTGTCCGTTTGTGCTCCTGTGTGCATGAAGTCCACCACTCAGTTCCACTGAGCTCTGTCAGTAATTAGTGTGACAATCACATCTCTTCATAATCTCTTCATAATGCATTACAGTACAGTGCTCCTGAGCACTGAGCTGAGAGCAGAAAGGTGGAGGCAGTGATCTCATTTGAGAAAGTGTGTTGTGTCACTGTGTGTGTGTGTGTGTGTGTGTGTGCATCTGGTCTGTGTGTGAGTGTGTGACTGTGTGTGTGTCACTGTGTCTGTGTGTGTGTGTGTGTGTGTGTGTTCTTTGTGTGTGCGCCTGGCTGCTGTCCCATAAGCAGGGCTGTTTCCAAGCTCCAGCTGCTGCCCTCAGATGACTCTCTGTCTCTCTTTATGACTTTTCTAAAATTACAGTGAGTGACAGATTTATTTAGGATCATCTTTGGACTAAATACTACGCTCCCATGCTATATGGTGTGGCCTGTGGTTTGTTGTCGTTTACACTTGCTAAGGCATCAACCAATGGGTATTCAAATAAAAAACGTTTTTCCTTGAATGAAGTGTAATTTGTTGATTTTGAAGAGGTAACTCAGCTGAATGTGAGCACTGAGAAGTGGTGAAATGACAATGACCACTTGAATAGATCTTGACAGCTGACTGTTGTACATTTTAACCTGTTCCCAGATCAGGTTGTGCTGTGTAGCCATGCCATGCTAACATGCTACTACTGTACATTTGGGGTCTGCAGCACACACACTGAATGTAATGGTCAGTTGTCCCCAGTAGAGGGCATCAAAGCAGCATTATCTTTGTGAATTAAGCACTATTAGCTACAGATGTTTGCTGCAGCTCATGTTTAAAGTCCTACAGACTAGTATTTTGAGACTCAGGCAGTGTGGTAGGGATGTACCTGTGTTAATCGACCAGGTGGTGGCAGTGTTGGATACATTTATTGCAATCACTAATTCTCTCCATCTACCTTTCACTTTACCCTGGCTTGTTGTGCTGCCCTTCTCTGACCATTCAGGTAAGTTACAATACATTTTTCCAGCTTGAGTTGATGTACTATCCAACACATCTGGGGCCGGTTTCAGAAGCTTTTGAAGCTTGGTCCTGGACAAAAAAGCATGCTGATTTTGTGTCCAGGAAATGGGCCATTGATGTAAATGTACATGGTCATTTTTATTTTGGATTGACAGCTAAGCTTACCCTTCTAATGGTTGGGACTGGGAGCCTCTGTTATCTCTAACGATCACTTGTGCTGGGCGAATGACGGTCCTAATTATCAGCTGTCATCCCCCTCCAACTGTGTTAATAGTGCTGCCCTACTCTGTTATTGTTATTGATCTACGAAACCTCTATTTCTGTCTACTGTTTATACTGTTATACTACTGGAGGCTGAAGCTGACAGAAACAGCTGTAAGAGGGGGGCTTATTAGGATGTACTGTGTTTTGAAGAGTCTGTCAACTGTAAAACTATGGTTGTCATAGTACTCTCTAGGATGCTAAATCAGTATTTCCCGACAGAAGAAACTAGCAAAAGTAGAATGCTCTACACACTATATCAGTTTAAGGCATTACTAAAAAAGAGCTGTTATTTATCCAAACCAATCAACAATCGTGTATTTGCTTTATACTGGACAGAGCAGAGAAAGCTTGTAGCACAGCACCCCCAGTAGTGGCTATGACAGGGGAGACTGTCTTTCTAGCTCCTCTGTTTGTTCATTGTGATTAGATGGAGAAAACAACATAAGTCAACTGTTTCAACATGTCATTGTGACAGATGCCTCAATAGGCTTCCAAATGCAAAACCAGCAGTGTGTGCACGTGCACACGTGTGTCCTATGTGCCACAGGAATACAGCAAAAAGTAGGATGCTAGGACCCTGCAAAATAGGATGCTGTTGAGAGTGAAATATGAGACCTGTCAGGAGTAAACTCACATGAACAATGACTTTACATCAAACTCAATCTAGCCAGACAGTCTACCTTTCAGGCTTAGATGTCTGTTCTGCTCTAGAAAGCAAGCTGGCCTTGTTTTCCCAGTTCTCTCTTTCTCTCTCTTTCTCCCTTACTACCTTGATCTCTGTCTGTCTGTCTCGCTCTGTCTCTCTCTCCCTCCCCTCTCTCTTGTTGTAGAGTTAGGCTACATACATTGATTGGCATCATTTACATGTCGATTCACAGGATATTATACTATCAACGTGGATGTGGGACACTGTGATGGACTTCTAGTTAGTATTGTAATAGTCTATGTAGTGATATTATACTAATCATATCTTCCTTCATTAAATGAGGCTGATGCTAAATAACTGTTACTGCAGAGTATCTTGGGAAAATAAAATCAGGGCAGTTTGGGTTTTAGTTGCACTAGGTTGTTGCAACTGAATGGAATGTCTTCCTTCAGAACATTCTGAAATGCTGTTTGGTATGTTCTGGAATGAAGGAAGTTTGTGCATGTGCTGAGGACAATCTAGCCAGATCTAGGCTGATGTCTGAGCATGCACTTCCCCTTAGCTGCAGTCTGATTCTTCAATGCTGCTATGCTGCTACTGAGAAGGACCATACAGAGCCATCGTCTGAGGATCCACAACACACTACATTATTCATGATCAGCACATTTTGCTCATGTAGTGCCGAAAAGATCCTGGTTTGCAAACAATGAAACGAAACAAATGAAGAGCCTAATTGAGCATGTCAGATGCAATTTATCATATAATGAGAAGGAGAACAATAGTACACCTGTAGATTCACATACGAAGGGCGCATTACTGCGCTCTCTCTCTCCCTCTGTCACACGCATCCATACACTCTTGATGACCCAGTTACTGCCCTGCCCATCATTACTTCCGATCAGTCAGCACTCTGTCTGAGCGTGACCATGATAGGCAGTTCCTCTGTCTCTCTATCAGGCCAGGCCAATGGCCTGCATTGGTTAACTCTGCCCTAGGGACCTGGAGGAAGTAGAGCAGCCTATCCTGCAGCAGCCCAGCCTACTCAGAGTCCCTGCTCTGCTCTGCTTCTTCTCATGATAGTGTCAGAGTAAGATCTTCTACATCTAAATCTGGCTCTGGTACTCACTGGTGTGCAAGGTTGGGCTGATGTACAATGAATGCTATATTGGGAATTGGTGATGTTTCAACTGTTCAGTACGGGTCCTCGTTCGGTTCGCACTGAGAACCCAAATGAGTACGTAAAAAATATAAATACAAAATGTAAACACTAGGCATATATGCTATGCTTACGCTGTGTTGTATACCTCTTGAGTAAATCCAGGGATGAAAATCTGATATCAACTTTGGAGAGGACAATTACATGAAATTTTCTCAAGAGCAATTCCTGAGAGGCACACCAAAAGTAGTGCTGTAACACATAGCCTAAGTTGTAATATGTTAAATGTATATTGAGGAGCCATAATCACTACTACTGGATAATTGATAGGTACAGTAGTTAACTGAAGGGTCGTCCCAACTTGTTCAAATGTTTAAATCATTATAATACTAATAATAATAATAGTTATAGCAGTGTTCCTTATCAGTCCAGTATGTATGCAGGTATTTGTACTTACAACCAACAATACCAAGAAAGGCCAGTAGGTGGCAATGGCACTGTATACCGTATGGGTGCAGTTTTAGTAAATACAATGAACATGGTATCCCTCTTGAGACTGTCCAGCCTGTCTTTATGTACATTACAGACAACTGCGCCATTCAGTCTCTCTTGGCCCATGCTAGCCCGTAGCCAAGTCTTTAACCTGCGGAGTGCACTGAAACTCCTCTCAGCCTCACATGAAGACACTGGCACCACAAACAAAATTCTGATCAGTACCTCAACTTGGTCAAACAACCCCCGCACCTCCACTGGAAGCCTCCTGAGGACCTCTGCTGCCTCTTCACTGCTGCTACAGGGGTATTTGTTGTGAAAGAGAGGGATCTGCACTGAAAGAGAATCTATGTTCAGCTCTGGATACTGATCTAGAAACTCATCCAACTCCCCCAGTGAGAAGCGATCTTTCCAACTTTTGCAGGACGTTTAGACTGTCCTGGTCAAAACAGTCGCCAAACTGAACCTCCACACCATCCAACACTTTAAAAAATACTGCCCTGTAGTGAAAAATACTGCTTTGCCAGCAAATCGCCTTGAGTGCGTCTCAATGGATTCAATAGATTCAATAGAGTCAATCAATGTTGTTGCTTTCTCATACAATGCAAGATAGCTTTCTCTTGCCACTAAGAGATGACCACACACACTCGACTGCAGCCTGCATACCAGAGACAGTCTGAGTTTTCTTCTGCAGTGAAATGTTTAGCCTGTCTGGGAACGGGGTTCCGCAAGCCAACATCCAATGAAATTGCAGGGCGCCAAATTCAATCAACAGAAATCTCATAATTCAAATTTCTCAAACATATAAGTATTAGACACCATTTTAAAGATAAAATTCTCGTTAATCCAACCACAGTGTCTGATTTCAAAAAGGCTTTTCGGCGAAAGCCGAAAGGTCAGCAACTAGTCACAGAAAGCATACAGCAATTTTCCAACCAAAGAGAGGAGTCACAAAAAGCAGAAATAAAGATCAAATTAATCACTAACCTTTGATATTCTTCATCAGATGACACTCCCGGGACAACATGTTACACAATACACGTATGTTTTGTTCTATCAAGTTCATATTTATATCCAAAAACCTCAGTTAACATTTGGCTTTGTCTCCAAAACATCCCGTGAATTTGCACAGAGTCACATCACTTTACAAAAATACTCATAATAAACATTGATAAAAGATACAAGTGTTGTTCACAGAATTAAACACAACCGCTGTGTCAGATTTCAAAAAAACGTTACGGAAAAGGCAACCCATGCAATAATCTGAGTACGGCGCTCAGACAACAAATCAAGCCAAGCACATATCTGTTGGAGTCAACAGAAGTCAGAAATAGCATTATAAATATTCACTTACCTGTGATGATCCTCATCAGAATGCACTCCCAGGAATCCTATTTCCACAATAAATGTTTGATTTGTTCGATAAAGTTCATCTTTATGTCCAAATACCTCCTTTTTGTTAGAGCGTTTAGCCCAGTATTCAAAATTCATGACGCGCAATCACTAGGAGCAGATGAAAAGTCAAAAAGTTCCGTTACAGTCCGTAGAAACATGTCAACCGAAGTATAGAATCAATCATTAGGATGTTTTTAACATAAATCTTCAATAATGTTCATACCGGAGAGTTCCTTTGTCTTCAGAAATGTAATGGAACTCAAGCTAACTCTCACGTGAACTAGCATGGTCAGCTCATGGCACTCTGGGAGAGACCTTACTCAATCTTCTCTCATTCGCCCCCACTTCATAGTAGAAGCATCAAAAAAGGTTCTAAAGACTGTTGACATTTAGTGGAAGCATTAGGAAGTGCAATATAACCCCATATGTGTATTTGATAGGCCAAGAGTTGAAAAACTACAAAACACACAGACATCATTCAAGCAGTTTTAGAAACTTCAGAGTGTTTTCTATCCAAATATACAAATAATATGCATATATTAGCAACTGGGACTGAGTAGCAGGCAGTTTACTCTGGGCACGCTTTTCATCCTAATGTGAAAATGCTGCCCCCTATCCCAAACAGGTTAAACATTCAAGCTCTCCAAGAACAGCTGAGAGAAGTGTGAGGCCCAACACAGTCTTGCCTTTGCTGAAGTGCTCGAATAAGCCACTGGCAGTTGAAGCTGTCTTGGATGCAGTTTTGCCATCTCCTCTAGGCTGGCTGGCTGCTTAGTACCCGCTCATACTGCCCTAGCACAGCTCTAATAGCAGTATTCCGCACAGTCCACCTTGTTGGACATAGGGGTTTCAGGGTGGGCAGATTTGTATCTTTGAATGTGGCAATTGATTCAAACATGCTCTTAAACTTTCCTGACTGGTCATAGAGGACACCTAACTGATGCACCCAAGAAAGGGAATCCCAGATCAGTGGGAGGCTGAGCAGCCAGCCTGTGTAATCAGATTTAATGGCTGCTGCCTCCTCACAATTGCCTGTGCACCTGAGTATTTTCCTGCCATGTTTGAAGCACCATCGTAACTCTGCCCAAGTCAGACATGGGCAAATTGAGCCTCAACAACACATCAGTTGCCACTTTTGCAATGCCCTCGCTTGTTGTCTCTGACACCCTGTATAGCCCAATAAACTCCTCGTGTGGTACAAGGTCATGGTCAACATAACGCAGACAGACACTCTCCTGTTCAGCACCAGAGACATCTTGAGTACCATCAACTATTACTGAAAATTGTACAATCAGAAGAGACCGAATCTCAGCTGCAATGCTAAATTTCAGCTGCAATACAGAATTTCATTTTGTGCTTTGGAGCCTGTGTACATTGTGGTACGCTCTGTTAACCATTTCAGTAATTTGGGATCATCCTCTTCTGCCCTAAGTTTCAAAAGCTGGTATAAATTCCAACTGACATCCGTGTGGCCTCTAAAGGCTTGTCCCTGCCGCACCGCACTAACAATTTTCATCAAGCAATTCCTTGTGTCCTCCTGCTGTTTACCCCACGTGCTGGATAACTGGGCACTGATTGGATTTAGCTGGTGTGCTGTTACAGTTACAAAGTGGCGGTGGGTTAGGCTGTTTTGATGTGCTGGGAATTGTTCAATGGCTTTTCTCCAGTTCCTAAATCCTGCACTAATGAAGGCAGCATCTGCTCTTTGGCCAAAAGTTGGCTGGCTTGAAAACCCTTGGCTACAGTGAAAACACAACACCCTTTTATTGATGGATTATATTGTAGCCAGGGGAAATCGCAAAACCATCTCTCTTGAAACGTTAACACTCTGTTGGCAAGAGTTTGCGGTTCTATAAATTGTGGGTGTGGCTGATATGGTTTTGTGCCATCACTGAGGTAACTGGACAATGCTGTCCCACTGTCTCCTACACTGGTGCTGCTGGCAACAAGGTTGACACCTGGTCCTGCCGTGGCTGTGACACTGTCCTCTGAAGTCTCTCTCCCCGGCTCTTTCCCTTTCACCACCCTCACTGACTCAGTCTGTCTCCTAGAAAATAAATAAGGTGTTTGCCGTACTCCTAACTACCGGTACCCAAAACTACACAATTAATCACAACAGCAATACCATTGCCTTAAACAAATCTTAGTTCAGTCACCAGTTTAAGTTGAGAGTGGGGGTATCCATGGCATTTTCCAATTATGTCCCTATTTTACAAGTCAAAAAAATTGAGAACCTTTCATAATTTTGCCAAACAAAGACTCAACAAACTTACCTGAGACTCCCTGTCTCTGCCAGTCTTTCCCTGCATATCTGTCCCCAGTTCTGCTGTCTGTGTGCCATCTGTTGCCTGCTCTGCCGAATGACATCATTGTGAAACATTTCCATTAGCATTTCTCTTCTTTCTTACGAACATTAACTAGTCTTTGAGATATTCTGCTACTAGGGTTCTTACTTTGCGTTTTGGTGTACTGAAAAATACTCTGATGTCTGTCTTTTTTTCTTTTTCTGCCATTTTTCTACCTGGCTGGCTGCACACACACACACACAAGTGTGTAGGTTATTTACAGTAGGAGATGGGCTTCTATCATCTTATCTTCTATCATTCTATATGGGCTTCGATCTAAAAAGGTAGGTAGCAAATGTAAAACGGATTGCAGTGAAAAGAGTTGACAGCTGTATGAGTTCACCATTCACACAACATATGTTGCAACCTTTTGTAATTGTAATATAGTTTGTTTCATATTGGCTGGCTTCCAACAATAGCTGAATTTGCAAAGCTAGCAAGCACCAATTCCGTTTCTGTGGTGTTTGCTATAATCTTTGCTACCTGGTTAAATAAAGGTGAAATAAAATAAAAAATTTAAAAAGTTCCCTAGCAACACTTTAGCTTTTGCAACGAGACCATTAAATATATTTAAGACAATGGTAGAAGATCACAGGGACTTTGAAGCACTACAGCTGCATGCTGATCTTGGAATAAACTGACGATAGAAAAAATTCCATCTTTGACGACGACACATAAAATGGAATAGGTACTAGCTAGCTTGATAGTTAATGTTTGCTTTAGTTTGTGCGCTAGCTCTGCAAATTCAGCTAGTGTGTGTGAACCCTGCCAACATTTAAAAAAAACATTGCTATGCCGTGATTGACTGGATTAACCTCACGTCATTGAGTGTCTTTCAGACAGTAGATACGAACCCTCTGTTACCTTGCCAGCTAAGGAACTGGCAGTGGATCAAACCATTGTGAGTCAAAGGGCGGGGGGTCGCAATCTTTTTTAATTTAAAAACGTGCTATTAAGTGTCTATAATCAGTATAGAATCAATCTTTAGGATGTTTTTAACATAAATAATCATAAATGTCATCCGTGTGGCCTCTAATCTATAATCAGGACAAGTGTGTATTGTTAATATTATTGAAATTACATAGTTATGTTTACAGTGATATATTGGGGGGGACAAATCAACATTTTCCCAGGATGGGGGGTCGTGTCCCCCCTGGGATTTCCGCCTATGAGTAAATCTGAAGTAGGGCTGGCCGATATATCGAATTAATTGGATTCATTTGAGTATATGTAATAGCGCAAAATTCCAAATGCCTGTATTGCAAGTGTGTAACGATATGCGCTGAGAGTCGAGAAGCAAGTTCAAGGAGTGAGAGTTTTAATAAATAAACATAACATAATACAAAAAAATAAACAATAACAATGCACAGACATTGAACTGAAACAGAAACAACGCCTGGGGTAGGAACCAAAGGGAGTGACATAAATAGGGAAGAGTAATCAGGGAGGTGATGGAGTCCAGTTGAGTGATGACGTGCAGGTGCGCGTAACAATGGTGACAGGTGTGCGCCATCACGAGCAGCCTGGTGAACTAGAGGCCGGAGAGGGAGTACAAGTGACAAAGTATCACTTTTTTTTTAAACATATTTTTATTTATTAGTTTATTTCCACTTGTTCTCATGTTGTCTTTTTGGTCTCATCTCCATTCCATTCTGTGCCGTGTGCTCCTTCCCATTTACTCACACACACCAAGCCCCTCCCCCTGCCAATCACAACAACAAAGATGAGAGATCTCTAACTCACTATTTGCGTTTGAGGTTTGGTCCAACAGAATCAATCATATGGACATTGAGACATTATTGTATTGTAATAGGAGCAGTGAACCTTTCTAACCATACCCTTATGTCACAACTCCTCAAATTGGGTGCAGAGCAGCCACTACTCAAACAGGACTTCTGAATATTTGATTCTGGAAAATGAATGCTCAGTTTGCCGCATTGCGTTACAAAAAACTGAACTGGCAACTCGTTCTCATTCTGAGAAATAAGGTAGGTCAAGTGATTTCAACATCTGAACTAAGTGGACAGATGAGCATGCTGTTCAAACAGTTGGAGATGGACAGAAGCTAGAAAATAGATCCAGTTAGCTAGCAAATAGATCCAAGTTGGCTCAAATTTAAATATAAAGATAAGCTGACTATTCCTAGCATGTGAGCTTGTGCTTGAGAGATTTGTTTATGAGACCTGCTATAATAAGTTAATCATTATTAGTGAATGTGCACTATGCAGCCACTTTAAACAATGCTACCTTATATAATGTTACTTACCCTACATTATTCATCTCATATGCATACGTAGATACTGTACTCTATATCATCGACTGCATCCTTATGTAATACATGTATCACTAGCCACTTTAACTATGCCACTTGGTTTACATACTCATCTCATATGTATGTACTGTACTCGATATCATCTACTGTATCTTGCCTATGCTGCTCTGTACCATCACTCATTCATATATCCTTATGTACATATTCTTTATCCCCTTACACTGTGTATAAGACAGTAGTTTTTTTTGAATTGTTAGTTCGATTACTTGTTCGTTATTACGGCATTGTCGGAACTAGAAGCACAAGCATTTCGCTACACTCGCATTAACATCTGCTAACCATGTGTATGTGACAAATCAAATTTGAGTTGATTTGATTTGCATGCATGGTTCTGGTTGAATTTATAACAAAAAGGGCCTTTAAATGTACAACAAAGCTTAGTTAGAGAAAACGTTATTATTAAATCAAGATACGGTGTATTCGGAAACAATTAAGACCCCTTGACTTTTTCCACATTTTGTTAAATTATTCTATATAGACTTATATTAGACTTATTCTAAAATGTCAATATTTTTTTTACTCATTTGTCAATAGCCCAAAATGACAAAGCAAAGGTGTGAGCTCAGACGTGTCCTGTTTCCATTGATCATCCTTGAGATGTTTCTACAACTTGATTGGAGTCCACTTGTGGTAAATTCAATTGATTGTACATGATTTGGAAAGGCACACACCTGTCTATATAAGGTCCCGCAGTTGACAATGCATGTCAGAGCTAAAACTAAGCCATGACAACGAAGAACAGGATTGTGTCGAGGCACAAATCTGGGGAAGGGTACCAAAAAAATTCTGCAGCATTGAAGGTCCCCAAGAACACAGAGGCCTCCATCATTCCTAAATGGAAGAAGTTTGGAACCACCAAGACTCTTCCTAGACCTGTCTGCCTGGTGAAAATTAGCAATCTGGGGAGAAGGGCCTTGGTCAGGGAGGTGACCAAAAACCAAGCTCCAGAGTTCTTCTGTGGAGATGGGAGAACCTTCCAAAAGGACAACCATCTCTGTAGAACTCAGCCAGACACAAGCCACTCCTCACTAAAAGGCACATGACGGCACTCTTGGACTTGGACTTTGCCAAAAGGCACCTAAAGGACTCGCAGACCATGAGAAACAAGATTTTCTGGTCTGATGAAACCAAGATTGAACTCTTTGGCCTGAATGCCAAGCATCACATCTGGAGAAAACCTGGCACCCTCCCTATGGTGAAGCATGGTGGTGGCAGAATCATGAGGTGGGGATGTTTTTCAGTGGCAGAGACATGGAGACCACTCAGGATCGAGGAAAAGATGAACGGAGCAAAGTACCGAGAGATGCTTGATGAAAAGCTGTTCCAGAGTGCTCAGGACCTCAGACTGGGGAAAAATTTCACATTCCAACAGGACAATGACCCTAAGCACACAGCCAAGACAACGCAGGAGTGGCTTCGGGACAAGTCTCTGAATGTCCTTGAGTGGCAATTTTAGCATGTAAGTCTTGGTGTGGCAAAAGAAAATGGGGGATGCACGCCAGCAAAGCCACTACACAACACAACACTAAACAATACATGTTTCTCTGGCATCCTACATAATTTAGGAGATTTAAGACATTTTTGGATTCACGTTGTTGTGATGTTTATTTGCTGTGTAATGTTTATGTCCAATGGCTGATGAGCACCGAGACATTTTATCTCTAATTTCTCTTCATATGATAAGGATTGAAAAGCCAGTAGATTGTTGACTTGATACATGGTGACAACTGCTAGCTTGCAAGCTAAGATTTTGAAAGTATGATGTTGACATGATCAGTCTTTTCAAATCTACTGTAAATATAACATTATTTGATGCCATTCTATCTGTGGCCAATTACTATGAGCCTTGTTGGATGGGCACTTCTAATATAATCTATGGCAGAACCAAAGGGTTTATAATTTTTTAGTTCTAACCTTAGACAATGGGGTGACAAGCAAAACAGGCAAGCCCCTCCCCCCCAAAATATATATTTTTTAAATAAATTGTGGCCCATACAGAGCCCGAATTTGAACCCGATCGAACATCTCTGGAGACGTGAAAATAGCTGTGCAGTGAACCACCCCATCCAACCTGACAGAGCTTGAAAGGATCTGCAGAGAAGAATTGGAGAAACTCCCCAAATAAATACATGTGTGCCAAGCTTGTAGCGTCATATCGAAGACTCAAGGCTGTAATCGCTGCCAAAGGTGCTTCAACAAAGTACTGAGTAAAGCGTCTGAATATTTACGTAATTGTGACGTCATTTTCTTCTAAATTTGCAAAAAATAAATAAAATGTTTTCACTTTGTGTGTATTGGGGTATTGTGTGTAGATTGATGAGGGCAAAAAACTATGTAATCCCTTTTAGAATAAACGTAACGCAACAAATGTGGAAAAAGTCAAGGGCTCTGAATACTTTCCAAATGCACTATATATCATTAATCATCCATAAGTTGGAAAAAATCAAGATGATTTTTAGGCAATATCACCCAGCCCTAAAAAAACGTACAGCAGGTTCACCTTCCAGCAGGACAATGACCCTAAGCATACAGTACTGCTAAAGCAACGCTTGAGTGGTTTAGGGGGAAACATTTAAATGTCTTGGAATGGCCTAGTCAAAGCCCAGACCTCAATCCAATTGAGAATCTGTGGTATGACTTAAAGATTTATGTTCACCAGCGGAACCCATCTAACTTGAAGGAGCAGTTTTGCCTTGAAGAATGGGCAAAAATCCCAGTGGCTACATTTGCCAAGCTTATAGAGACAAACCCTAAGAGACTTGCAGCTGTAATTGCTGCCAAAGGTGGCTCTATAAAGTATTGACTTCGGGGAGGGGGGGATGAATAGTTATGCAAGCTCAAGTTTTCCCTTTTTTTTGTGTTATTTCTTGTTTATTTCACCCCCAAAAAATATTTTGCATCTTAAAAGTGGTAGGCATGTCAAATGTCAAATGATACACCCCCCCCCCCCCCCCCCCCCCAAATTCATTTTAATTCCAGGCTGTAAGGCAACAAAATAGGAAAATGCCAAGGGGGTGAATACATTCGCAAGCCACTGTATTAATGTCTCCTATCAATTATTTTAGTATTTTTTTTAAAGGCAAGTCAGTTAAAAACCTCTTCATCCTACTTGAGACATTTGCGTCCCAACTAGACATCTGGAAATGCAAATGCGCTACGCTACATGCTAATAGCACTCGTTAAAACTCAAACGTTCATTAAAATACACATGCAGGGTATTGAATTAAAGCTACACTCGTTGTGAATCTAGCCAACAAGTCAGATTATTAAAATGCTTTTCGGCGAAAGCATGAGAAGCTATTATAAGAGAGCATGCAACACCACGAAATACCTGAATGCTACGTAAACAAAAGATTTCGCGTAGCCGGCGCTACCCACATAGCATAAATAAAATATAAAACTTTCATTACCTTTGAAGATCTTCTTTGTTGGCACTCCTATATGCCCCATAAACATCACTATTGGGTCTTTTTTTCGATTAAATCGGTCCATATATACCTAAAATAGCCATCTATGGAAACTGTGTGATTCAGAAAAAAACACAGTTTGAAAACGCTACGTCTTTTTTTTTAATTAAAAAAGTCGACGATAAACTTTCACAAAACACTTCGAAATACTTTTCTAATCCAACTTTAGGTATCAGTAAACATTAATAATCTATCAAAATGACCACTGGGCGATGTGTCTTCAATAGCTCCACGATTTCAAATCATCAAAAATCTCTCTTCCAAACCTTCCAGTCGGAGACCGGATGGAAAGTGATCTCCCAGGTTGGTTTGCCCAAGAAATAAACAGCTCGAAAATGACGAGACTGGCGACATCGTGTGGAAGCTGTAGGGATTGCAACCTTTGCCATAAGTAATATGGTTTCCATTTAACAAACAATTGAACTGGCGGATTGATACTTTTTTCAGTTTTCAGTGACCAGATTTTCTTGCGCTTTTCGCTGAAACACACGCTCTGTGGTGATTTAACCAGTTTTAGAAACGTCAGAGTGTTTTCTATACACACATACTAATCATATGCATATACTATATTCCTGGCATGAGTAGCAGGGCGCTGAAATGTTGCGCGATTTTTAACAGAATGTTCGAAAAAGTAGGGGGTAGGAGCAACAGGTTATTAAGAGCAAATTCTTATGACGGCCGAGGAACAGTGGGTTAACTGCCTTGTTCAGGGACAGAATGACAGATTTTTACCTTGTCAGCTCAGGGATTCAATCTAGCAACCTTTCGGTTACTGGCCCACCGCTCTAACCACTAGGCTACCTGTCGCCCCAAATAACTTCTGAATTTTCTCCCAGAACACCAGCTGACTTACAGCTCCACCCATGAACAGAACCATTCATCATCAGATGAATTGGTGATGTTAGCCTGTTGCAATTGCTGTGGCTGACAGTCCTGCATCGGGTCGGATTTCCGCGGTTCCCCGCAGTTGATCCACATAAAAAAATCAGCTGGTGGGCGGAATGAAAACATTCTTTCAACCTGAGAGGTCGGCTCACGGTTCAGAACAATTATATTGCAGGTCGGAATTTTTTTAAATCAAGATGTTGAGGCAGACATAGTACCTTCAGAAAGTATTCACATCCCTTTTCTTTTTCCACATTTTGTTGTGTTATAGCCTGAATATGGCTTAAATTTAGATTTTGTATCACTGATATACACACAATACCCCATATTACCAAGGTGCAATTTTGTTTGTAGAACATTTTAGAAATTAACAAAAATTGTAAACCTAAAATGTCTTGAATCAATAAATGTTCAACCCCCTTGTTATGACAAGCCTAAATAAGTTCAGGAGTAAAAATGTGCTTAACAAGTTGCATAATAAGTTGAATGGACTCATTCCATGTTCAATAATAGTGGTTAACATCATTTCTAACTGCTTTTGTAAGAGGGGCGCTGCCGTCAGATAATTGTATGGTATGCTTTTGCCGTAAAGTATTTTTGAAATCTGACAATGCGGCTGGATTAACAAGAAGTTAAGCTTTTAAAACCTCTTAGCGTCCCCTGAGACATCTGCGTCCCACCCAGCCATCTGGAAATGCAAATGCGCTACGCCAAATGCTAATAGCACTCGTTAAAACTCAAACGTTCATTAAAACACACATGCAGGGTACTGAATTAAAGCTACACTCGTTGTGAACCTAGCCAACAAGTCAGATTTTTTAAATGCTTTTCGGCGAAAGCATGAGAAGCTATTATCTGATAGCATGCAACACCCCGAAATACCTGAAGGCGACGTAAACAAAAGAATTAGCGTAGCCGGCTCTACACAAATAGCAGAAATAAAATATAAAACATTCATTACCTTTGACGAGCTTCTTTGTTGGCACTCCTATATGTCCCATAAACATCACTATGGGGTCTTTTTTTTCGATTAAATCGGTCCATATATACCCTAAATATCGATCTATGAAAACTGTGTGATCCAGAAAAAAACACCGTTTCAAAACGCAACGTCATTTTTTAAAATCAAAAAAGTCGACGATAAACTTTCACAAAACACTTCGAAATACTTTTGTAATCCAACTTTAGGTATTAGTAAACGTTAATAATCTATCAAATTGATCACGGGGCGATGTGTATTCAATAGCTCCACGTCTTCAAATCATGTTCGGAAATCTCTCTTCCAAAACTTCCTGTCGGAGACCGGATGGAAAGGGATCTCTCTTCTTCGTTTGACCAAGAAACAACGTCCAGGCAATTGACAAGACTGGCGACATCGTGTGGAAGCTGTAGGACTTGCAATCTCAGCCCCATTTAATTTGGTGTCCCATAGACAATACATGCAAGTGGCGCATTTATATTTTTTTCAGTTTTCAGTGATCAGTTTTTCTTGCGCTTTTCGATGAAACACACGCTCTGTTATAGTCACAGCCGTGATTTAACCAGTTTTAGAAACGTCAGAGTGTTTTCTATCCACACATACGAATCATATGCATATACTATATTCCTGGCATGAGTAGCAGGACGCTGAAATGTTGCGCGATTTTTAACAGAATGTTCGAAAAAGTAGGGGGTAGGCTTAACAGGTTTTAACCCTTTGAGGAAGTTATTAATTACACTTTGGATGGCGTATCAATACAACCAGTAACTACAAAGGCGTACTTCCTAACTCAGTTGCCGGAGAGGAAGATTTCACCATGAGACCAATGGGGATTTTAAAACAGTTACAGAATTGAATGGTTGTATTATAAAAAAAATGGATTAACAGTATAGTAATTACTCTTCAATACTAACCTAAATGACAGAGTGAAAGGAAGGAAGCCTGTGCAGAATAAAATATTCAATAACATGCATCCTATTTGCAACAAGGAACTTAAGTAATACTGCAAAAAATGTGGCAAAGAAATTAACTTTTTTGTCCTGAATACAAAGCTTTATGTTTGGGGCAAATCCAACAAAACACGTCACTGAGTACCATTCTTCATATTTTCAAGCATGGTGGTGGCTGCATCATGTTATGGGTATGCTTGTCATCGGCAAGGACTAGGGAGTATTTTAGAGGAAAACGTTTGCTTTCCAACAGACAATGGGAGATGAGTTTACCTTTCAGCAGGACAAAAAACTAAAACAGAATACCAAATCTACACTGGAGTTGCTTACCAAGATGACATTGAATGTTCCTGAGTGGCCTAGTTACATTTTGGCTTAAATCTATGGCAAGACTGTCTAGCAATGATCAACAATCAACTTGACAGAGGTTAATTAATAAATAAATAAAATAATGTGCAAATATTGCACAGTCCAGGTGTGCAAAGCTCTTAGACTTACCCAAACAACTCACAGCTGTAATTGCCACCAAAGGTGCTTTTACAACGCATTGACTCAGGGGTGTGAATAATTATGTAATTGAGACATTTCTACACTGAACAAAAATATTATTGCAACATGCAAAAATGTCAAAGATTTTACTGAGGTACAGTTCATAGAAGGAAATCAGTCAATTGAAATAAATTCATTAGGCCCTAATTTATGGATTATAGACTGGGAAGGGGCCCAGCTATAGGTGGGGAGCCAGGCCCAGGCCCAGCCAATCAGAATTAGTTTTTCATCACAAAATGGCTTTATTACAGACAGAAATACTCCTCAGCACAAGGTGCACCTGTGTAATGATCATGCTGTTCAATCACCTTCTTTAATGAGCCACACATTCCAGGTGGATGAATTATCTTGGCAAAGGAGAATATGCACTGTATATGCACACAGCGGATCACAGTGGATCAGGGAACTGTCCATTATTTGTGTGGTGCTGAAACTTGTTACATCCCCCCCATGTGAGAATACGTTGCCAAGTGTAGGCTACTTTCCCTGGCTAGCCTCTTCGGGCTAGGGGGCAGTATTCGGAAGTTCGGAGAGCTGGCGTGCCCAAAGTAAAATGCCTGTTACTCAGGCCCAGGCGCTAGCGTCCCACCTCGCCAACATCCGGTGAAATTGCAGAGTGCGAAATTCAAAATACAATATTCGTAATATTAAACATTCATGAACATACAAGTGTCCTACATCATTTAAAAGCTTAACTTCTTGTTAATCCAGCCGCTTTATCAGATTTCAGAAAGGCTTTACGGCAAAAGCACACCATGCGATTATCTGAGGACAGTGCCCCGCGTACAAAAGCATTACATACCTTTTCCAACCAAGCAGAGGCGTCACAAAAGTCATAAATAGCTATAAAATAAATCACTTACTTTTGAAGATCTTCCTCTGTTTGCAATCCCAAAGGGTTCCAGCTACATCACAAATGGTCCTTTTGTTCAATAAAGACCTTCTTTATATCCCAAAAAAGTCTGTTTAGTTGGCGCACTTGACTCAGCAATCCACCGGTTTCCGTCGTTCAAAATGCAGACAAATGAATCCCAAGGGTTAACAATAAACTTTGTCCAAAGAATTCTAATCAATCTTCAGGTACTCTAATATGTAAATTAACAATACAATTTAAGATGGAGAATAGCATGGTCATTACCGGAGATAAATAATGAAGTGCGCCACAATACTCCAGCCAAAAAGGGAGCCACCTAGAAAAACTACTAATTCTAGCAAATTTGTCAAAAAACAAGCCTGAAACTCTTTCTAAAGACTATTGACATCTACTGGAGCCCTATGAACTGCAATCTGGGAAGTATTCCTTTTATATTCCCATAGACAGCGTTATAATGAGTGGTGATCTCAAAAAATTAAATTCCGGATGGATTCTCCTCGGGTTTTCGCCTGCCTATCAGTTCTATTATACTCACAGACATTATTTTAACACGTTTTAGAAACTTTAGAATGTTTTTTATCCAATACTATCAATTATATGCATAGCCCAGCATCTGGGCCTGAGTAACAGGCAGTTTACTTTGGGCACCTCAGTCATCCAAACTTCCGAATACTGCCCTCAACCCAGAATAATTTAATTATTATGTTAATTCAGGCTTTTGTTCATTTAGACCATACGATACGTATCTAGATACATGGGCTGTGATTATCAGGGCACAAGGTGAGACCCAGATGAAGACACAGGAGGCAGATGGTTGGAGTCTTAGATTTATATTGATCCAAAAAGGGTTGACAAGATAATTGTCGTGGACAGACAAAAGGAAATTGGCAGGGAAAATTGGCGAGCAGGGTCGGGTCCAGGATGTCTTTAACAGGGACCTTTAGCAGGTGAATGCGGAGGGTACTGGGTAACACAAAATGGACAGCAGTGGAACTAAGGACTCCAGATATGGGAAAAGGACCAATGAAGCGGGGGGGACAGTTTGCGGGACTCCACCTGAAGGGTCAGGTCCCGAGTGGAAAGCCATACCCTCTGCCCACTGTGGTAGCAGGAAGCTGTGGTCCGACGACGGTCCGCTTGTTGACAATACCTGGAGTTGATCTTGAGAATTGCCACCCGAGCTCTTCTCCAGGTATGTCGACAGTGGCGGACAAACATCTAGGCCTAGAGTACACTGACCTCCTGCTCTTGTTCCGGGAAGAGTGGAGGTTGATACCCCAAAGCACTCAAAAGGAGAGAGTCCTTTGGCCGAACGGGGAAAGGTGTTCCGGGCATACTCCACCCAGACCAGTTGTCGGCTCCAGGTAGTGGGGCTGGTTGAGACCAGGTATCTCAGGGTGGTTTCTAGGTCTTGGATGGCTCGCTCCAACTGGTCGTTGGATTGGGGATGAAATCTGGAGGACAGGCTGGCCGATGACCCGATAAGGGTGCAGAGACCATGTTCCCCGGGAGTCCATGGATCCGGAAGACGTGCAGGCCCCATAAGCTGGGCCATCTCAGAGTTTGAGTTTGCGGTTCTATAAATTGTGGGTGTGGCTGATATGGTTTTGTGCCATCACTGAGGTAACTGGACAATGCTGTCCCACTGTCTCCTACACTGGTGCTGCTGGCAACAAGGTTGACACCTGGTCCTGCCGTGGCTGTGACACTGTCCTCTGAAGTCTCTCTCCCCGGCTCTTTCCCTTTCACCACCCTCACTGACTCAGTCTGTCTCCTAGAAAATAAATAAGGTGTTTGCCGTACTCCTAACTACCGGTACCCAAAACTACACAATTAATCACAACAGCAATACCATTGCCTTAAACAAATCTTAGTTCAGTCACCAGTTTAAGTTGAGAGTGGGGGTATCCATGGCATTTTCCAATTATGTCCCTATTTTACAAGTCAAAAAAATTGAGAACCTTTCATAATTTTGCCAAACAAAGACTCAACAAACTTACCTGAGACTCCCTGTCTCTGCCAGTCTTTCCCTGCATATCTGTCCCCAGTTCTGCTGTCTGTGTGCCATCTGTTGCCTGCTCTGCCGAATGACATCATTGTGAAACATTTCCATTAGCATTTCTCTTCTTTCTTACGAACATTAACTAGTCTTTGAGATATTCTGCTACTAGGGTTCTTACTTTGCGTTTTGGTGTACTGAAAAATACTCTGATGTCTGTCTTTTTTTCTTTTTCTGCCATTTTTCTACCTGGCTGGCTGCACACACACACACACACACACACAAGTGTGTAGGTTATTTACAGTAGGAGATGGGCTTCTATCATCTTATCTTCTATCATTCTATATGGGCTTCGATCTAAAAAGGTAGGTAGCAAATGTAAAACGGATTGCAGTGAAAAGAGTTGACAGCTGTATGAGTTCACCATTCACACAACATATGTTGCAACCTTTTGTAATTGTAATATAGTTTGTTTCATATTGGCTGGCTTCCAACAATAGCTGAATTTGCAAAGCTAGCAAGCACCAATTCCGTTTCTGTGGTGTTTGCTATAATCTTTGCTACCTGGTTAAATAAAGGTGAAATAAAATAAAAAATTTAAAAAGTTCCCTAGCAACACTTTAGCTTTTGCAACGAGACCATTAAATATATTTAAGACAATGGTAGAAGATCACAGGGACTTTGAAGCACTACAGCTGCATGCTGATCTTGGAATAAACTGACGATAGAAAAAATTCCATCTTTGACGACGACACATAAAATGGAATAGGTACTAGCTAGCTTGATAGTTAATGTTTGCTTTAGTTTGTGCGCTAGCTCTGCAAATTCAGCTAGTGTGTGTGAACCCTGCCAACATTTAAAAAAAACATTGCTATGCCGTGATTGACTGGATTAACCTCACGTCATTGAGTGTCTTTCAGACAGTAGATACGAACCCTCTGTTACCTTGCCAGCTAAGGAACTGGCAGTGGATCAAACCATTGTGAGTCAAAGGGCGGGGGGTCGCAATCTTTTTTAATTTAAAAACGTGCTATTAAGTGTCTATAATCAGTATAGAATCAATCTTTAGGATGTTTTTAACATAAATAATCATAAATGTCATCCGTGTGGCCTCTAATCTATAATCAGGACAAGTGTGTATTGTTAATATTATTGAAATTACATAGTTATGTTTACAGTGATATATTGGGGGGGACAAATCAACATTTTCCCAGGATGGGGGGTCGTGTCCCCCCTGGGATTTCCGCCTATGAGTAAATCTGAAGTAGGGCTGGCCGATATATCGAATTAATTGGATTCATTTGAGTATATGTAATAGCGCAAAATTCCAAATGCCTGTATTGCAAGTGTGTAACGATATGCGCTGAGAGTCGAGAAGCAAGTTCAAGGAGTGAGAGTTTTAATAAATAAACATAACATAATACAAAAAAATAAACAATAACAATGCACAGACATTGAACTGAAACAGAAACAACGCCTGGGGTAGGAACCAAAGGGAGTGACATAAATAGGGAAGAGTAATCAGGGAGGTGATGGAGTCCAGTTGAGTGATGACGTGCAGGTGCGCGTAACAATGGTGACAGGTGTGCGCCATCACGAGCAGCCTGGTGAACTAGAGGCCGGAGAGGGAGTACAAGTGACAAAGTATCACTTTTTTTTTAAACATATTTTTATTTATTAGTTTATTTCCACTTGTTCTCATGTTGTCTTTTTGGTCTCATCTCCATTCCATTCTGTGCCGTGTGCTCCTTCCCATTTACTCACACACACCAAGCCCCTCCCCCTGCCAATCACAACAACAAAGATGAGAGATCTCTAACTCACTATTTGCGTTTGAGGTTTGGTCCAACAGAATCAATCATATGGACATTGAGACATTATTGTATTGTAATAGGAGCAGTGAACCTTTCTAACCATACCCTTATGTCACAACTCCTCAAATTGGGTGCAGAGCAGCCACTACTCAAACAGGACTTCTGAATATTTGATTCTGGAAAATGAATGCTCAGTTTGCCGCATTGCGTTACAAAAAACTGAACTGGCAACTCGTTCTCATTCTGAGAAATAAGGTAGGTCAAGTGATTTCAACATCTGAACTAAGTGGACAGATGAGCATGCTGTTCAAACAGTTGGAGATGGACAGAAGCTAGAAAATAGATCCAGTTAGCTAGCAAATAGATCCAAGTTGGCTCAAATTTAAATATAAAGATAAGCTGACTATTCCTAGCATGTGAGCTTGTGCTTGAGAGATTTGTTTATGAGACCTGCTATAATAAGTTAATCATTATTAGTGAATGTGCACTATGCAGCCACTTTAAACAATGCTACCTTATATAATGTTACTTACCCTACATTATTCATCTCATATGCATACGTAGATACTGTACTCTATATCATCGACTGCATCCTTATGTAATACATGTATCACTAGCCACTTTAACTATGCCACTTGGTTTACATACTCATCTCATATGTATGTACTGTACTCGATATCATCTACTGTATCTTGCCTATGCTGCTCTGTACCATCACTCATTCATATATCCTTATGTACATATTCTTTATCCCCTTACACTGTGTATAAGACAGTAGTTTTTTTTGAATTGTTAGTTCGATTACTTGTTCGTTATTACGGCATTGTCGGAACTAGAAGCACAAGCATTTCGCTACACTCGCATTAACATCTGCTAACCATGTGTATGTGACAAATCAAATTTGAGTTGATTTGATTTGCATGCATGGTTCTGGTTGAATTTATAACAAAAAGGGCCTTTAAATGTACAACAAAGCTTAGTTAGAGAAAACGTTATTATTAAATCAAGATACGGTGTATTCGGAAACAATTAAGACCCCTTGACTTTTTCCACATTTTGTTAAATTATTCTATATAGACTTATATTAGACTTATTCTAAAATGTCAATATTTTTTTTACTCATTTGTCAATAGCCCAAAATGACAAAGCAAAGGTGTGAGCTCAGACGTGTCCTGTTTCCATTGATCATCCTTGAGATGTTTCTACAACTTGATTGGAGTCCACTTGTGGTAAATTCAATTGATTGTACATGATTTGGAAAGGCACACACCTGTCTATATAAGGTCCCGCAGTTGACAATGCATGTCAGAGCTAAAACTAAGCCATGACAACGAAGAACAGGATTGTGTCGAGGCACAAATCTGGGGAAGGGTACCAAAAAAATTCTGCAGCATTGAAGGTCCCCAAGAACACAGAGGCCTCCATCATTCCTAAATGGAAGAAGTTTGGAACCACCAAGACTCTTCCTAGACCTGTCTGCCTGGTGAAAATTAGCAATCTGGGGAGAAGGGCCTTGGTCAGGGAGGTGACCAAAAACCAAGCTCCAGAGTTCTTCTGTGGAGATGGGAGAACCTTCCAAAAGGACAACCATCTCTGTAGAACTCAGCCAGACACAAGCCACTCCTCACTAAAAGGCACATGACGGCACTCTTGGACTTGGACTTTGCCAAAAGGCACCTAAAGGACTCGCAGACCATGAGAAACAAGATTTTCTGGTCTGATGAAACCAAGATTGAACTCTTTGGCCTGAATGCCAAGCATCACATCTGGAGAAAACCTGGCACCCTCCCTATGGTGAAGCATGGTGGTGGCAGAATCATGAGGTGGGGATGTTTTTCAGTGGCAGAGACATGGAGACCACTCAGGATCGAGGAAAAGATGAACGGAGCAAAGTACCGAGAGATGCTTGATGAAAAGCTGTTCCAGAGTGCTCAGGACCTCAGACTGGGGAAAAATGTCACATTCCAACAGGACAATGACCCTAAGCACACAGCCAAGACAACGCAGGAGTGGCTTCGGGACAAGTCTCTGAATGTCCTTGAGTGGCAATTTTAGCATGTAAGTCTTGGTGTGGCAAAAGAAAATGGGGGATGCACGCCAGCAAAGCCACTACACAACACAACACTAAACAATACATGTTTCTCTGGCATCCTACATAATTTAGGAGATTTAAGACATTTTTGGATTCACGTTGTTGTGATGTTTATTTGCTGTGTAATGTTTATGTCCAATGGCTGATGAGCACCGAGACATTTTATCTCTAATTTCTCTTCATATGATAAGGATTGAAAAGCCAGTAGATTGTTGACTTGATACATGGTGACAACTGCTAGCTTGCAAGCTAAGATTTTGAAAGTATGATGTTGACATGATCAGTCTTTTCAAATCTACTGTAAATATAACATTATTTGATGCCATTCTATCTGTGGCCAATTACTATGAGCCTTGTTGGATGGGCACTTCTAATATAATCTATGGCAGAACCAAAGGGTTTATAATTTTTTAGTTCTAACCTTAGACAATGGGGTGACAAGCAAAACAGGCAAGCCCCTCCCCCCCAAAATATATATTTTTTAAATAAATTGTGGCCCATACAGAGCCCGAATTTGAACCCGATCGAACATCTCTGGAGACGTGAAAATAGCTGTGCAGTGAACCACCCCATCCAACCTGACAGAGCTTGAAAGGATCTGCAGAGAAGAATTGGAGAAACTCCCCAAATAAATACATGTGTGCCAAGCTTGTAGCGTCATATCGAAGACTCAAGGCTGTAATCGCTGCCAAAGGTGCTTCAACAAAGTACTGAGTAAAGCGTCTGAATATTTACGTAATTGTGACGTCATTTTCTTCTAAATTTGCAAAAAATAAATAAAATGTTTTCACTTTGTGTGTATTGGGGTATTGTGTGTAGATTGATGAGGGCAAAAAACTATGTAATCCCTTTTAGAATAAACGTAACGCAACAAATGTGGAAAAAGTCAAGGGCTCTGAATACTTTCCAAATGCACTATATATCATTAATCATCCATAAGTTGGAAAAAATCAAGATGATTTTTAGGCAATATCACCCAGCCCTAAAAAAACGTACAGCAGGTTCACCTTCCAGCAGGACAATGACCCTAAGCATACAGTACTGCTAAAGCAACGCTTGAGTGGTTTAGGGGGAAACATTTAAATGTCTTGGAATGGCCTAGTCAAAGCCCAGACCTCAATCCAATTGAGAATCTGTGGTATGACTTAAAGATTTATGTTCACCAGCGGAACCCATCTAACTTGAAGGAGCAGTTTTGCCTTGAAGAATGGGCAAAAATCCCAGTGGCTACATTTGCCAAGCTTATAGAGACAAACCCTAAGAGACTTGCAGCTGTAATTGCTGCCAAAGGTGGCTCTATAAAGTATTGACTTCGGGGAGGGGGGGATGAATAGTTATGCAAGCTCAAGTTTTCCCTTTTTTTTGTGTTATTTCTTGTTTATTTCACCCCCAAAAAATATTTTGCATCTTAAAAGTGGTAGGCATGTCAAATGTCAAATGATACACCCCCCCCCCCCCCCCCCCCAAATTCATTTTAATTCCAGGCTGTAAGGCAACAAAATAGGAAAATGCCAAGGGGGTGAATACATTCGCAAGCCACTGTATTAATGTCTCCTATCAATTATTTTAGTATTTTTTTTAAAGGCAAGTCAGTTAAAAACCTCTTCATCCTACTTGAGACATTTGCGTCCCAACTAGACATCTGGAAATGCAAATGCGCTACGCTACATGCTAATAGCACTCGTTAAAACTCAAACGTTCATTAAAATACACATGCAGGGTATTGAATTAAAGCTACACTCGTTGTGAATCTAGCCAACAAGTCAGATTATTAAAATGCTTTTCGGCGAAAGCATGAGAAGCTATTATAAGAGAGCATGCAACACCACGAAATACCTGAATGCTACGTAAACAAAAGATTTCGCGTAGCCGGCGCTACCCACATAGCATAAATAAAATATAAAACTTTCATTACCTTTGAAGATCTTCTTTGTTGGCACTCCTATATGCCCCATAAACATCACTATTGGGTCTTTTTTTCGATTAAATCGGTCCATATATACCTAAAATAGCCATCTATGGAAACTGTGTGATTCAGAAAAAAACACAGTTTGAAAACGCTACGTCTTTTTTTTTAATTAAAAAAGTCGACGATAAACTTTCACAAAACACTTCGAAATACTTTTCTAATCCAACTTTAGGTATCAGTAAACATTAATAATCTATCAAAATGACCACTGGGCGATGTGTCTTCAATAGCTCCACGATTTCAAATCATCAAAAATCTCTCTTCCAAACCTTCCAGTCGGAGACCGGATGGAAAGTGATCTCCCAGGTTGGTTTGCCCAAGAAATAAACAGCTCGAAAATGACGAGACTGGCGACATCGTGTGGAAGCTGTAGGGATTGCAACCTTTGCCATAAGTAATATGGTTTCCATTTAACAAACAATTGAACTGGCGGATTGATACTTTTTTCAGTTTTCAGTGACCAGATTTTCTTGCGCTTTTCGCTGAAACACACGCTCTGTGGTGATTTAACCAGTTTTAGAAACGTCAGAGTGTTTTCTATACACACATACTAATCATATGCATATACTATATTCCTGGCATGAGTAGCAGGGCGCTGAAATGTTGCGCGATTTTTAACAGAATGTTCGAAAAAGTAGGGGGTAGGAGCAACAGGTTATTAAGAGCAAATTCTTATGACGGCCGAGGAACAGTGGGTTAACTGCCTTGTTCAGGGACAGAATGACAGATTTTTACCTTGTCAGCTCAGGGATTCAATCTAGCAACCTTTCGGTTACTGGCCCACCGCTCTAACCACTAGGCTACCTGTCGCCCCAAATTACTTCTGAATTTTCTCCCAGAACACCAGCTGACTTACAGCTCCACCCATGAACAGAACCATTCATCATCAGATGAATTGGTGATGTTAGCCTGTTGCAATTGCTGTGGATGACAGTCCTGCATCGGGTCGGATTTCCGCGGTTCCCCGCAGTTGATCCACATAAAAAAATCAGCTGGTGGGCGGAATGAAAACATTCTTTCAACCTGAGAGGTCGGCTCACGGTTCAGAACAATTATATTGCAGGTCGGAATTTTTTTAAATCAAGATGTTGAGGCAGACATAGTACCTTCAGAAAGTATTCACATCCCTTTTCTTTTTCCACATTTTGTTGTGTTATAGCCTGAATATGGCTTAAATTTAGATTTTGTATCACTGATATACACACAATACCCCATATTACCAAGGTGCAATTTTGTTTGTAGAACATTTTAGAAATTAACAAAAATTGTAAACCTAAAATGTCTTGAATCAATAAATGTTCAACCCCCTTGTTATGACAAGCCTAAATAAGTTCAGGAGTAAAAATGTGCTTAACAAGTTGCATAATAAGTTGAATGGACTCATTCCATGTTCAATAATAGTGGTTAACATCATTTCTAACTGCTTTTGTAAGAGGGGCGCTGCCGTCAGATAATTGTATGGTATGCTTTTGCCGTAAAGTATTTTTGAAATCTGACAATGCGGCTGGATTAACAAGAAGTTAAGCTTTTAAAACCTCTTAGCGTCCCCTGAGACATCTGCGTCCCACCCAGCCATCTGGAAATGCAAATGCGCTACGCCAAATGCTAATAGCACTCGTTAAAACTCAAACGTTCATTAAAACACACATGCAGGGTACTGAATTAAAGCTACACTCGTTGTGAACCTAGCCATCAAGTCAGATTTTTTAAATGCTTTTCGGCGAAAGCATGAGAAGCTATTATCTGATAGCATGCAACACCCCGAAATACCTGAAGGCGACGTAAACAAAAGAATTAGCGTAGCCGGCTCTACACAAATAGCAGAAATAAAATATAAAACATTCATTACCTTTGACGAGCTTCTTTGTTGGCACTCCTATATGTCCCATAAACATCACTATGGGGTCTTTTTTTTCGATTAAATCGGTCCATATATACCCTAAATATCGATCTATGAAAACTGTGTGATCCAGAAAAAAACACCGTTTCAAAACGCAACGTCATTTTTTAAAATCAAAAAAGTCGACGATAAACTTTCACAAAACACTTCGAAATACTTTTGTAATCCAACTTTAGGTATTAGTAAACGTTAATAATCTATCAAATTGATCACGGGGCGATGTGTATTCAATAGCTCCACGTCTTCAAATCATGTTCGGAAATCTCTCTTCCAAAACTTCCTGTCGGAGACCGGATGGAAAGGGATCTCTCTTCTTCGTTTGACCAAGAAACAACGTCCAGGCAATTGACAAGACTGGCGACATCGTGTGGAAGCTGTAGGACTTGCAATCTCAGCCCCATTTAATTTGGTGTCCCATAGACAATACATGCAAGTGGCGCATTTATATTTTTTTCAGTTTTCAGTGATCAGTTTTTCTTGCGCTTTTCGATGAAACACACGCTCTGTTATAGTCACAGCCGTGATTTAACCAGTTTTAGAAACGTCAGAGTGTTTTCTATCCACACATACGAATCATATGCATATACTATATTCCTGGCATGAGTAGCAGGACGCTGAAATGTTGCGCGATTTTTAACAGAATGTTCGAAAAAGTAGGGGGTAGGCTTAACAGGTTTTAACCCTTTGAGGAAGTTATTAATTACACTTTGGATGGCGTATCAATACAACCAGTAACTACAAAGGCGTACTTCCTAACTCAGTTGCCGGAGAGGAAGATTTCACCATGAGACCAATGGGGATTTTAAAACAGTTACAGAATTGAATGGTTGTATTATAAAAAAAAATGGATTAACAGTATAGTAATTACTCTTCAATACTAACCTAAATGACAGAGTGAAAGGAAGGAAGCCTGTGCAGAATAAAATATTCAATAACATGCATCCTATTTGCAACAAGGAACTTAAGTAATACTGCAAAAAATGTGGCAAAGAAATTAACTTTTTTGTCCTGAATACAAAGCTTTATGTTTGGGGCAAATCCAACAAAACACGTCACTGAGTACCATTCTTCATATTTTCAAGCATGGTGGTGGCTGCATCATGTTATGGGTATGCTTGTCATCGGCAAGGACTAGGGAGTATTTTAGAGGAAAACGTTTGCTTTCCAACAGACAATGGGAGATGAGTTTACCTTTCAGCAGGACAAAAAACTAAAACAGAATACCAAATCTACACTGGAGTTGCTTACCAAGATGACATTGAATGTTCCTGAGTGGCCTAGTTACATTTTGGCTTAAATCTATGGCAAGACTGTCTAGCAATGATCAACAATCAACTTGACAGAGGTTAATTAATAAATAAATAAAATAATGTGCAAATATTGCACAGTCCAGGTGTGCAAAGCTCTTAGACTTACCCAAACAACTCACAGCTGTAATTGCCACCAAAGGTGCTTTTACAACGCATTGACTCAGGGGTGTGAATAATTATGTAATTGAGACATTTCTACACTGAACAAAAATATTATTGCAACATGCAAAAATGTCAAAGATTTTACTGAGGTACAGTTCATAGAAGGAAATCAGTCAATTGAAATAAATTCATTAGGCCCTAATTTATGGATTATAGACTGGGAAGGGGCCCAGCTATAGGTGGGGAGCCAGGCCCAGGCCCAGCCAATCAGAATTAGTTTTTCATCACAAAATGGCTTTATTACAGACAGAAATACTCCTCAGCACAAGGTGCACCTGTGTAATGATCATGCTGTTCAATCACCTTCTTTAATGAGCCACACATTCCAGGTGGATGAATTATCTTGGCAAAGGAGAATATGCACTGTATATGCACACAGCGGATCACAGTGGATCAGGGAACTGTCCATTATTTGTGTGGTGCTGAAACTTGTTACATCCCCCCCATGTGAGAATACGTTGCCAAGTGTAGGCTACTTTCCCTGGCTAGCCTCTTCGGGCTAGGGGGCAGTATTCGGAAGTTCGGAGAGCTGGCGTGCCCAAAGTAAAATGCCTGTTACTCAGGCCCAGGCGCTAGCGTCCCACCTCGCCAACATCCGGTGAAATTGCAGAGTGCGAAATTCAAAATACAATATTCGTAATATTAAACATTCATGAACATACAAGTGTCCTACATCATTTAAAAGCTTAACTTCTTGTTAATCCAGCCGCTTTATCAGATTTCAGAAAGGCTTTACGGCAAAAGCACACCATGCGATTATCTGAGGACAGTGCCCCGCGTACAAAAGCATTACATACCTTTTCCAACCAAGCAGAGGCGTCACAAAAGTCATAAATAGCTATAAAATAAATCACTTACTTTTGAAGATCTTCCTCTGTTTGCAATCCCAAAGGGTTCCAGCTACATCACAAATGGTCCTTTTGTTCAATAAAGACCTTCTTTATATCCCAAAAAAGTCTGTTTAGTTGGCGCACTTGACTCAGCAATCCACCGGTTTCCGTCGTTCAAAATGCAGACAAATGAATCCCAAGGGTTAACAATAAACTTTGTCCAAAGAATTCTAATCAATCTTCAGGTACTCTAATATGTAAATTAACAATACAATTTAAGATGGAGAATAGCATGGTCATTACCGGAGATAAATAATGAAGTGCGCCACAATACTCCAGCCAAAAAGGGAGCCACCTAGAAAAACTACTAATTCTAGCAAATTTGTCAAAAAACAAGCCTGAAACTCTTTCTAAAGACTATTGACATCTACTGGAGCCCTATGAACTGCAATCTGGGAAGTATTCCTTTTATATTCCCATAGACAGCGTTATAATGAGTGGTGATCTCAAAAAATTAAATTCCGGATGGATTCTCCTCGGGTTTTCGCCTGCCTATCAGTTCTATTATACTCACAGACATTATTTTAACACGTTTTAGAAACTTTAGAATGTTTTTTATCCAATACTATCAATTATATGCATAGCCCAGCATCTGGGCCTGAGTAACAGGCAGTTTACTTTGGGCACCTCAGTCATCCAAACTTCCGAATACTGCCCTCAACCCAGAATAATTTAATTATTATGTTAATTCAGGCTTTTGTTCATTTAGACCATACGATACGTATCTAGATACATGGGCTGTGATTATCAGGGCACAAGGTGAGACCCAGATGAAGACACAGGAGGCAGATGGTTGGAGTCTTAGATTTATATTGATCCAAAAAGGGTTGACAAGATAATTGTCGTGGACAGACAAAAGGAAATTGGCAGGGAAAATTGGCGAGCAGGGTCGGGTCCAGGATGTCTTTAACAGGGACCTTTAGCAGGTGAATGCGGAGGGTACTGGGTAACACAAAATGGACAGCAGTGGAACTAAGGACTCCAGATATGGGAAAAGGACCAATGAAGCGGGGGGGACAGTTTGCGGGACTCCACCTGAAGGGTCAGGTCCCGAGTGGAAAGCCATACCCTCTGCCCACTGTGGTAGCAGGAAGCTGTGATCCGACGACGGTCCGCTTGTTGACAATACCTGGAGTTGATCTTGAGAATTGCCACCCGAGCTCTTCTCCAGGTATGTCGACAGTGGCGGACAAACATCTAGGCCTAGAGTACACTGACCTCCTGCTCTTGTTCCGGGAAGAGTGGAGGTTGATACCCCAAAGCACTCAAAAGGAGAGAGTCCTTTGGCCGAACGGGGAAAGGTGTTCCGGGCATACTCCACCCAGACCAGTTGTCGGCTCCAGGTAGTGGGGCTGGTTGAGACCAGGTATCTCAGGGTGGTTTCTAGGTCTTGGATGGCTCGCTCCAACTGGTCGTTGGATTGGGGATGAAATCTGGAGGACAGGCTGGCCGATGACCCGATAAGGGTGCAGAGACCATGTTCCCCGGGAGTCCATGGATCCGGAAGACGTGCAGGCCCCATAAGCTGGGCCATCTCCTTGGCAGAGGGTAGTTTGGGGAGAGGGATGAAATGGGCAGCCTTGGAGAACCGGTTGACTACCGTCAGAATGAAAGTGTTGCCATCAGATGGAGGGAGCCCAGTGACAAAATCCAGAGAGATAGGGGACCAGGGACAGGTAGTGGCTGAAGAAGACCAGAAAGAGCTTGCCGTGGAGTCATGTTCTGAGCACACACTGTGCACACGGTTACAAAGGCAGAGACGTCAGGAACCAGTGTGGGTCACCAGAAATGTTGTCAGGTAAAGGCTAGGGTATGACAGGAACCTGGATGACAGGTCAGCCTTGAGGAATGAGCCCATTCCAGGACCCAGGACCGGACTGAGTTAGGAACTTTGGAGGCCGAGGGTGTGGCAGAGGAACGAACTGTATATGTGGGAGAGGGCATCCGGCTTCACATTTTTGGACCCTGCATGGTAGGAAATGGTGAAGTTGAATCTGGTGAACAATAAAGCCCACCGGGCCTGCCTGGAGTTAAGGCGCTTGGCTGTACGGAGATATTCATATATACATTTTTTTCTGCTCCTTCCAGCCAATGTCTCCACTCTGCCGGACTGAGACGATGAGACAGGAAGGCACAAGGATGGAGCTTCTGGTCCTGTGCAGATCACTGGGACAGAATGGCCCCCACTCCAACATCAGAAGCATCAACCTCGACCACAAATTGACAAGATGGATCCAGATGGACGAGGATGGGTGCTGTGGAGAACCGAAGTTTCAGGTCCGCAAAGGCTTTGTCAACCGCTGGAGACAATGTGAACGGTACTTTGGGAGAGGTGAGTGCCGAGAGGTGGGCCGCCAGAGTGCTGTAACCCCAAATGAAACGGCGGTAGAAATGAGTGAACCCCAGAAAACGTTGCAACTGCACCCTGGATGTAGGCTGAGGCCACTCCACCACCGCTTTCACTTTTTCCTGATCCATTTGGACGTTCCATCAGTGATGACGTATCCCAGAAAAGAGATTGTTGAGCGGTGAAACTCACATTTCTCGGACTTCACAAACAATTGGTTCTCCAGGAGACGCTGAAGGACTTGTCTTACATGAAGAACGTGTTCTTGGGCAGACCCGGAAAAAAACAGAATGTCGCCAAGGTAAACGAACACAAAACGGTTTAGCATGTCCCGGAGTACATCGTTTACCAGAGCCTGAAAAACGGCAGGGGTGTTGGTGAGTCCAAACGGCATGACCTGGTACTCATAATGTCAATTTGCTGTATTAAAGGCTGTCTTCCACTCATCTCCTTTGCATATTTCAGCCACACCCATTGCGTACAGGTGTATACAATTGAGCACACAGCCATGTATTTCTCCATAGACACACATTGGCAGTAGAATGGCCAGTACTGAAGAACTCAGTGACTTTCAACATGGCACCGTCATAGGATGCCACCTTTCCAGCAAGTCAGTTCGTACAATTTCTGCCCTGCTAGAGCTACCCCTTGTCATACCTTGAGTGGTATTGGACACCGTGTATATGGTTTGTCCAGTGCCAATGACTTCCCATTCATTTTTTTCCATTTCAGGGGGGTGTTCCCTTACAACTGTAAATGCTGATTGTGAAACGGAAATGTCTAGGGTCAACAACGGCTCAGCTATGAAGTGGTAGGCCACACAAGCTCACTGAATGAGACTACCGAATGCTGAAATGCATAGCGCGTAAAAATTGTCTGTCCTCAGGTGTAACACTCACTACCGAGTGTTACAACCAAACTACCTCTGGAAGCAATGTCAGCACAAGAATTGTTCGTCGAGAGCTTCATAAAATGGGTTTCCATGGTAGAGCAGCTGCACACAACCCTAAGATCACCATGCACAATGCCAGGTGTTGGCTGGAATGGCTCGCCGCCATTGGATTCTGGAGCGGTGGAAATGCGTTTTTGGAGTGATGAATCATGCTTCACAATCTGGAAGTCACAATGGTCAAATCTGGGATTGGTGGATAGAAAAGGCAGCAGCCAAGTGTGAGTGGGCGTAAGAGAATCCTCGGAGAGTAGATAAACATGTGAATACTTAATGCTGGGTCCTCTCTCTCTCTCTCTCTCTCTCTCTCTCTCTGTGTATCAATTCCCGTCTATCCTGTTGACTGAGTGGGAAGTTAATGGGACCAGCTGCTTTTCCTCTGTATCTGCCAGCTAAGGATTGGTTGGAGCCTGCAATGGCAAACTGTGTTACTGGTCCTCAAGTAAATAAATTGGAAAAACATAAACTATTTATTGATGATTAACCAGCTGGCTGACTCAATTGAGGTTAGAGGACTGTTGATAGCTAAATATGTGTGCTTCATTAACCTGTAAATGTATCCCAGAGAATGTCAGCACAGTGGTATTAAAACTTCAACGGGACCGGTGTCCCCCCTCACAGAGGTTGCAAGTAAGAAGGCATTTCGCAGGACATAGACATATCTAATATGGGCAGAACGCTTAAATTCTGGTTAATCTAACTACACAGTCCAATTTCCAGTAGCTATTACAGTGAAATAATACCAAGCTATTGTTTGAGGAGTGTGCACAGTTATGAACTTGAAAATGTATTAATAAACCAATTAGGCACATTTGGACAGTCTTGATACACCATTTTGAAGAGAAATGCAATGGTTCATTGAATCAATCTAAAACTTTGCACATACACTGCTTCCATCTGGTGGCCAAAATCTAAACTGAGCATAACCTGGAATAGTACATTTAGGCCTTTCTCTTGCATTTCAAAGATGATTTCTTCGTATTATATATTATATTTTACCAGATCTCCTACATTAATTTCACATTTCCTCAAACTTCAAAGTGTTTCCTTTCAAATAGTATCAAGAATATGCATATCCTTGCTTCAGGTCCTGAGCTACAAGCAGTTATTTGGGTATGTCATTTTAGCGGAAAATTGAAAAAAAAAGGTCCGGTCCTTAAGAGTTTTAAATTCCTTGCCACGGTAGTAGCATGGTCATAGAGCGTTAGTAAACACAAGCCTAAATTAGTCATGTACAACTTAGGTAATTGTCTCCAATGCCACAATAGTTCAACAAGTGGCTTGCCCACCCTTCTCCTCAGTCCTCACTATTATTGAAATCATATTCAATAGGAAACAACACCATGGAAATCCATTAGTACAGCTGGCTACACTCCACCCAATCATTTAATGCACGAGAGTCTTCTTTGCCAAGAACAACCATGGCGTGTTGTTGCACTAAGTAGCCTAGTTTCTTCTTTGGGCATCTGTTCTTTTAAAATCTTTTGAATTTTAGCTGTCAAATAGTTAGAGAAGGGATACACAGATATACAGATAAAAGCAGGGCAGTTTTATGGTGTTACTCAGTTTATGGTATGTGCCTGTATTTAGGAGAGATATTATTCTCCCACACTTTAGTTACATCCACTTACATACAACAAAACAAATGTCCATCAAGACCATTCATAGTGAAGTCTGATTTGGGATTATATGCCATGTGTACTACTACTGTAGCAGTAGGACTGTTATTTACTACATGAACATGTCTGGGAACTTGCAGGTACCTTGGTGGAAAAGTGGGGTAACATCTCACAGCAAGAACTGGCAAATCTGGTGCAGTCCATGAGGAGGAGATGCACTGCAATACTTAATGCAGCTGGTGGCCACACCAGATACTGACTGTTACTTTTGATTTTGTTCAGGGACACATTATTCCATTTCTGTTAGTGACATGTCTGCGGAACTTGTTCACTTTCTGTTTATTTAATTTTATTTTTTATTTCACCTATATTTAACCAGGTAGGCTAGTTGAGAACAAGTTCTCATTTGCAACTGCGATCTGGCCAAGATAAAGCATAGCAGTGAGTGTGAACAGACAACAGAGTTACACATGGAGTAAACAATTAACAAGTCAATAACACAGTAGAAAAAAAAGAGTGTATATACATTGTGTGCAAAAGGCATGAGGAGGTAGGCGAATAATTACAATTCTGCAGATTAACACTGGAGTGATAAATGATCAGATGGTCATGTACAGGTAGAGATATTGGTGTGCAAAAGAGCAGAAAAGTAAATAAATATAAACAGTATGGGGATGAGGTAGGTCAAATTGGGTGGGCTATTTACCGATAGACTATGTACAGCTGCAGCGATCGTTTAGCTGCTCAGATAGCAGATGTTTGAAGTTGGTGAGGGAGATAAAAGTCTCCAACTTCAGCGATTTTTGCAATTCGTTCCAGTCACAGGCAGCAGAGAACTGGAACGAAAGGCAGCCAAATGAGGTGTTGGCTTTAGGGATGATCAGTGAGATACACCTGCTGGAGCGCGTGCTACGGGTGGGTGTTGCCATCGTGACCAGTAAACTGAGATTTACCTAGCATGGACTTGTAGATGACCTGGAGCCAGCGGGTCTGGCGACGAATATGTAGCGAGGGCCAGCCGACTAGAGCATACAGGTCGCAGTGGTGGGTGGTATAAGGTGCTTTAGTAACAAAACGGATGGCACTGTGATAAACTGCATCCAGTTTGCTGAGTAGAGTATTGGAAGCTATTTTGTAGATGACATCGCCGAAGTCGAGAATCGGTAGGATAGTCAGTTTTACTAGGGTAAGTTTGGCGGCATGAGTGAAGGAAGCTTTGTTACGGAATAGAAAGCCGACTCTAGATTTGATTTTAGATTGGAGATGTTTGAGTCTGGAAGGAGAGTTTTCAGTCTAGCCAGACACCTAGGTACTTATAGATGTCCACATATTCTAGGTCGGAACCATCGAGGGTGGTGATGCTAGTCGGGCGTGCGGGTACAGGCAGCGAACGGTTGAAAAGCATGCGTTTGGTTTTACAAGCGTTTAAGAGCAGTTGGAGGCCACGGAAGGAGTGTTGTATGGCATTGAAGCTCGTTTGGAGGTTAGATAGCATAGTGTCCAAGGACGGGCCGGAAGTATACAGAATGGTGTCGTCTGCGTAGAGGTGGATCAGGGAATCGCCCGCAGCAAGAGTAACATCATTGATATATACAGAGAAAAGAGTCGGACCGAGAATTGAACCCTGTGGCACCCCCATAGAGACTGCCAGAGGACCGGACAGCATGCCCTCCGATTTGACACACTGAACTCGAGATGGTCAGTGACCTGTTTGTTGACTTGGCTTTCGAAGATCTTAGATAGGCAGGGCAGAATGGATATAGGTCTGTAACAGTTTGGGTCCAGGGTGTCTCCCCCTTTGAAGAGGGGGATGACTGCGGCAGCTTTCCAATCCTTGGGGATCTCAGACGATATGAAAGAGAGGTTGAACAGGCTGGAAATAGGGGTCTCAGTTGTTGAATCTTGTTATGTTCATACAAATATTTATGTTAAGTTTGCTGAAAATAAACGCAGTTGACAGTGAGAGGACGTTTCTTTTTTTTGCTGAGTTTATATAAATACTTTATTTGTATAATTTTATCCCAACTCCGTCAACTACACCTACCATAAATGTCGTTCTTGATAGAACTTCACCTCTATTTTTAAAACGCTCCATGTTGAATCATATATCATTCAAAAGCTTGTTTTCCGGAGCATATTGATAGTTAGTCCATACATGGCTATATCCTTTGTAGACAGTACTTCATGCTGAAATATGAGTAATTTTCTGACATCCAATTGGTTACTGGCATTTAAAGGCCCTTCCGGCAACCTGATTGGTTAAAATGCCTCACGTGCTGCACAGCACTTTCTGTTTTGAAAATATCTCCCGTGAAGAATCCACATAAAGAGAGAGAAAATGAGACAATCTCTAAGAATATAACTACAGTATGTGAATAAAAATAGGCGATCTCAGTTAGCCAATGCGAGTAAAGCAGTGAATTAAATAAAACATTTGCCTGATCAGCCAATCGAGGCAGTGGCAGCACGTTGAGGAGCAAATTAGTTAAGATGAAGATGACAACCAGCAGAGATCAACCAGACAGCAGACAGCCAACAGTGGCTTTTATTCCGCGTCACAAATAAACCAACTTGTACATGATTTGATTTGCCCTAAGTGTCTAAACACTGGACTGAAAATCACCGTACACCCCACCAACCAGTGATTCTGTAATTCTGTCGTGATAGAATGTGCAGACTGAAGGTGACCGTGATGAATTTAGGAGGAGTGTTTACACTTTCTCCAGGAGTGGCATTTGATATAAATGTTTGGATGGTTCCTGCAGCCCATGGACTTGGACTTGGTTATGCAGCTCTAAAGAATATAAGCAAAGGGATTTGCGTTTCAGCTCACATCAGACACATGGCAGGAGAGTGACAGGTAAATAAAAGGAGAGAGTGGCCCATTATTGTCAGGCGACTTGATATGTATAAACAATATTTATTTCCTTGCTCCAGCAAAAATATTCAAAGTTAATTAAACAGAGTGATAGGAAAACATACATACATACATACAATGAGACTGTCACATAGGCCTAAAGTGTCATAGCTACATGTCTAAACAAAAGACTCTGCTATGCAAGTAACTACGTATTTCAATAGAACGTTTTGATGTCACTGCGACAGCTGTTGATAGACGTAGCTGGTAAATTCGCTCTGGCTATCTACTGCAATATCTGAGCACTCTCGTCTGAGTGTGCCAGAGCGCATAATAACTGACAAATTTACGAACGCTCAACACCCGTTAAAAATGGTCGGTGTCGGTAAATGCTGGTTAAAAAAAGTAATTCAATTGTTGCCAGCTGCACAGTTACAGTCACCAATGCTCTGGATAACATAAAAACAGCCGAAACAGCTCTGCTAAGGTGAGTAAAATGGTCAGTGAGCTGTTCTCTCATTTGTTAGCCAGTTATCTTAGGCGCTTGACTGATGTTGTTAGGTCAGACGGCTTCTGTCTGGTCACTCTACCATAAAGGCCTGATTGGTGGAGTACTGTAGAGATGGTTGTCCTTCTGGAAGGTTCTCCCATCTTCACAGAGGAACTCTAGAGCTATGTCCGAGTGACCATCAGGTTCTTGGTCACCTCCCTGACCAAGACCCTTCTCCCCCGATTGCTCAGTTTGGCTGGTCGGCCAGCTCTAGGAAAAGTCTTGGTAGTTCCAAACTTCTTCTGTGTTCTTGGGGAGCTTCAATGTTGCAGAAATTCTGTTGCCCTTCCCCAGATCTGTGCCTCAACACAATCCTGTCTCGGATCTATACTGACAATTCCTTTGACCTCATGCCTTGGATTTTGCTCTGACATGCACTGTCAATAGTGTGCAGCTTTCCAAATCATGTCCAATCATGAATTTACCACAGTTATAGAAACATCTCAAGGATGATCATTGGAAACAGGATGCACCTGAGCTTAATTTTGAGTCTCATAGCAAAGGTTCTGAAAACGTATGTAAATAAGGTATTTCTGTTTTTTAATACATTTGCAAAAATGTCTAGTGCTGCAGTGATGTGACTCTACAACAGCACCCTCGATTTAGAGGCGGCTTATGGTAGAGAAATGAGCATTCAATTTACTGGCAACAGCTCTGATGGACATTCCTTCAGTCAGCATGCCAATTTCACAATTTATGTGGCATTGTGTTGTGCTGTTTAATCAGCTTCAGTTGGATGGATTATATTGGCAAAGGAGAAATGCTCACTAATAGGGTTGTAAACACATTTCTGCACACAATTTGAATGAAATATGATTTTTGTGCATATGGAACATTTCTGGGATCTTTTATTTAAGCCCATGAAACATGGGACCAACACTTTACATGTTCCGTTTATATTTTTTTCAGTATAGTTTATACCTATTTCATGTCAATGCAAAAAGAGTCACACTATTATGTTAGATAGTTGAACCTCTATACTCACTTGTTGGGGTGATAGCACAGCTATGGAGTTTCATTATTGAGGCTAATATTGCTGTGAGCAGATTTTTTCATCAGAACTCCCTTTTCCTGATTTAAATTCTAGTTCTTTTAACACCTCTATCTTTCTGTTCTATTAACATTCTAGTAACACCTTCCTCTCATCGTTCCAGTAACACCTTCCTCTCAATCAGGGCGCTAGGTAGCCTAGTGGTTAGAGTGTTGGGTCAGTAACCAAAAGTTTGCTAGATTAAATCCCTGAGTTGACAATCCCTGAGTTGAAGAAGGCAGTTAACCCACTATTCATAGGCTTTCATTGTAAATAAGAACGTGCTCTTAACTGACTTGCCTAGTTAAATAAAGTTAACAAATGTTTTATCTCACCCTGGTTTGACCACGAGCCACTGGGAGCAACTGACATACAGAGGAGTGCGCTTTAATTCTAAAGAGAATAAATAGGAGGGTGATTATCTCAATGCAGGTTGTGCATCCCCTCACTGGCTCCTGCACACACAGAGACAGTAAATGTTGTTGTAACTGTTTTCTTTGACTGCTCTCTCTTTTCCCTTTGTTTGGATTTGTGCTGAGAGAGAGAACAGAGAGAGAGCGCTGGCCACTTTGGTTTGAATAGAGCTCAGACTGGAGCTGGAGCATGACGTCACACACCCTGCCTCTCAGGTTTCAGCAGCATTTTTACTCCAGGCTGCAACCACACCACATGGTACGTGGGCAGGGAGCAAGGCTCCAGGCATCTTGACAGCTGTTTCGCTTTACTTCCTCGCGAGCTCTGTGCCATCGTAGTGCTCTTCACAGGAGACGCTTCATAGCAAGGAACTATCTTTCCACTTGTTATATTTTTTCCTTGAACTCTTCTACACTGCTGTTTCTCTCCTGCCGACCAACAACTGATGTTCTGTTGTTCTGTTCCGCATCTGGATAAGGGTTTAGAAGATTCCTCTTCGCTAATAGATTACCCACTGACCGAAGATATTATTGCACCACCTGTCTGGATTTTTTGTGGAAGCTTTTCATTGTAAGTAGATGTGTAATTTTGCAATGCTGGTTTGGCTATTTATGGCGCTGTTTGTGTTTGCATTCGATTGGAATAGCACATTAGCGTAATTGTGTGTGTGTGATAGACGTAAGATGCTAGTTCATTATGTAATAGCGATTTTGATGTCATTTTCACGCATTGGCAGTGGTGGAAAAGGTATCAAATTGTCATACTTGATGAAAGTAAAGATACCTTAATAGAAAATGACTCAAGTAAAAGTGAAGGTCACCCAGTAAAATACTACTTGAGTGAAAGTTTAAAAGTATTTGGTTATAGATACACGTAAGTATCGAACGTAAACGTTAAAGTATTAGTCATTTCAAATGCCTTATATTAAGCAATATAAGGCATTTATATTATTATTTTATTTATTTACGGATCGCCAGGGGCACACTCCAACACAGACCTCATTTACAAATTAAGCATTTGTGTTTAGTTAGTCCGCCGGATCAGAGGGGGAAGGGATGACCAGGGATGTTCTCTTGATAAGTGTGTGAATTGGACCATTTTCTGTCCTGTATTCAAACTGTAACGATTTACTTTTGGGTGTCAGGGAAAACGTATGGAGTAAAACGTACATTATTTCATTATTTTCTCTAGGAATGTGGTGAAGTCGAAGTTGTTAAAAATATAAATAGTAAAGTAAAGTACAGATACACCCCCCCCCCCCCAAAAACAAAAAATATAAGAAAACACTCCAGACCTCTGCAGGTTTGAAAACATGTTATCTTTGTTTGCGTAGAGTATGCATTATGTTTTGTCGATGTGTTGAATGTTGTTCAACTCTTGATGTCAGTTGCAAAATGTGTTTAGTTGGCTGTGACTGGCTGTGACTGTTGCTTCTACATTTTGTTTGTATTTTATTACATAGGGATGTCATTACCGTGTCTCAAATGCAAATTAGCAAAGCTGTTATTGCTGTGCCATTTTCAAAATGTTCGACCTACAGTGTATTGATGGATAGATTTTCAAGCTCTTGGAATACAGGGAAAAGTGAGTTTTTCCAGACTGCATTCCAAAGCTTTATGACCAAATCATGATTTATTTTGTTTTTCTCTGTGAAAAGCAGGAAGTTGTCTGTTATTTACTGTCAATTTGGCCATAATTGCAGCATTAGTTTCCCACCCACTCTCTCTATCTATGCCTCAGATCAATGACCTGAAAAGGACTTCTCTAATAGTATGGCTGCACCCTCTGTCAATTCAATTCAAGGGGCTTTATTGGCATGGGAAACATATGTTACCATTGCCAAAGCAAGTGAAATAGATAATAAACAATACAAATCAACAGTAAACATGACACTCACAGAAGTTCCAAAATAATAAAGACATTTCAAATGTCAGTTGTGGCCAAAAGTTTTGAGAATGATACAAGTATACATTTTCACAAAGTTTGCTGCTTCAGTGTCTTTAGATAATTTTGTCAGATACTGAAGTATAATTACAAGCGTTTCATAAGTGTCAAAGGCTTTTATTGACAATTACATGAAGTTGATGCAAAGAGTCAATATTTGCAGTGTTGACCCTTCTTTTTCAAGACCTCTGCAATACCGCCCTGGCATGCTGTCAATTAACTACTGGGCCACATCCTGACCTGATGGCAGCCTATTCTTGCATAATCAATGCTTGGAGTTTGTCAGAATTTGTGGGTTTTTGTTTGTTCTCTTCAAGGATTTACCACATTGTTCTCAATGGGATTAAGGTCTGGGGAGTTTTCTGGCCATGGACCCCAAAATATCGATGTTTTGTTCCCCGAGCAACTTAGTTATCACTTTTGCCTTATGTCAAGGTTCTCCATCATGCTGGAAAATGCATTGTTTGTCACCAAACTGTTCCTGGATGGTTGGGAGAAGTTGCTCTCGGAGGATGTGTTGGTATCATTCTTTATTCATGGCTGTATTCTTAGGCAAAATTGTGAGTGAGCCAACTCCCTTGGCTGAGAAGCAACCCCACACATGAATAGTCTCAGTGGGTGGGTGGTTGGGAGCCGGCATGTCCATGGGATCAGGCCATGACTGGATGACCGGAGCTGGCAGGGTAGGCAGGGCAGGAGAGAGGGAAAGTCTGCTGGAGACTGGGGTCAGAGGGAGTTCCTCTCACAGGTTCACACTCAGAAGTTAGAGCCCGAGAGAGTAGCCTAGGCTATAGGCTCCACAGATACATTGGGAGTGCGAAGCAGAAGCTTACGGATAGATAGAGGATACTTACTGCAAGATAGCTGGAAAGGATAGTCACTAGTGTCCGTATACTTACTGCATGTGAACTGGTGTGTTTTCATGCATGGCCCGGTGAAGAAGGAAGAGGATCAGGATGTTGAAGTTCACTACAACACACTGCTCCAGGTGTGTAATGCACTTAACTGCATACATGTGTCCTCTGCACTGCTTTGGGCTAAAAGGGAATCTTCCAGAGGGTCTAGTGGTGCTAGAATTTCTCCTGCAGTGATCCATTGCAACCTCTTGTATTTATGCACTGCATCTGTAGGCTAGGCTACTTCTTACTGCCTTCATTGTCCTCGATTTCTTAGTTTTTTTGAGAGGCAAATGGTACTCTGAAGAGAATGGATTAGCCTGCTAAAGAAAGGAATGCTATTCTGTATTTGAGCGTGTGGTTTGCTCCTGTTCACCCCTCTGGATGTTTCTATTGTGTTCAACTTTACAAATAATAAATCTACAAATCTATGTTTACAAGAGCTTTTCTCTTGTCTGTTTTCTGTTCATTTTAGTTTTCTGTTTTATAAGTCCAGACAGGTCAGGGTTTAATAACAAAGGCTTTACTGTTATGTTATATTCCCCAACTCCCCTGGTGTGTGTGCTTCTGTGCGTGTGCGTCTGGTGCATGTGTGTGCTGGTGTTTGTGGGTGACTGAGTGACCCAGGGTAATGTGGATGTGGAGCTTTCACCTCACTGATACATTCCCTGACTAGCACAGTACAGTGTGATCTGATCACCCCATAAAGGCTGTCTGCAGCATCCTAAATCACAAACTCTACCATTTTAGAATCCTGACCTCAAGGATGGGTACAGTAAAATGGCAAAAGCGGATGCCAAGAGGGCATGTTTTATAGTGGGGCAGCTTAGCAAAACAATCATTTATTCTGTGATAAAAGTACCAAATTTGGTTGTTTTATGTACCCTGAAAATATGTTGATTTGGAGCCACTCCAGACTTGGCCCCTGGTGGTGTGGAAGCATTTTTTTTGTCAATTCAGAAGGACTGTTTTTAAGATTAAGGCTCCAAATTTGGCACAGAGAGAATGTTGGACCCTGAAAATACGTAAATTAGGAGCCACCACAGATATAGCATCTTGGGGCCATAGCATCTTACACAATGGCCACTGTTGGTAATACAATGTTAAAGTTCTGAAGGCCTTTTTAGAGAAAAACACACCAAATTTGGCACAGAGGTAGATTTATCTACCCTGAAATGATTTAGATATCGAGCCACCACAGATTTGGCGCTGTGGCAAACATCTTTGAAAATAGCCACCAGCAGTACCATTGTTTTACAATTCAGAAATAATATTTTAAGATAAAGGCTCTACAAACAAGTTTGTTTGCTATATTTCGAATGAGAGTTAGATTATTTGTGACATAGATTTAAAATGATTTTGGTCCGGCTGGTTTCACATTGCCAAATGCCAAACAAACTAAAATGCATATACAAAACAACATGTTAATCAAATCAAATCAAATTTATTTATATAGCCCTTCGTACATCAGCTGATATCTCAAAGTGCTGTACAGAAACCCAGCCTAAAACCCCAAACAGCAAGCAATGCAGGTGTAGAAGCACGGTGGCTAGGAAAAACTCCCTAGAAAGGCCAAAACCTAGGAAGAAACCTAGAGAGGAACCAGGCTATGTGGGGTGGCCAGTCCTCTTCTGGCTGTGCCGGGTGGAGATTATAACAGTACATGGCCAAGATGTTCAAATGTTCATAAATGACCAGCATGGTCGTATAATAATAAGGTAGAACAGTTGAAACTGGAGCAGCAGCACAGTCAGATGGACTGGGGACAGCAAGGAGTCATCATGTCAGGTAGTCCTGGGGCATGGTCCTAGGGCTCAGGTCCTCCGAGAGAGAGAGAGAAAAAAGAGAGAATTAGAGAGAGCATATGTGGGGTGGCCAGTCCTCTTCTGGCTGTGCCGGGTGGAGATTAAAACAGAACATGGCCAAGATGTTCAAATGTTCATAAATGATCAGCATGTTCGAATAATAAGAAGGCAGAACAGTTGAAACTGGAGCAGCAGCACGGCCAGGTGGACTGGGGACAGCAAGGAGTCATCATGTCAGGTAATCCTGGGGCATGGTCCTAGGGCTGAGGTCCTCCGAGAGAGAGAAGGAGAGAATTAGAGAACGCACACTTAGATTCACATAGGACACCGAATAGGACAGGAGAAGTACTCCAGATATAACAAACTGACCCTAGCCCCCTGACACATAAACTACTGCAGCATAAATACTGGAGGCTGAGACAGGAGGGGTCAGGAGACACTGTGGACCCATCCGAGGACACCCCCGGACAGGGCCAAACAGGAAGGATATAACCCCACCCACTTTGCCAAAGCACAGCCCCCACACCACTAGAGGGATATCTTCAACCACCAACTTACCATCCTGAGACAGGGCCGAGTATAGCCCACAAAGATCTCCGCCATGGCACAACCCAAGGGGGGGCGCCAACCCAGACAGGATGACCACATCAGTGAATCAACCCACTCAGGTGACGCACCCCTTCCAGGGACGGCATGAGAGGGCCCCAGTAAGCCAGTGACTCAGCCCCTGTAATAGGGTTAGAGGCAGAGAATCCCAGTGGAAAGAGGGGAACCGGCCAGGCAGAGACAGCAAGGGCGGTTCGTTTCTCCAGAGCCTTTCCGTTCACCTTCACACTCCTGGGCCAGACTACACTCAATCATATGACCCACTGAAGAGATGAGTCTTCAGTAAAGACTTAAAGGTTGAGACCGAGTTTGCGTCTCTGACATGGGTAGGCAGACCGTTCCATAAAAATGGAGCTCTATAGGAGAAAGCCCTGCCTCCAGCTGTTTGCTTAGAAATTCTAGGGACAATTAGGAGGCCTGCGTCTTGTGACCGCAGCGTACGTGTAGGTATGTACGGCAGGACCAAATCAGAGAGATAGGTAGGAGCAAGCCCATGTAATGCTTTGTAGGTTAGCAGTAAAACCTTGAAATCAGCCCTTGCTTTGACAGGAAGCCAGTGTAGAGAGGCTAGCACTGGAGTAATATGATCACATTTTTTGGTTCTAGTCAGGATTCTAGCAGCCGTATTTAGCACCAACTGAAGTTTATTTAGTGCTTTATCCGGGTAGCCGGAAAGTAGAGCATTGCAGTAGTCTAACCTAGAAGTGACAAAAGCATGGATTAATTTTTCTGCATAATTTGTGGACAGAAAGTTTCTGATTTTTGCAATGTTACGTAGATGGAAAAAAGCTTGATATGTTCTTCAAAAGAGAGATCAGGGTCCAGAGTAATGCCGAGGTCCTTCACAGTTTTATTTGAGACGACTGTACAACCATTAAGATTAATTGTCAGATTCAACAGAAGATCTCTTTGTTTCTTGGGACCTAGAACAAGCATCTCTGTTTTGTCCGAGTTTAAAAGTAGGAAGTTTGCAGCCATCCACTTCCTTATGTCTGAAACACATGCTTCTAGCAAGGGCAATTTTGGGACTTCACCATGTTTCATTGAAATGTACAGCTGTGTGTCATCCGCATAGCAGTGAAAGTTTACATTATGTTTTCGAATAACATCCCCAAGAGGTAAAATATATAGTGAAAACAATAGTGGTCCTAAAACGGAACCTTGAGGAACACCGAAATTTACAGTTGCTTTGTCAGAGGACAAACCATTCACAGAGACAAACTGATATCTTTCCGACAGATAAGATCTAAACCAGGCCAGAACTTGTCCGTGTAGACCAATTTGAGTTTCCAATCTCTCCAAAAGAATGTGGTGATCGATGGTATCAAAAGCAGCACTAAGGTCTAGGAGCACGAGGACAGATGCAGAGCCTCGGTCCGATGCAATTAAAATGTAATTTACCACCTTCACAAGTGCCGTCTCAGTGCTATGATGGGGTCTAAAACCAGACTGAAGCATTTCGTATACATTGTTTGTCTTCAGGAAGGCAGTAAGTTGCTGCGCAATAGTAAAGTATTCGTAAAGTATTCAGACCCCTTTACTTTTTACACATTTTGTTAAGTTATTCTAAAATGGATTAAGTAAAAAGATCCTCATCAATCTACACACAATACCCCATAATGACACAGTAAAATCAGGTTTTTAGAAATGTTTTCAAATGTATTACAAATACATACAACACCCTGTTGTTCTCTTCAAACACCAAAGATGTGACCCGCTCTTGCAGGTACGCAGCACCCCGCCTAGTTTTCAACCTTCCCAAGATCTCTCATGTTACCTTGCTCCTCTGCACATTCCAATGGCTTCCAGTGGAAGCTCGCATCCACTACAATACCATGGGGCTTACCTAAGGGACATTAATAGGAACTGCCTCTCCCTACCTTCAGGCTATGCTCAAACCCTACACCCCAACCCGAGCACTCCGTTCTACCACCTCAGGTATTGGCCCTTCCACCCATAGAGTAGGGCAGCTCTCTTTCAGCCCAGTTCAAGCTCTTCTCTGTCCTGGCACCCCAATGGTTGAACCAGTTTCCCCCCGAAACTAAGACAGCAAAGTCCCTGCCCATTTTTTAAAAACATCTGAAACCCTACCTCTTTAAACAGTATCTTAAATAATCTTCCTCCTCATTTCTACCCCCCCCCCCAAAATTGTAATAGAATACAAATAAATAAAAAGAGAACACTTTCACTTGACCCACCCCACCCACCCTTCTAGCTCTGACTCTACTAATAGCTACTTTATTGAGGATAAAAACAAATGATATGCCTGTGATATGAGGCTGTCCCACCTAGCTATCTTAAGATGTGTTAGGTTCCAAATGAACCGATTTAGTAAAGCTTAAACCAAGTTAATTCACCCATTGGGTCATACAGCTGCATAAGACAAAAAACATATTTCCACCAGTGGTAGTATATATACCTAAATTTGGGTGGTCTCCTCCTTCTCTCTAAACATTACATCTTTATTACTAGGCAGGAATTTAAGTAATGCGGGAAACAAACTGTTCCTTCTTCCTTAATGTGACCTGACCAGCTCTCCACCATAATCAGTGACTGCAATCATGTGATTGCCTCTCCTCTAATCAGCACCTCCCAAAGACTCCTGGCTCCTATTCAACCTTCATTGACCCACCATATAAATTCAGCAAAAAAAGAAACGTCCCTTTTTCAGGACCATGACTTTCAAAGATAATTAGTAAAAATCCAAATAACTTCACAGATCTTCATTGTAAAAGGTTTAAACACTGTTTCCCATGTTTGTTCAATGAATCATAAACAATTAATGAACATGCACCTGTGGAATGATCGTTAAGACACTAACAGCTTTAAGGCAATTAAGGTCACAGTAATGAAAATTTAGGACACTAAAGGGGCCTTTCTACTGACTCTGAAAGCACCAAAAGAAAGATGCCTCATCTGCGTGAACGTGCCTTAGGCATGCTGCAAGTAGGCATGAGGACTGCAGATGTGGCCAGGGCAATAAATTGCGATGTCCATACTGTGAGACGCCGAAGACAGCGCTACAGGGAGACAGGACCGACAGCTGATCATCCTCGCACAGTGGCACACCACATGTAACAACACCTGAGGGCTTGTAGGCCTCTTGTAAGGCAGACATCACCGGCAACTACGTCGCCTATGGGCACAAACCCTTCGTTGCTGGACCAGACAGGACTGGCAAAAAGTGCTCTTCATTGACCAGTCGCGGTTTTGTCTCACCAGGGGTGATGGTCGGATTAGAGTTTATCGTCGAAGGAATGAGTGTTACACCAAGGCCTGTACTCTGGAGCGGGATCGATTTGGAGGTGGAGGGTCCGTCATGGTCTGGGGCAGTGTGTCACAGCATCGTCGGACTAAGCTTGTTGTCATTGCAGGCAATCTCAATGCTGTGCGTTACAGGGAAGGCAACTTCCTCCCTCGTGTGGTACCCTTCCTGCAGGCTCATCCTGACATGACCCTCCAGCATGACAATGCCAACAGCCATACTGCTCGTTTTGTGCATGATTTCCTGCAAGACAGGAATGTCAGTGTTCTGCCATGGCCAGCGAAGAGCCCAGATCTCAATCCCATTGAGCACGTCTGGGACCTGTTGGAAAGGCTAGGGCCTTTCCCCCCATAATTGTCCGGGAACTTGCAGGTGCCTTGGTGGAAGAGTGGGGTAACATCTCAGCAAGAACTGGTGCAGTCCATGAGGAGGAGATGCACTGCAGTACTTAATGCAGCTGGTGGCCATACCAGATACTGTATGTTACTTTTGATTTTGATCCCCCCCCTTTGTTCAGGGACACATTATTCCATTTCTGTTAGTCACATGTCTGTGGAACTTGTTCAGTTTATGTCTCAGTTGTTGAATCTTATATTTACACATGTTAAAACTTCTTAAGGCTAGGCATCCCGCTAGCTTGACAACTTCCTGTGAAACTGGAAGGCGCGCAATTCAAATAAATAATCATAAAAAGTATGGATATTAAACATTTAGGTACATACAAGTGTCTTATATTGGTTAAAATCTTAAATTCTTGTAAATCTAACTTCACTGTCCGATTTAAAGTAGGCTTTACAGCAAAAGCATGCCATTCGATTGTTTGAGGAAGGCGTCCCACATTAACATATTTTTCCAAGGGCACAGGTTTCATAAATTCACAAATAGTGATGAAATATTCACTTACTTTTTGAAAATCTTCCTCTGATTTGTCATCCAAAGGGTCCCAGCTATAACATGTAGTGTCATTTTGTTAGATAAAATCCGTCTTTATTTCCCAAAAAGTCAGTTTAGTTGGCTCCATCGATTTGAGTAATCCACTCATTAAACTTTGTTTCAACAAGTCAAAATACGTTTCTATTTAATCCTCAGATACCCTAAAATGTAATTAAACTATAATATTTAAAACGGAAATAAGTATGTTCTATAGGAAAGCGATATTAGCAGGTGCGCGTCCTCTTCACCGCACGCGCATACACAAATGCAAGTCTGTGTCCCTGTAGTAAAACTCATATTTCTTACTCATTTTGGAAGAAACAAGCCTGAAACCTTGAACAAAGACTACTGACACCCAGTGGAAGCCATAGGAAATGCATACTGGGAGCTAGATTTCATTATTTCCCTATACGTTTCATTGGATGAGCATGGGCTCTCAAAATAAATAAATTCTGGTTGGTTTTTCTTTGGATTTTCTCCTACCATACCTATTGTATTATAGTCTCCTATTTAATTTTTTACATTTCTACAAACTTCAGAGTTTTTTCTGTCCAATGGTACCAATTATATGCATATCCTTGCTTCAGGGCCTGAGCAACAGACAGTTTACTTTGGGCACGTCAGTCAAGTGGAAATTGAGAAAAATAGACCCTAGCCTGAAGAAGTTTTAATTAAGTTTGCTGAAAATATATGCAGTTGACAGTGAGAGGATGTTTCTTTTTTTGCTGAGTTGTGTAAAACCAGACTATGGCACTCCTCATGTCTCTAGTATAATTGATGATTAACAATATTTAAAGTTTAGAAATCCGAACCCATCAGATGAATGCACGAACTGTAAGTCGCTCTGCATAAGTGCTAAATGACTAAAATGTCAAATGTAATTTAGAGCACCTGCTCTTTCCATGACATAGACTGACGGTGAATCCAGGTTAAAGTGATGATCCCTTATTGATGTCACTTTTTAAATGTGGATTTAAAAAGTGACATCAATAAGGGATATCGTGTTCAATCGGTGTAGTTGAAGGGGAGTAAATAATTTGAGACAATTGAGACATGGATTGTGTATGTGTGCCATTCAGAGGGTGAATCGGCAAGACAAAGAATTTAAGTGCCTTTGAATGGTAATGGTAGTAGTAGGTGCCAGGCACACCGGTGTGTGTCAAGAACTGCAACGCTGCTGGGTTTTTCACACTCAACAGTTTCCCATGTCTGTATGTCCTTTGATTCACAACTTGACACAACTGTGGGAAGCATTGGAGTCAACATGGGCCAGCATCCCTGTGGAACTCCCATGACACCTTGTAGTCAGTCCATGCCCTGATGAATTGAGCCTGTTCTGAAGGCACAAGAGGGTGCAACTCAATATTATGGAGGGGTTCCAATTGTTTGGTATAGTCAGTGTGTATGTGATCAGGTAAGTGTCTCTTGTCTGTTTAATTAATAAAATAACAAACTATTGATTTCATTTGGATGGTGCAGCCATGGCTGCACAGACCCGTAACATAAACCTAATTAAACGCAAAATATGCTATTCTATTCTTAGGACCTGCCTAAACAAATTAATAATGGATTTATTTTTGATGGTGTATATTCTCAATGGATTTAAAAAAAATAGACATCCACCCACATCTTCACACCACTTCTACCACTCATCCCCAGCATGCCGGCATGCACAAGGGGGGTATAAAAGGCATATAAGAAAAACAATAATAATCTGAAAATGCATCAAATTAAAGATCAACAAGGCAACAGTAAACATCTTTCCACGTGAAAGATGCTGCGCCCCCCTTGGGCCAATTGAGATATCGTGTGTGACTTTGAAATTTCAGTTAATTCATTTTGAATAATACGGATCCCTATGGCAAGACACTTCATTCACCGAAGTTTCATCGAAATCGGCCTAGTGCTGTCGGAGATATCGTGTGCAACTTGTGTACAAACATACGTACAAACAAACGTATGGACGGAGATAGATCCAAGTTCCCCTCCCTGATTTCATTGTGGAAACAATTTTGGAATTAGGTTGTCGATAGGCCTACAGTATATTCAAACAAATAAACAATAATATTCAAACAAAGGAATCCATACATATAGTGCATTCAAAAAGTATTCAGACCCCTTATCATTTTCCACATTTGGTTATGTTACAGCCTTATTGTAAAATTGATGTTTTCTTTAATCAGTCTACACACATTACCCCATAATGACAAAGAGAAAACAGGTTTTTTAGACGTTTTAGCAATTTAGCAATACATAAGTATTCAGATCCTCAGGTGCATCCTGTTTCCATTGATCATTGTGGTAAATGGACATGATTTGAAAAGGCACACACCTGTATACATAAGGTCCAATAGTTGACAGTGCATGTCAGTGCATAAACCAAGCCATGAGGTCGAAGGAATTATCCGTAGAGCTCTGAGACAGGATTGTGTCGAGGGACAGATCTGCTGAAGGGTACCAATAACCCGATGCTCACTCTGACAGAGCTCCAGAGTTCCTCTGTGGAGATGGGAGAACTTCCAGAAGGACAACCACCTCTGCAGCACTCCACCAATCAGTTATTTTTGGTAGAGCGGCCAGATGGAAACCACTCCTCAGTAAATGGCACATGACAGCCCACTTGGAGTTTGCAAAAAGGCACCTAAAGGACTCAGACCATGAGATACAAGATTTTCTGGCCTGATGAAACCAAGATTGAACTCTTTGGCCAGAATACCAAGCGCCAAGTCTGTAAGAGACTTGACACTATCCCTACGGTGAAGGATGTTGGTGGCATTATCATGCTGTGGGGATGTTTTTCAGCGGCAGGGACTCGGAGACTGGTAAGGATCGAGGGAAAGATGAACAGAGATATCCTTGATGAAAACATTCTCCAGGGCGCTTGGTAACTCGGACTTGGGGCGAAGGTTCACCTTCCAACAGGACATGGACCCTAAGCACACAGCCAAAACAACACAGGACTGGCTTCGGGACAAGTCTCTGAATGTCCTTGAGTGGCCCAGCCAGAGTCCGGACTTGAACCCAATCAAATATCTCTGGAGATACCTGAGAATATCTGTGCAGCGATGCTCCCCATCCAACCTGACAGAGCTTGAGAGGATCTGCAGAGAATGATGGGAGAAACTCCCCAAATACAGGTGTCCCAAGCTTGCAGTGTCATACCCAAGAAGACTGAAGGCTGTAATTGCTGCCAAAGTAAGAGCAAAGGGAGTAAAGCGTCTGAATACTTACAGTACCAGTTAAACGTTTGGACACCTACTCATTACAATGTTCTACATTGTAGAATAATAGTGAACACATTAAAACTATGAGAAAACACACATAGAAGCATTCTGCAGTGATACGCCATCCCGTCTGGTTTGCGCTTAGTGGGACATACATTTTTTTTTCAACAGGACAATGACCCAACACACTCCAGGCTGTGTAAGGGCTATTTGACCAAGAAGGAGAGTGATTGATTGAGTTCTGCATTAGATGCCCTGGCCTCCACAATCACCTGACCAAGACCCAATTTAGATATTTTGTGATGAGTTGGACTGCAGAGTGAAAAGCAGCCTGGAAGTGCTCAGCATATGTGGGAACTCCTTCAAGACGGTTAGAAAAGCATTCCAGGTGAAGCTGGTTGAGAGAATGCCAAGAGTGTGCAAAGCAGTCATCAAGGCAAAGGGTGGCTACTTGGAAGAATCTCAAATCTCAAATATACTTTGATTTGGTTAAAACGGTTTTGGTTACTACGTGATTCCATGTGTGTTATTTCATTTGTTTTTATGTATTCACTATTATTCTACAATGTAGAAGATAGTAAAAATAAAGAATATCCCTTGAATGAGTAGGTGTGTCCAAACGTTTGACGGGTACTGTATGTAAATGTAATATTTCAGTTTTTTACATTTAATACACTTGCAAACATTTCTAAAAATCTGTTTTTGCTTTGTCATTATTGGGTATTGTGTGCAGATTGACGAGGGAAAAAAACAATTTAATCAATTTTAGAATAAAGCTGTAACGTAACAAAACGTGGATAAATGCAAGGGGTCTGAATACTTTTCGAATGCGCTGTATTATTAATAATTCTTACACACTACCGTTCAAAAGTTTGGGGTCACCTAGACATGTCCTTTGTCAAAGAATCCTCAATTTGCAGCAATTGCAGCCTTGCAGAGACCTTTGGCATTCTAGTTGTCAATTTGTTGAGGTAATCTGAAGATATTTCACCCCACGCTTCCTGAAGCAACTCCCACAAGTAGGATTGGCTTGAAGCTGTTCCCACAACAGCTCAATAGGGTTGAGATCCGGTGACTGTGCTGGCCACTCCATTATAGACAGAATACTGCTTCTTCCCTAAATAGTTATTCCATAGTTTGGAGCTGTGCTTTGGGTCATTGTCCTGTTGTAGGAGGAAATTGGCTCAAATTAAGCGCTGTCCACAAGATATGGCATGGCGTTGCAACATGGAGTTGCCTTCCTTCTTCAAGATCCCTTTTAGCCTGTTCAAATCTCCAACTTCACCACCACAAAAGTACCTCCAGACCATCACATCATTTATTTAACTAAGCAAGTCAGTTCTTCTTTTCAATGATGGCCTAGGAAGAGTGGGTTAACTGTCTTGTTCAGGGGCAGAATGACAGATGTTTACCTTGCCAGCTCGGGGATTAACTCCTCCTGCATCTTTTCATTTGTTCTGTGTCTCACGAATGTTCTTCTTTGTGATCCAAACACCTCAAACTTATATTCGTCTGCCAATATCACTTTTTTCCAATCTTCCTCTGTCCAGTGTCTGTGTTCTTTTGGCCATCTTAAACTTTTCTTTTTATTGGCTAGTCTGAGATATGGCTTTTTCTTTGCAACTCTGCCTAGAAGGCTAGCATCCCGAAGTTGCTTCTTCACGTTGAGACTGGTGTTTTGCGGGTACTATTTAATGAAGCTGTCAGTTGAGGACTTGTGAGGCGAGGCATCTGTTCCTCAATCTAGACACTCTAATGTACTTGTCCTCTTGCTCAGTTGTGCAACGGGGCCTCCCACTCCTCTTTCTATTCTGGTTAGAGCCAGTTTGTGCTGTTCTGTGAAGGGAGTAGTACACAGCATTGTACGAGATCTTCAGTTTTTTGGCAATTTCTGTAATCGTACCCACAAAGTCTCATGCTCCAGATACTCAACTCTTCCAGAAGGCCAGTTTTATTGCTTCTTTAATCAGTACAGCAGTTTTAAGCTGCGCTAATATAATTGCAAAAGGGGTTTTCTAGTTATCAATTAGCCATTTAAAATGATAAACTTGATGATAAAATTATAAACTTGGATTAGCTAACACAACGTGCCATTGGAACACAGGAGTGATGGTTGCTGATAATGTACGCCTATTTAGATATTCCATTAAAAAAAAATTAACAATGTCTACACTGTATTTCTGATCAATTTTATGTTATTTTAATGGGCATTTAAAAAAAAATCTTTCTGAAAACAAGAACATTTTTTATTTTTATTTGACCATTATTTAACCAGGTAGGCAAGTTGAGAACAAGTTCTCATTTTCAATTGCGACCTGGCCAAGATAAAGCAAAGCACTTCGACACATACAACGACACAGAGTTAAACATGGAGTAAAACAAACATACAGTCAATAATACAGTAGAAACAAGTCTATATACGATGTGAGCAAATGAGGTGAGATAAGGGAGGTAAAGGCAAAAAAAGGCCATGGTGGCAAAGTAAATACAATAAAGCAAGTAAAACACTGGAATGGTAGATTTGCAGTGGAAGAATGTGCAAAGTAGAAATACAAATAATGGGGTGCAAAGGAGCAAAATAAATAAATAAAATAAAATAAATACAGTAGGGAAAGAGGTCGTTTTTTGTGCTAAATTATAGGTGGGCTATGTACAGGTGCAGTAATCTGTGAGCTGCTCTGACAACTGTTGCTTAAAGCTAGTGAGGGAGATAAGTGTTTCCAGTTTCTATTCTATCCGGTATACATTTCTAAGTGACCACAAACTTTTGAATGGTAGTGTATAGATAGTATTATTTTTGCAATTTGCTTGTCTGCATTATTTGAAGCATTGTAACAAATAACTAGAATATTGATATTCCAACATAGTAGCCAATGAGAGGGGGCGACTTTCGCAAATTGTTCCCCAGGCCAGCTTGTCTGATATTGTGTGGCCTACCCTGGAGTTGCACTATCTGTGTACTCATTATAGTTAAACAAAACAGCCCTACATCCACACTATAGCTAGCCTAAATAACTTAGCATTATTTAATGCCATATTGCCATCAAGACTGATCTGTTACAATATCACAATTTAATTCAGGAAAATGGATAAGCAAGATGATATAGATAGGGATTAGCCATGTAGGCAGGGAATGATGAAGAAGTAGGCCTACAGCAAGAAGTTAGAAAAGTTATCCCAACTAAGTATTCATTAATGATTTGCATTATCTCAATTATCTTTCTATCACTGCATGACAATACACCTGTTAGCCTATAGCCTACAATTTTTATTGTCTAGCCCACTGGACCAATGAATGAAAATGTCAATTGCAGCTATCACAACCTATATTTTTATAGAAATGAAATGGCTTTTGTTTTTGAATAGTGTCCGAAAAGGTGTCCCCCCGCCTCCGAATTCCCAATTCAATTAACCTCTGGCAATCAGATTATAACAAGGCTTAAAAGGCAGAGTTAAAATGACCATATCAAATTCAAAGCAATCGGCTCACTGCCTAAACGGCTGACTGGCAAAGCAAACTGGCACTCTCTGCTTTCTAAAAGTGAGAGAAAAGGCATGCGGGCTGGCAGCTGCTCTCCAAGCGATAATCTGCATGGCCCTAAAGCCAGCCAATCAATACGCTAAACCGCTTTTGCAATTGAATCGGGATTGGAATGATTTTAGTTTACATTACATCTTTGGTCTTGAGGTAGAACTGACGCCCCTGACTATAATCCAACGAGAGGTGAAGTAATGTACTATATTGCTGAAACGCATTGAATTGTTTTTTAGAGCACCTTCAGAGCTCACTTTACCTGCCAACCCCAGCTATTCCCGCCCCCCTGTTACATGGCCCTCCTGGAACATGTTCACCATGTTCATTAGAATTAGTTAGAACGGAAGGACCCATCATGGTGCATTTCATGAATGGGAATGTCTGTTCTGGTCATTCTATTTGTATGGTCTTCCCACCTTCTCTGCCAAGCCTGGCCCCCTGATAGATAGCCCTCCTAGAGCATGTTCACTTTCACAACTGCCACGAGTAGCAGAGGAGGATGATACGTACTGTACTGTTTCCTACCAGAGACTCAGCACGGAAGTGTATCTTAAAACCTGATCTGGCAGAAGGTGTCTTACTCAAGTCTCTTTCACTTCCTTCAGAATTCTGGGCTTATTTTTTGTTGCAACTGTTCAAACTAGTTGTTTGTCTTGAGTTCAAGTTCAATCAATGCCATAACAAATAGTATCTCCCCCTGTCCTACTTCTTCCTTGAAAACATTAAAAATCACTCTGTAAGTATGGAACTGCTAGGGCCATAGCCTAATTTTCAGTGTGATATAACTACAATGTCTCAATCATACACCATAAGTGAAAAATAACAATTAGAGGCACTTCCATTTGTTACGTTGAGCGAAGGGGGAGAACCCAAGAGCGGACTCTAAAGAGGAAGCTGGGATGAATGCACAAAAAAGTTTATTGATCACAGAGAAATGGGGAGTGCAGAACCGGGGTAGCTCAGATGAGTTGCAAAAACCAGGAGTGTAGAGTGAGGTTGGAGTTGGCTGAGTAGAACTGGGGAACAGGTCCTGAGGGGAATCCAAGGTAATGGTGGTGAGTGATATCCAGAGCAAATTGAAATTGTAAGTCCTACTGTCGCTTGTGTTTTCCCCCCTCTATGGCCTTATTTGAGTTCATCCAGTTTAGCTCCCAGCAAAGAGCTGGAATAAGCTAACATTTTCAAGTTTATTTGTGTAATTAATACTATACTTTGCAAAGTCTTAATTACCTGAGCTCTCATAATAAAAACACAATAAAAAAATGCCAAAATATACAAAAAACAACAATGAAATGGTAAAATCTGATAATACATAAAGTAGTCCAGTAAAATAAAAAATGCCTAGTGTGACAACTTGTCTGTTCTGCCAGGATTGTCCCACTCTACCCCGCACCCACATTTCACTCCTCACAGAGTGAATGATGCAACCAATCTTTATGAGATGGTTTCTTTGACACAGATGAAGTCTAGTCAAGGACTAAAAAGTATTAAACAACGGAGATGTGTTGCATAAGGCTGGTTTGTGCATAATCAAGCCAAAATCTCACCGGTTGGCTATTATTGGAGAAAAAATATTAATAGGAGTAAATCTTTCACTCGGGATCAGTAGAGAAAAGGCTGAGGAAGATTATTTCCGCTCTCCTCCAACCCCCTGGATAAAGACCTTTCTGAAAATCACTGTTTCATCTGGCGCTCAGGAGGAAAATGGGCAGAAAAAGATTACCTCATCTTAGTTTGGATCTTGGAAATGTCACATTGTAAGATGGAGGCTTGGGAAACCCAGACAATGAAGTTGGGATTACACCCTGATTCTATTTTTATAAGACTGTAGGATCTCCTCACACTTCATTTGAAATTAAACTCACTTAAAGTATTGGTTTTGGAAAAAGTTTCTTTAGACAAGACATAAATGCACAAATATATTAGAGTAAATCATTATATACAGTAATATTTGGATTGTGTTATACATTGGTTTACAGTACAATAATTTAAATACATGCTCCGGAACTTTGCCGACTACTAAATATTTTATAAACCTCATGGTTGCGCATGGTTGCGCCCTTGCCCAGTCTTGTGAAATTCATAGATTAGGGCCTAATGAATTTGTTTAAATTGACGGAGTTCCTTATATAAATTGTAACTCAGTAAAATTTTGGAAATCTTTGCCTGTATATTTTTGTTCAGTATCGATGGGGAGCCAGGCCTAACCAATCAGAATGAGTTTTCCCCACGATCCCGCAGGTAAAGAAGCTGGATGTGGAGGTCCTGGGATGGCGTGGTTAAACATAGTCTCCGGTAGTGAGGCCAGTTGGATGTACTGCCTAATACTCTTACAATTCCAAGGCTCTGTATGGGCTTTGTTTATTCAAATTGATTCCTGTGGCTGTTTGATCAGACTTATACAATGCATTTGGGAAGTATTCAGACCCATTGACTTAAAAAAACATAGTAAAATAACAATCTTTTTTCTAAAATGGATTAAATACATGTTTTTCCCTCATCAATCTACACACAATAGCCAATAATGGCAAAGCGAAAAGTTATTCAATATATTTTTTAAAAACTGTATTAAAATAAAAAAACATACCTCATTTACATACGTTTTCAGACCCTTTGATATGAGACTCGGAATTGAGCTCAGGTGCATCCTGTATGCATTGATCATCCTTGAGATGTTTCTACAACTTGATTGGAGTCCACCAAGAAGACAGTGGCTTCCATCATTCTTAAATGGAAGAAGTTTGGAACCACCAAGACTCTTCCTAGAGCTGGCCATCCGGCCAAACTGAACAACCGGGGAAGAAGGGTCTTGGTCAGGGAGGTGACCAAGAACTCGATGGCCACTCTGACAGAGTTCCTCTGTGGAGATGGAAGAACCTTCAAGACAGACAACCATCTCTGCAGCACTCCACCAATCAGGCCTTTATGGAAGCATGGCCAGACGAAAGCCACTCCTCACTATAAGGCACCCGAAAAAGGCACCCAAAGGACTCTCAAACCATGATAAACAAGGTTCGCTGGTCTGATGAAGCCAAGGTTAAACTCTTTGACGTCTGGAGGAAACCTGTCACCATCCCTACGGTGAAGCATGGGGGTGGCAGCATCATGCAGTGGGGATGTTTTTCAGCGGCAGGGACTGGGAGACTGGTCAGGATCGAGGGAAAGATGAATGAGAGATTCTTGATGAAAACCTGCATCTGAGTGCTCTGGACCTCAGATTGGGGCTATGGATCACCTTCCAACAAGATTAAGACCCTAAGCATACAGCCAAGACAATGCAGGAGTGGCTTTGGAACAAGTCTCTGAATGTCCTTGACTGGCCCCACCAGAGCCCCGACTTGAATCCGATCTAATATATCTGGAGAGACTTGAAAATAGCTGTGCAGCGACACTCCCCTTGTCATGTTCTGACCCTAGTTATTGTGTTAATTGTTTGTTTTAGTTGGTCAGGACGTGAGTTGGGTGGGCATTCTATGTTTTGTGTGTCTAGGTTGTTTTCCTGTGTTCGGCCTAGTATGGTTCTCAATCAGAGGCAGGTGTCGTTAGTTGTCTCTGATTGAGAATCATACTTAGGTAGCCTGTGTTTCACTGTTTGTTTGTGGGTGATTGTTTCCATGTCTGTGTTTTTCACCACACGGTACTGTTTTCGGTTTTCACATTTGTTGTTTTTGAAAATTGAAGTGTTCAGTTTGGATTTATTATTAAATAAGATGAACACTGACCATCACCGCCAAACGTACTCCAACAAAGTACTGAGTAAAGGGTCTGAGTACTTATTTTCTTTTTTACCTGTTTTTGCTTCAACATTATGGGGTGTTGTGTAATGAGAGGAAATAGAATAAGGCTGTAACGTAACAAAATATGGAAAAAGTCTAGCGGTCTGAATTACTCCCAAATGTGCTGTTTGTAAACTATGTAAAAAATCCTCTCATACAGCTCTAGTCTGAGTGAGTTACTTGTCAAACTAACCTTTGTTGACACCAAGCTCCACCCACTCCAGGACGTGTCAATCTCAGCATTCCTCTGTCACTCAGTGACAACATGCATAACGGAGACTGCTTTGAAAGGCCTGTCACCCGTCAAAGTCACCCTCCTGCTGTTGACAGGAGCACATGAGTCATGCATCAAACAATGGGAGTAGGGCCTAACTAAGCATACAGCATCGATTTAAAGACATGTTTGGGAGCTGTTGATTTCCCTACTGACATGCAGTCTCTATGCTATGCAATCTGTTATAGGTCTAATGGTAACACCATTACATGTTAGTTGAGTGTAACATACTGTAAAGATGCAATTCTGATGCTGTTCAACACAATGTGGACATGACTATTTTCTCACTTGCAATATGAAATAAAATGTGTCCCCTTCTCTTTTTAAAAAAAATGTATTTTTATTTCACCTTTATTTAACCAGGTAGGTTAGTTGAGAACAAGTTCTCATTTACAACTGCGACCTGGCCAAGATAAAACAAAGCAGTTCGACACATACAACAACACAGAGTTACACATGGAGTAAACAATAAACAAGTCAATAACACAGTAGAAAAAAAAGGAAAAATTTAAAAAAGAGTCTATATACATTGTGTGCAAAAGGCATGAGGAGGTAGGCAATAAATAGGCCATAGGAGCGAATAATTACAATTTAGCAGATTAACACTGGAGTGATAAATGATCAGATGATCATGTGCAAGTAGAAATACTGGTGTGCAAAAGAGCAGAAAAGTAAATAAATAAAAACAGTATGGGGAGGAGGTAGGTTAATTGGGTGGGCTATTTACAGATGGACTATGTACAGCTGCAGTGATCGGTAAGCTGCTCAGATAGCAGATGTTTAAAGTTGGTGAGGGAAATAAGTCTCCAACTTCATTTGGTCAAATGAGGTGTTGGCTTTAGGGATGATCAGTGAGATACACCTGCTGGAGCGCGTGCTACGGGTGGGTGTTGCCAGTGAACTGAGATAAACCGGAGCTTTACCTAGCATGGACTTGTAGATGACCTGGAGCCAGTAGGTCTGGCGACGAATATGTAGCGAGGGCCAGCCGACTAGAGCATACAGGTTGCAGTGGCGGGTGGTATAAGGTGCTTTAGTAACAAAATGGATTGCACTGTGATAAACCGCATCTAGTTTGCTGAGTAGAGTGTTGGAAGCTATTTTGTAGATACAATCGCCGATGTCATCGCCGAAGTCGAGGATCGGTAGGATAGTCAGTTGCGAAATAGAAAGCCGACTCTAGATTTGATTTTGGATTGGAGATGTTTGATATGAGTCTTGTAGCTTTAATTATGGAAAAGTGATTCTCCCAACATCTTACAGGCCTGGGCAATTCCAGTCCTCGGGGGCCTAATTGGTGTCATACTTTTCCCCATCACAGCTGATTTAAACTAATTGCATTCCAAACTGAAGGTCATGATTAGTTGATTATTGGAGTCAGGTGTGTTAGCTGGGGCTGGGGCAAAAGTGTGACACCAATCAGGCCCCAAGGACTGGAGTTGCCCAGGCCTGCAGGTACAGTAATATACTGCTAGGTCCGAATGGATGCCTTTCTGTTACAGTGTCTATTCTGTGTAAAGCATTTGCACCTACATCCATCTGTTTATGTTGTTCTGTGATGTTGTTCTACACTAAAAGCAAACCCTTTGTTTTGCCTGATGTCTTGTTCTGTATTTACATTACAAAGTCCTGCTAGTTCTGTATGGTGTTTCTTCTTATCTGAACCATGTTCAACCAAATCATCAAACTAAACAACTAACTGACGGAACATCTGCATAATAATGACTTAGTCCTGGTTCTGTCATCCGCCTTGTGAGCAAGTGGATAACAAGTACACTCTTTTATTCTTTTTATTTTTTTTACCCCCTTTTCTCCCCAATTTCGTGGTGTTCACTTGGTAGTTACAGTCTTGTCCCATCGGTACAAGCCGCACTGTTTCTTGACACAATGTCCGCTTAACCCGGAAGGCAGCCGCACCAATGTGTCGGAGGAAACACCGTACACGTCGGCATGCTGTGACAGAGCCTGGACTCGAACCAGGATCGCTAGTGGCACAGCTTGCGCTGCGATGCGCCACTCGGGAGGCCCCCAACAAGTACACTCTTGCACTTTCTGTTGAAATGTGTGTATGTGTGTGTGCACGCAGATGTGTCTTACTAACCTGTCATGGGCCTGTATGTAGGATCAGGTCCCCTGTGTCCAAATAATCATATTCATTGTGATCTAACTTTATAAATACAGGCCCTTGTCTAGTTGCCATTTTGTCATGAAAAGATGAGCTTGAAGAAGGGTCAGGTTCACCACAAAGCCTGTCTCCTAAACGAAAGCAGCCCTCAGTCTCCCCCTTTTCATTAGAAATGCTGTCATGGTCATTTTAAACTGCATTCTCAGACAGTCAGTTTAGTGTCTCTCCAATGTGCTTTTCTGGCTGGGTAATCCCTTAATACCCACAAGAGCACTCACATGCGCACACACGGCACCAAGGGGCCAAGCATGGGGGGCTATCTGCACATCTGAGATTGTCCTTTTGTGCACAAATTAATAAAAGGACTTTGTTGGCGCTGCCTGGAGTATTTTGTGTGAGCATGCACATAATCAGGGTAACACTTGGTCCAGTGTAACTGAGTACAGCCCTGACATTAAAACTAGTACACCAACTGGCTGTAGCATGGCTCTTAAACTTCCCTGAGTGACAGCGTTTCTGATTAAAAGTGAAAATGTCAGGTGTCCTGCAGCTATGCTCCTCTAGGAAACACTGTACATGTCGGCATGCTGTGACAGAGCCTGGACTCGAACCAGGATCGCTAGTGGCACAGCTGTCTATTTGAGTCTCTGAGACACAGTCGCTGTGACAAAGTAAATCATTTTGACTTACAGTACAGCAGGGAATTACGCTAATTTCTTGTGTAGCAGACTGCCACAACTAGAGGAGTGTGGGTTGTCGTCTTATTTTCTACCAAATGTATTTTAAGACTAATGCTGTGATGAGTTGTGCCAACTCACAAAATAAAGAATTATTGGAGAAGACTCAAGGAGAACCGAGACAAAAACAAGAAGTGGAAGAATGGAAGAATTGTGAAATTAACCATGTGGGGTGTACTTGTTGACATTCTGAGTAAGCCATTCAGGAAGAATGTTGTGACAGGGGAGCTATGCACCAAGCCACACAAGAAAGCAATATTGGAGAAGACAGATATACTAAACTAGAACAAGGGAAGAATTGTAAAGTTAGCTATGTGGGGTGTACTTGTTGACATCCTGAATAATAATCTAACTATGCCAGACAGAGTAGAACAGTGTTGTGACAGAGGAGTGATACACCAACCCACACAGTGAAGTGTTGACGGAAAGAGGCCACAAACAGAGCTAGGGGAACCATGTGAAGCCATGTGGGGTTCCTTGTTGACAACCACAGCAGAGCTTCGTGACGGAGGAGTGATGGAAGGATTTGGTGGTCTTCCCTGTGTGTGGGCATTGCAGCACTGGGGCATAAAGCGCCACTCAAATTTACCCAGAAGCCGTATGAAGGCAAGTGCCGAAAGCCCAAAACGTGTTGATTTCAACAATAATTTTTTAAAGACAATTCCCCATGTCCAACCAAGAGTTGCTGTATTTTTCATCATCATGACAATGAAAAATCACTCACCATGAAGAACCTCTGTCCTGTCCTCAAAAAGCAGTCAGCCTCGGCTAGGCTAATCCTCTTTACCCATGCTTAATCATTAACACAGCCCAAGCACTGCTTACCCCCTGCCTAACATGGTCCCACCACATTATCAACAGCCAGCTCTGTACCCCACCAGCCTATAGAAATCATCATGGTGCCCCTTTGTGAGCACAAATTCATTTTTTAAAGATTTTCAGCTGTAATAGTTTCTATTTTAACTTTAGCGAACTGTTTTCCACTCTGCAATGTGACTTGAAATTATGCCATCACCACATACACTTGGAGAGAAAAACATTAGGAACACCTTCCTAATATTGAGTTGCACCCCCTTTTGCACTCAGAACAGCCTCAATGTGTCGGTATATGGACTCTGCAAGAGATACTGACCCACATTGACACCAATGGCTCGATGTCTTTTGGGAGGTGGACCATTCTTGATTACACACGGGAAACTGTTATGCGTGAAAAACCCAATGGTTTTCACAAGTGACATCAATAGATTTCACCTGGATTGACCTGGTCAGTCTATGTCATGGAAAAAGCAGGTGCTGGTAATGTTTTGTATACTCAGTGTATACCTGGCTATTACAACAGATCAAAGATTTTTTACCAAATTCGTAGTTACTGCACTTTTCCTTTGTAGGGCAGAATAATGCTCATATTAAATCAATCTATGATCATCATGGAGCATCACTTGTGTGTCCCAATCTTCATAATACGTTCACTTAACCACTGTGGCGTGCAGTGTATAGGGGAGACAGTACGCAACTTTGCATCGGATGCACTTAAAATGCGCGGGTACTCACACAACATTTCAGATATCCAGTTGAAGTCGGAAGTTTACATACACTTAGGTTGGAGTCATTAAAACTAGTTTTTCTACCAAACTATAGTTTTGGCAAGTCGGTTAGGACATATACTTTGTGTATGACACAAGCAATTTTTCCAACAATTGTTTACAATTCCAGTGGGTCAGACGTTTACATACACTAAGTTGACTGTGCCTTTAAACAGCTTGAAAAATTCCAGAAAATTATGTCATGGCTTTAGAAGCTTCTGGTAGGCTAATTGACGTCATTTTGAAGCTTACCTTCAAACTCAGTCCCTCTTTGCTTGACATCATAGGAAAATCAAAATAAATCAGCCAAGACCTCAGAAAACAAATTGTATACCTCCACAAGTCTGGTTCCTCCTTGGGAGCAATTTCCAAATGCCTGAAGGTACCACGTTCATCTCTACAAACAATAGTACTCAAGTATAAACACCATGGGACCATGCAGCCGCTCAGGAAGGAGATGCGTTCTGTCTTCTAGAGATGAACGTACTTTGGTGTGAAAAGCGCAAATCAATCACAGAACAACAGCAAAGGACCCTGTGAAGATGCTGGAGGAAACAGGTACAAAAGTATCTATATCCACAGTAAAATGAGTCCTATATCGACCTAACCTGAAAGGCCACTCAGCAAGGAAGAAGCCACTGCTCCAAAACCGCCATAAAAAAGCCCGACTACGGTTTGCAACTGCACATGGGGAGAAAGATCGTACTTTTTGCACAAATGTCCTCTGGTCTGATGAAACAAAAATAGAACTGTTTGGCCATAATAACCATCTTTATGTTTGGAGGAAAAAGGGGGAGGCTTGTAAGCCGAAGAACACCATCCCAACCGTGAAGCACGGGGGTGGCAGCATCATGTTGTTGGGGTGCTTTGCTGCAGCAGGGACTGGTGCACTTCACAAAATAGATGGCTTCATGAGGAAGGAAAAGTATGTGCATATATTGAAGCAAAATCTCAAGATATCAGTCAGGAAGTTAAAACTTGGTCGCAAATGGGTCTTCCAAATGGACAATGACACCAAGCATACTTCCAAAGCTGTTGAAAAATGGCTTAAGGACAACAAAGTCAAGGAATTGGAGTGGCCATCACAAAGCCCTGACCTTAATACTATATAAAATTTGTGGGCAGAACTGAAAAAGCATGTGCAACCAAGGAGGCCTACATCCTGACTCAGTTACACCAGCTCTGTCAGGAGGAATGGGCCAAAATTCACCCAACTTATTGTGGGAAGCTTGTGGAAGGCTACCCAAAACTTTTGACCCAAGTTAAGAAATGTAAAGGCAATGCTACTAAATACCACTTGAGTGTATATAAACTTCTGACCCACTGGGAATGTGATGAAAGAAGTAAAAGCTGAAATATATCGTTCTCTCTACTATTATTCTGACATTTCACATTAATAAAATGAAGCGGTAAACTTTTTATTTTATGAATGTGAAATGTCAGAATAATAGTGGAGAGAATTTTATATTTCAGCTTTTATTTATTTCATCACATACAAATGATGCAGTTTCAACTTTGTTACACTGTCAGTAATTACACTGCTATTTTATAAATAGCATAAATGAGAAGTATAGTAAACTAACAAAGTAAAATGGCAGATACTGCTCTTTGCTTTCGTATTACACTGCAATGTATAACATACTGTATCATGGCAAGGAAGAAGGCAGTAACTGCCGTTTTAAGGGTCAAAGGTCATGTCAGATGTCAGGGTCAACATGAATAAAACATTTACTCATAGTAAGGCAACAGAACACTACATCTCCAATGATCTCCCTAGAATGAATTTGTCTGGACAATTAAAACACTTTTCTCTGTTCCACGCTATGAGCAGTTACTGCCTGTTTTCTTGGGAGGGCAGTATTCAGCACAAGTAGATCTGGGGCTAGGCTACTGCAGTATGACTCTCCAAGTATTGTATGTTGGTGTAAACCTCCTGGTGCTCACCCCTCTACTCTCTCTCTACTACTCTTACCTACCTGTTGAGCAAAAGCATGCAGACTTACTACTCAAATCTGAGTTTGATATTAAAGGGTCACTGAAGTGTCATTCATGGATAAACTGAGGGTTGTATTGGTGGATTGAGGGAGGGAACAAAGGGTGGATGAGTTGATGGAGGGAGGAGTGGATGTATCGAGTGGTAGTATATGTCCGGGTATGGATTAGGCTACTGTATGGCTGAATTGAGTTAGAATGAGGACTGCCCCACAGTGCAGCTGGAACCAGGGTTTCTGACTGTCCTTGTTCACTGACCTGAAACCCAATATATCCAAGAGATTCATTGTTGTTTTTTTACTGCAGTATTTTTGTTCAATTCTCTTTTTATAGTGTCATTCCTTGTAGACCACAACATTGTACCATAGCTACAGATTGTAGGCTAAGACAGAACTTGCTGTTATTTCACTGCAAGGAGTCCCATCAACCCTAAGGGTATATATTAAAATGGACGTTTAACCTTCTTTTCTTTAAACTTTACTTTTAAAACTTTCCAGCCTTTCAGCAAGACCCCCCTTTTTTAATCAGTAAAATTGAACTCACTTAACACATCTACACTGTGCTCAGGGAGTCAGTCTTCAGCAGTTGAAGGCCTCAGCCCTCAGCTATAATGTCACTGCACATACATTTTCCTGTCTTGTCTCTCTAACAACTTTAAATAGGCTGTAGAAGTCTAGCTGACAAATTGAGCTCCATCAGTTTATGCAGCAGTGATGTAGGCCAAGAATGAGTGACTCTGAGAGGCTTCGAGAAAGTTTTGCTGAGAAGTATCTTATGTAGATCAAACATGCCTCTAATATGTAGAATACGGAATTATGTGAGCTCATCTGTGATACCACTTTTATTTCTTGTTGTGTAGGTCCAGCCCCAAAGCGCCAGCGAATGAGAAGAAGGAGTGCCCAATGAGCACTATGAGTAGTGAGGCCTCCAACTACACAGGCGGCTCAGACTACGCTACTCACCCCAGTAGCCCCGCAGCAAGAGTGAGTTATCATGATTACTCACACACACGCATGCTCACACACACTCACACAAAAACACACATGAAGGGACAAACTATAATGATCTAGATTCTAGAGTAACTTAACATCAATGTGAGTGTATAATTTACTCATTTTCAGCCCTCAAGATCCTCTAAAAAAATGCACAACTTTGGGAAGAGATTTAACTTGATAAGAAGGAACCCCAATGCAGCGGAAATCAAGAGTAACTGGCTTTACAAACAGGTGAGTGTGTGTGTTGATGGCTTTGTATAGCAGTATACAGTGACTCAATCTATGAGTCAGGGAGACAAAGGGTGTTTCTCAAAATGCATACTACCATGCTCCGATCACGCAAATTGGAGAACTGGAGGGTCTGAGTATGAGTCCAAATCAAAGTATGCAAAACGGCATAATTTTTTCTTCTTCTTGAAATCCATTATTTGAGCTGAAGCGAGACATTCCGACTTTGGAATGAAAAGTTGCTTATTCACATCTCATATGTTGCCTGACTACAATAGTTTATATTGATACGTTAATAAATACATGCTGTGCTAATTTTAGCATGTTTACCTTAGATCACAAGCCCATAATAAGTCAATAGGGCTAGCTGCTACTGTTAGCTAGCCAGATAGCCACAAAGAATCTATAATGCATAATCTGGCCATCTTTGCCTGTTTAACTAGCTGGCTAGCTAGATTATTACGATTCAGATATGTAGCTGATAATTATGAAGTAAAACTTTTGCTTTGTGTATATCTTGTTTAGTCTATTGTTGCCATTGTCCTGGCTGGAAGAAGGATACGTGAATAGGGAGGTGAAGCGTAAGGTAATACAGTAGTGCAAGTGCTTCTCTAATGTAATGTTTTATGCATTCTTCACACTCTCGTCCTCCAAGAACATGCTCAAGAGTACGTCGTCGGAGAATGCACTTGGAGCATGAGAGTGTGGAGCACGGTAGTATGCATATTGAGATACACCCAGAGTCTTGACATGTAATTTTAGAAATTATGTAATTGTTTATGATGATTGGGAAAGCTGGTACAACTGACCTCAACCTACACTATACAGTGAGGGAAAAAAAGTATTTGATCCCCTGCTTATTTTGTACATTTGCCCACTGACAAAGAAATTATCAGTCTATAATTTTAATGCTAGGTTTATTTGAACATTGAGGGACAGAAAAACAAACAAAAAATGTCTGGCTCCCAGGTGTCTTTTATACAGGTGACGAGCTGAGATCAGGAGCACACTCTTAAAGGGAGTGCTCCTAATCTCAGCTTGTTACCTGTATAAAAGACACCCGTCCACAGAAGCAATTAATCAATCAGATTCCAAACTCTCCACCATGGCCAAGACCAAAGAGCTTTCCAAGGATGTCAGGGACAAGATTGTAGACCTACACAAGGCTGGAATGGGCTACAAGACCATCGCCAAGCAGCTTGGTGAGAAGGTGACAACAGTTGGTGCGATTATTCGCAAATGGAAGAAACACAAAATAACTGTCAATCTCCCTCGCCCTGGGGCTCCATGCAAGATCTCACCTCGTGGAGTTGCAATGAACATGAGAATGGTGAGGAATCAGCCCAGAACTACACGGGAGGATCTCATCAATGATCTCAAGGCAGCTGGGACCATAGTCCCCAAGAAAACAATTGGTAACACACTACGCTGTGAAGGCCTGAAATCCTGCAGCGCCCGCAAGGTCCCCCTGCTCAAGAAAGCACATATACATGCCCGTCTGAAGTTTGCCAGTGAACATCTGAATGATTCAGAGGACAACTGGGTGAAAGTGTTGTGGTCAGATGAGACCAAAATGGAGCTCTTTGGCATCAACTCAACTCGCCGTGTTTGGAGGAGGAGGAATGCTGCCTATGATCCCAAAAACATGTCATGTAGTGTACCTCAAATCTTCACTCTACAGCACAAAATATACACTATTTTCAAGTTCTCTCCTATTGTGCCATTCACTTCTCTTCTATGAATAATGTAGAGGGGCTTACGTTCCATCACTGTGCTGTCAGAGTTTGATCAACAGTCTTAAGACGGCCAGCACAGGATCTTGTACAGCCTCTAGCCTTTCTGCTCTGCTCTGCCAGTCAAACTGTGTGTGTGTGTGTGTCAGTCACACCAAGGCCTGTACTCATAAAGCGTCTCAGAGTAGGAGTGCTGATCTAGAATGAGGTTCACCCTGCCCATTTCATCGTGTTCATTATCATTCAAAAAGCATAACTGATCATAGATCAGCACTCCTCTGAGATGAGACTATTTGTGAATAGCGGCCCCAGGTTGAAGAGTGGTGAGAGGTGGGTCCAGAGGGGTCCTTCTTATTATTTTACACTTGTGCACAAAGTAGGGCCTCCTCATTTAGTTGTGATTACGACGGTGCACAGTTGACCCAAGACCAAGGCCTTCACTCCAACAGCTGGCAGCTGATGTTTGGAAGGGGACCCCATTTGAGCTGATGGTGTGTGGGCATGCACATGCAAGTGTGTGTGTGCAAGTTTGTTAATGTTTTTTCTTCGAGGGGACTTCATTCAGGGTGATTGTAGTAGTTCAAGTTCAGAGGGAGAGAGGTGGATTTACACTTCCCTTCTGGTTCCATTCATTCAAACATGCGATCTATTGAAGTTCTGTTCTCCGCTGAAAAGGGCTGCAGTACTACTTCAATTGATTCAGGCTGAGCACCACATGATGTCACACTGATTCATTGTGAAGGCCTAACATGTGTCCCTATTCCCTACATAGTGTAATACTTTTGACCAGAGCCCGGGCCTATAGGGCTCTGGTCTAAAGTAGTGCACTATGTAGGGAATAGGGAGCCATTTGAGACGCAACCCTCATTTTTCTCTTCCCGCCCAGCCCAAGCTCTATTATTAGCCGTGTGTGTGATCTATCTGACAAACATGACGGTTTGAGAATGGAATGGTACCTCATTCATGAACGCAAAGCACAGACATGACATGAGTTGAGCTGAGCTGAGTTGGTGGTGGATTCTGTTATTGGAACAAAGGCATTTCAATACATCTCAATACCGCCATAGAAAAAAAATGCCACATGTTCAAATGCATATACCACCCGGGAATGTATGTATTTGTCTGATCTGCAAATGTACTGGGAGCATATGTCTATGTATTGTAGTGTAATGCCACCAGAACCAGCCAACCACACACCAGGCAAGTTTACAGATGGATAAACATTGGTGGCCTGAGGATTTTCCACTAAATGGTAATGAGAGTGAGTTAAAATCACCCGGGGTCCGTGCTGGTTACAGAATCGAGTCCTAGATTGTAGTTCTGGAATCCTGGATTCATTTAAGGAGTTTAGAATTTAAACAAGAAGGAGAACATCACTTAGTTTTCCAATAAAGAGTACCGAACCGAGGCAGTTGTTGCCCTCTCTTTCAACCCCTTACCTCACCCCCTCCTGTTACAAACAGTAGCCTGAAAAGCCCTTTGAACACAGCATCCAGTGATACCGGAGAAGGACTGCAGTGGAGTGGCTTTATTATTCAAGTTAATTTTTTATTTTATTTCACCTTTATTTAACCAGGTAAGCTAGTTGAGAACATGTTCTCATTTACAACTGCGACCTGGCCAAGATAAAGCAAAGCAGTGCGACAGAAACAACAACACAGAGTTACATGGAATAAACAAGCGTACAGTCAATAACACAATAGAAAAAAAATAGTCTATATACAGTGTGTATAAATGGCATGAGGAGGTAAAGGCAATAAATAGGCCATAGTAGCAAAGTAATTACAATTTAGCAGATTAACACTGGAGTAATAGATGAGCAGATGATGATGAGGAGATGATAGTGTGTAAGTAGTGATACTGGTGTGCAAAAGAGCAGCAAAGTAAATAAAAACAATATGGGGATGAGGTAGGTAGATTGGGTGGGCTATTCACAGATGGACTATGTACAGCTGCAGCGATCGGTTAGCTGCTCAGATAGCTGTTGTTTAAAGTTAGTGAGGGAAATGTAAGTCTCCAGCTTCAGCGATTTTTGCAATTCGTTCCAGTCACTGGCAGCAGAGAACTGGAAGGAAAGGCGGCTAAAGGAGGTGTTGGCTTTGGGGATGACCAGTGAGATATACCTGCTGGAGCACGTGCTACGGGTGGGTGTTGTTATCGTGACCAGTGAGCTGAGATAAGGCAGAGCTTTACCTAGCATAGACTTGTAGATGACCTGGAGACAGTGGGTCTGGCGACTAGAGCATACAGGTCGCAGTGGTGGGTGGTATAAGGCGCTATGGTAGCAAAATGGATGGCACTGTGATAGACTACATCAAATTTGCTGAGTAGAGTATTGCAAGCTATTTTGTAGATGACATTGCCGAAGTCGAGGATTGGTAGGATAGTCCGTTTTACTAGGGTAAGTTTGGCGGCGTGAGAGAAGGAGGCTTTGTTGCGAAATAGAAAGCCGATTCTAGATTTGATTTTGGATTGAAGATGTTTGATATGAGTCTGGAAGGAGATTTTACAGTCTAGCCAGACACCTAGGTATTTGTAGTTGTCCACTTATTCTAGGTCAGAACCGTCCAGAGTAGTGATGCTAGTCAGGCGGGCAGGTGCGGGCAGCGAACGGTTGAAAAGCATGCATTTGGTTTTGCTAGTGTTTGAGAGCAGTTGGAGGCCACGGAAGGAGGCAACAGTATGGCATTGAAGCTCGTTTGGAGGTTAGTTAACACAGTGTCCAAAGAAGGGCCAGAAATATACAGAATGGTGTCTGCATAGAGGTGGACCTAAATCTAACAAAGAACTCAGAACTTTGTGTGTGTGTACCTTTTATTTTAATACAGAACAATGACCCTGTCTTAGGGGAAGGTTGTTTACGTTTCTATCACATCTGGAGTATACAACTGACTTTCTTTAATCTTCTTTATTTAGTACCAGTAACCACATTCTACGTCTGAACAGAACACCAGAAGACTGTCTGATGATCTTTATTTCTAGCTCTTAGAACGAGTGACTCAGCAGAAATACATCGTAACAATTAAGTTATTCTCTTTTTGTACTTGTAAATAACCAGAATCAGTGGTATTGTCTACAGAAGGTGGGATAGTTTCTCAAACCTCTCCTTGGGGTTCCAAAGCCATTACATGTATTCAACTGCTACATTAACAAGTCTTTGACTAGTTGTAAGTTGAGCTGAGGAGACATAATTTGTTCTGACTGTTTCTGTGTCCCTCTTATGTTTCAGGACAGCACGGGTATGAAGCTATGGAAGAAGAGGTGGTTTGTGCTGTCAGATATGTGCCTGTACTACTACAGAGGTGAGTCCACTATGAAGAACACGTATATTTTTTCTAAACAGTAAGCATAAATATATCACAACAGATACTAGCCTTATCCTGGATTCTATTGCCTATATCTGCAAATGTGTGGTACAGAAATGCCATTTTGATGTTCACGGTGTCTTGAATCTCTTGCTGTAACTTGTCAGAAGTAAACATTTATTGGTTTAACCAGGAAGGACTCATTGAGATTTGAAATCTATTTTTCAAGAGTGTCCTGGCCAAGATAGGCAGCACCAAGTCACTGCACAATTACAGACAGACAACATGAAAAACTACAGGTAATCTAGTAAAAAACCATAGAATTCACAAGAGTATAACAAAATCATAAAACAGCTATTTAAAAACATTGACAAGTCAGGGAATCAGCCTCAAAATCCTTCATCAATGATTTAAAAACGGGACAAGTTCTTCCAGTTTAAAAGTAGTTTATAAGGCGCTCCAAGCCGATGGCGCAGAGTACATAAAAGCCCTTTTACCAAATTCAGTTCGGACATTTGGAACAGTTAGCAGGATAAAGTCCTAGGAACGAAGTACCCACCTCATTTCTGAACAATAAAAATGGCCAAATTAAATGGTAGTAAACCCAAAATTGTCACGCCCTGACCTTAGATATCTCTGTTTTCTTTATATTTTGGTTAGGTCGGGGCGTGACTAGGGTGGGTACGCTAGTTTTTGTATTGTCTAGGTTTTTTTGTATGTCTAAGGTTATAGTAGGTCTAGGTGCTTTGTATGTATATGGTGGCCTGATACGGGACCCAATCGAACGCAGCTGTTTATCGTTGTCTCTGATTGGGGATCATATTTAGGTAGCCATTTCCCTTTGGTGTTTGTGGGATCTTGTCTATGTGTTACCTGTCAGCACTTGTTTGTATAGCTTCACGGTTCATTTTGTTAGTTTGTTCTGTGTTCATTCTTTAAATAAATAAGAATGTACGCATACAACGCTGCGCCTTGGTCCGATTCTTATAACGAACGTGACAAAAATGGTATACCAGTGACTGAGCCTACGATTTGACTAGTGAAGGCCAGCCAACCCTTGTATATAAAGTGTAGTGGTGTGTAAGGGTTTTGCAGTTTAAAATAAATCTCAATGCTCCATGGTAAAAGGTGTCAATTGATCTCAAACACTGAACGAAGCATTCATATATAAAATATCCCCAGTCTTGTAAAGGCATAAATGTAGCTGATACTAGCGTTCCTTCTGTCTTCAAAAGAAAAACAGGCCTTATTCCTAAAATAAAATCCCAACTTCAGCTTAAATTTTTTTGTAAGTTGTTGAATATGCAATTTAACCATCATCAATTAAAATTCCAAGATAATTATATGAGGTTACTGTTTCTAAATCTCATTGCCCTGACAGGTAGTAATAGGTGAAAGGTTCAGAGGTCTATTTCTTGCTTTAGAAAACACCATTAGCTTAGTTGTCAGCTTCAATTGACACAAGGTATGTTGAACTGTATAAAAAGCAGTTTGCAAGTTCTGGAAAGCTTTTTTGAGAGCCACAACAATACATAACAGTATCATCAGCATAGAAGTGAAATTGCACATTTTGCACATTTTTGTCTAACTTATTTATATAAATAGTGAATAAGAGGGAACCAAGTACAGAGCCCTGGGGCACACCATTACAGACAGACAATTTAACAGACAGATGAGCCCATCAAATTGAGTGCACTGAGTTCTATCAGACAGATTGTAGCAAACCAAGCAGCTGCATGCTCCGAAAGACCTACAGTTCGCTCGACAATCTCTGCCTCAGTTTAGCATGATCAAGTGCATCAAAAGCCTTAGAGAGGTCAATAAAAAGTGAGACACAGTGCTGATTTTTGTCAAGGGCTTCAGTGATATTATTTAAAACCTTCATGGCTGCTGTAATTGTGCTATGCTTCTTCCTGAAGCCCGATTGGTACATTGATAAAATCGAGTTAGTATATAAAACTATTTTAGCTGTTCACAACAAGGGTTTCAGGTATTTTCACCAGGGGTGACAGCTTTGAGATTGGCCTATAATTATTTTAAAAATGTGGATCTCCCCCTTTTAAAATTGGTAGGAGAAATGCTGATTTCCAGATCTTTGGAATTGCATTACATTCCAGAGTTAAATTTAACAGATATGTAAGTGGTTCAACTATCAAATCAAATCAAATCAAAATAAATTATAAAGCCCTTCTTACATCAGCTGATCTCTCAAAGTGCTGTACAGAAACCCAGCCTAAAACCCCAAACAGCAAGCAATGCAGGTGAAGAAGCATGGTGGCTAGGAAAGGTCGGAACCTAGGAAGAAACCAAGAGAGGAACCAGGTTATGAGGGGTGGCCAGTCCTCTTCTGGCTGTGCCGGGTGGAGATTAGAACAGAAAATTGCCACGATGTTCATATGTTCATAAATGACCAGCATGGTCAAATAATAATAATCACAGTAGTTGTCGAGGGTGCAACAGGTCAGCACCTCGGGAGTAAATGTCAGTTGGTTTTTCATAGCCGATCATTGGGAGTATCTCTACCGCTTCTGCTGTCTCTAGAGAGTTGAAAACAGCAGATCTGGGACAGGTAGCACGTCCGGTGAACAGGTCAGGGTGCATAGCCGCAGGCAGAACAGTTGAAACTGGAGCAGCAGCACGGCCAGGTACACTGGGGACAGCAAAGGAGTCATCGGGCCAGGTTGTCCTGAGGCATGGTCCTAGGGCTCAGGTTCCTCTGAGAGAGAGAAAGAAGAAAAGAAAGAGCGAAAGAGAATTAGAGAGAGCATACTTAAATTCACACAGGACACTGGGTAAGACAGGAGAAATACTCCAGATATAACAGGCTGACCCTAGCCCCTCGACACATAAACTACTGCAGCATAAATACTGGAGGCGGAGACCGGAGGGGTCAGGTGATACTGTGGCCCCATCCGATTATACCCCCGGACAGGGCCAAACAGGCAGGATATAACCCCACCCACTTTGCCAAAGCACAGCCCCCACACCAACAGAGGGATATCTTCAACCACCAACTTACCATCCTGAGACAAGGCCGAGTATAGTCCAGAAATATCTCCGCCACGGCACAACCCAAGGGGGGTGCCAACCCAAACAGGAAGATCACGTCAGTGACTCAACCCACTCAAGTGACGCACCCCTCCTAGGGACGGCATGGAAGGGCACCAGTAAGCCAGTGACTCAGCCCCTGTAATAGGGTTAGAGGCAGAGAATCCCAGTGGAGAGAGGGGAACCGGCCAGGCAGAGACAGCAAGGGCAGTTCGTTGCTCCAGTGCCTTTCCGTTCACCTTCACACTCCTGGGCCAGACTACACTCAATTATAGGACCTACTGAAGAGATGAGTCTTCAATAAAGACTTAAAGGTTGAGGCCAAGTCTGCGTCTCTCACATGGGTAGGCAGACCATTCCATAAAAATTGAGCTCTATAGGAGAAAGCCCTGCCTCCATATGTTTGCTTTAAAAAATCTAGGGACAATTAGGAGGCCTGCGTCTTGTGACCGTAGCGTATGTGTAGGTATGTACGGCAGGACCAAATCGGAAAGATAGGTAGGAGCAAACCCATGTAATGCTTTGTAGGTTAGCAGTAAAACCTTGAAATCAGCCATTGCCTTAACAGGAAGCTAGTGTAGAGAGGCTAGCACTGGAGTAATATGATCAAATATTTTGTTAATGAATTACAAAAAATGTATATGCTGCCAGTTTTAAAAAGCAGGGATCAAGAAGATCAGGACCTGCAGGCTTTCTCTGATCTAAGTATTTCAGGACTTTATGTACCTCGTGCACTGAGAATGGCAAAAAGATAAAAGTTTGACCAGCTCTCACTGGTTCATCCAGACAGGGTTGTACAGAGACAGAGGATACTGAATCAAACAATTCAGCTTTTCAGTTTTGTCATATACAGCAACAGAGTCCTTCAATACACATGACGGTAATTCATTAACATTACTGTTACCAGACAGACTTAATAGCCTTCCAAAACGTTCTATGGTCATCAGTGGTAACAGACATAAAATATACAGACTTGGCCTTCCTGAGAAGAAAATAACACTTGTTAAAGGAAGCCAATCAGAATCAGAACATGATTTCCTTGCCTTTTTATTTTTAAGATTATGTTTGTGAATATTACAAGACAGCTCAGAAGAAAACTATGGATGATCCCTTCCTTTAACTCTGAACCTGTGGAATGGGGCATTTTTGTTTACTATTTGGAAAAAAAAACATCATGAAAGAATTTCCAGGCAGTTTCCACATCAGGAATAAGCTCAATCTTGCTCCAGTCAAAATAAAACAAATCATGAAAGAAAGATTTCTCATTAAAACTCCTAAAATGTATCTTACGAATAAAACGTGGGTTTGTCTTAGGAACCTTAGAATTTCTAACAGCAACAACTGCACAATGGTCACTTAAATCGCTACAAAAAACACCACATATTTATGTGGAACATTTGTCAAAATCAAATCAGGGTAGATTTCTCTGGACATTTGAGATTTGGGTTGGTGAGTGAGTTAATCAACTGGGTAAGATTCATAGAATTACAACACATTTTAAAATCATCAGACACCGGCTTTAACCAACACCAGTTGAGATCACCAATCAAGATAATTTCACTGTAAAGAAGTTTAGACATAAGGTGCATCAGAGAAGAAAATGCATCACAGAGAGCAGAGGGGAGGTCTATAACAGCCAATCACAGTTATAGAGAGGCCCTTTGAAACCTCAAGATTCAAAGCAAGAAATTCCAACTGTTTTCAAATAGTTTCAGACTTTGCCACACTTACAAGGAATTTCGTCTTTACATATATAGACGCACCCCTATCTTTCTTAACTCAGTCAGTGTGATACACATTGTAAACATTTATACAATTATCCTTATCAAAAATAGACTTGCTGAGCCAGGTCTCAGAAAACTTATAGACTTATATCAGCATCAGTTGATGTAGCCCAAATCCAAACCCCATCCATTTTTGACAACAGGCTGCCCACATTTGAAAAATACATGAAAAATACCAAATACATGAAAAATACCAAAACCAGATCTAGATTTAAAATCTGACGGGGTTTAGAGACATATCAGGGCCAGGGTTAGGTAGGGTTACCTGATATCAACAACTGAAGAATAACTAGGGACCTCTGTTTAATAACCCCAGGTCGTCCCCAGGTCGTTGCTGCAAATGAGAACGTGTTCTCAGTAAACTTACCTGGTAAAATAACGGATGAATAAATAAAAAATATAAGTAACCTGGTAGACAACAAGGCCTATGGCCACCTAGGGTATGACCTCCTCTGCTGAGTGGCTTATACCAGATCTACTGTATATAACGCACGCACACACTCAAGCAAGGGGTTGGGTAGATTACTTTCTAAATGTAATCGGTTAAAGTTACTAGTTACCTGTCCCAAATTGTAGTTAGTAACGTAGTCAATGCAACATGCCGAAACAAAATTTACTATGCAACACTTAGTATGCAAAACTAGATATGCAAGAAATTGTGTTGTAGGCAGAACGCATTGGAGTAGGATTCTATTGCATTGACACACACGACTCTACACAGACCAGTACACAGATCGGTACTCTACACAGACCGGTGCTGGCATAACCATTTATTTGCAGTAGGCCTATATGCAAATAGACCATTGCCATATATGGATCTGAGCCATTTACTTTGAACTGGAAAACAAATGGGGAAAAGAGAGGTCAATTGTTTTAGTCTCAAGGGTGCCATTGCTAGCTTGGGGGCAGCAGTGAGTGGTAGAGTAAGAGAGAAACGGAAACAGTTTTATTACAAACCAGTGATTCCACAGGAAAATGGTAAGTGATACATCAAACACACAGAGCCCTTTGAACAGCAGGTATAGCTTACATATAGTATGGCTGTATCTGAAATGGCACCCTATATGGTCAAATTTGGAACGCAGCCATAGTCTAGGTCAGGGATGGGCATCTCCAGTCCTCCGGGGCCGGATTGGTCTCACACTCTTCCCCCAGTTAGTGAGAAATCTAATTTACTGCACTTTACTGCCTTATGGAGGGAGGGAGGGAGGGTGAGAGAGAGGCTGGGAGGGAGAGAAGGATGGAGAACAAAACAGGCTGGAGGACACCGATCGATCCTGGAGCCAGGCCTCCCAGTCAGAGCCCCAGGACAAACGGTTTCCATCCACTTCCTACTACAGAGAGCACACACACACGGTTCGCAGTACACACACACGCGTGCGCACACACACACACACAGGAACACGCAGTTGATTACGCACACACATGCACGCGAGCACAAACACACACACACTTCCACCCAGTATGGTCTCAGCTGGATGTAATACGGCTTAGCAAAAGGTTATCTCTCTGCTGGAGTTTAATCAATGGATATATGCTAATCTCTTTCTCTGCCTTTCATTTAAATCACTAGGTAACCTCCTTAATATGATTTTATATAATTATCCCGGTGAGGAAGAGGGATTTGTTTCACAGCAGCAATAACTGCATAGACAAACTTCTGAAGAAGATAAAATAAGGATCTACTCTACAGATGAAATACAACTCATCTTTGTTTCCTGTTTGTTTTTGTTTCCTTCAGATGAGAAAGAGGAGGGTATCCTTGGCAGCATCCTCCTGCCTAGCTTTCATATATCTATGCTGTCTGTCGACGACCACATCAACAGGAAATATGCCTTCAAGGTCAGTACTTGTTTTCATTCTTTTGTCATATTGTCGTTTGGCTACAGTGGTTGATTCTTTTTATTTGGTGTCTGAGATTCCCGAGTTAAGGGGAAACGAGTGAGAGATTCATTAGGAGGTGAAAAATTCAAGTTTGTTTGATACATAAAAAAAATAAATGCGAGAACAAGAAGAAAAGAGTGAGTTTAGTCAAGGATTAAGAGGGAAGAGAAAATGCAGTTTTTTTCTGGTGTGTGCTACCACCACTTTAAGCATTGTTAGTAAGCTAAGAGTTTAGTATTGGTCAAAGAGAGGAAAAATAAGGCTGTTTTATCTGCTGCTACTGCTATAGAGTATTGGTAGTAAGCAGCAGGAACCGCATTCAGCTCTAGAGCCTTTTTTTTTTCTTTTCACCTTTATTTAACCAGGTAGGCTAGTTGAGAACAAGTTCTCATTTGCAACTGCGACCTGGCCAAGATAAAGCATAGCAGTGTGAGCATACAACAAAGAGTTACACATGGAGTAAACAATTAACAAGTCAATAACACAGTAGAAAACAAAGGGGGGGTCTATATACAATGTGTGCAAAAGGCATGAGGTAGGCAAATAATTACAATTTTGCAGATTAACACTGGAGTGATAAAAGATCAGATGGTCATGTACAGGTAGAGATATTGGTGTGCAGAAGAGCAGAAAAGTAAATAAATAAAAACAGTATGGGGATGAGGTAGGTGAAAAGGGTGGGCTATTTACCAATAGACTATGTACAGCTGCAGCGATCGGTTAGCTGCTCAGATAGCTGATGTTTGAAGTTGGTGAGGGAGAGTGGCAGCCTGCGAGTCCAGTGGCAGCCAGTCCTATTTAATTTTATGGCATCTCTCTCGGTGCTGTGGCTTTCTCTCTGGTCGGGTTCCTTTCCAAAGCCACAGAGAGAGACGAGGGTTCGGCTCAGCCCTGCCAAACAGCACAGCCACACAGACGCCCAGGAGTCTTCCCAAGGTCTCTCTAAGCAACCACACATACTCAGTTTCCATATCCTCAGAGAGAGAAGGAGGGTGGGAGACAGATCATGGAGGAAGGGAAATGAAGGGGGAGGAGGAAGAAAACAGAGCTGTGCATGACCCCTGTAGATCTTAGGAATAATAATAATAGCAATATTTTACATAACTCAGGAAATGGAATGACGTTAACTCAACATTATGCCAATAATTTTAAACTCTCCATATTCCTGTCTCTTGTGGCAAACATGGCAGTTTCATAAGCCTCACTGACTGTTCCTTCCTCACTGACTGTTGTTACAAATAGATTTTTGGATGACACAGGAATGGCTGCCTTTAGTCTTCAATCCCTGGTAAACAGAATATTGGTATTACTCAATGTGTTCTTGTCTGTCTTTCTCTCTCTGCTGTCTCCTTCCATGCACACACTAACAATGCCTTTGTTTGTCTACTGCGAGCGGGTCTTGAGTGAGGAGAATCAGCAGCCTGTTTACCAGTCCAAGTGTTGCATGGTAAGTCCTGAGTCCTGATTCCGTAATGTAGTAGTTTTCAAATCTGATGAGTCATGGGTTTAGATGGGTTTGGCCTGGTGGTGTGGATTTTATTATGTCAGGATATAATTATGTCAGGATGATATTAAGTCCTAAAATATACTTTCTATGTGTCCTAAAAAACCCATTCACACCAGTAGGAAGAATTTAACTAGTCAATGATTCTGTCATAACAAATTAACTGAGATTGGTTATGTCCATCATTGATAAGAGAAGATGCTGCTGTAGCAAACTATTCTGACTGACTGTTCACATATACAGTGTTGGCTTTAGAACTTAAATAAAACCAGAGTAAAAGAGACCACATCCCAGTTGACTCAACTAACCCGCTTCTTGCCCTTTCTCTCTTCTCTTCCAGGTCTCTTTTCTTCGACTCTGATCTGGCAGGCGACACATCCCAACATGCGAACGTACTACTTTTGCACAGACGCAGCCAAAGACATGGAGTCATGGATGAAGGTGATGACAGATGCTGCCCTGGTGCACTCAGAGCCTATCAAGAGGTTTGTACTCAATCAATCAATAAGTGACACTTCGTTTCCTATTCAGTTGAGATGTCAGTACCGAGTAGTAACACAACAGAGACCCTATTTCCCATTCAGTCGAGCTGTGAGGCTCAGTCTATCCTGGACAATTGTCTTAGTCAATTTAGCTACTGAACTTGGAGGAATAGTTTAATTGGATCTCAGACAGTGTTTGAACGGTGGTAACCTCCTAAATAGAAATATTAAGGAGCTGTGTGGTGTGGTGTGTGTGTTGTGTGTGTTGTGTGTGTGTGTGAGAGAGAGAGTGATAGAGGCGTCATGTGAAGGGATTATGGGGATTTCGAGTGAAATAACAGTCACTTGCGAACCTTCCTCAACAACGCTTCCTCCTCTCTACACAGCAGAACAGCGTGTGTGTGTGTCATCTACCTGGCAGTGTGAAGAGGAGGCCTAAACGGTGAAGTGATTTTTAATTGAATGAAGTGATGTGATGGTGTCTCTGGCTGCAGTCCTCAGGGAGATACGATAGCTAATTGAGCAGGTGACACCGGAACAACTCTGCTGCCAAATCAAAATAAAACAAAATAAAATTGTTTTGGTCGCATACACATATTTTGCAGATGTTATCGCGGGTGTAGCAAAATGCTTATGTTCCTACCTCCAACAGTGCAGCAATTCTTAACAATACAAAACAATACACTCAAATCCCCAAAATATAAAGAAGGAATTAAGGAATATAGAAATATTAGAACGATCAATGTCAGAGTCCGGAATATACAGTGCATTCGGAAAGTATTCAGACCTCATAACTTTTCAACATCTTGTTACGTTACAGCCTTATTCTAAAATGTATTAAATCGTTTTCCCCCTCATTAATCTACACACAATTTTAGCAAATGTATTACTAATAAAAAACAGAAATACCTTATTTACATAAGTATTCAGAACTTTTGCTTTGAGACTCGAAATTGAGCTTAGGTGCGTCCTGTTTCCACATCCTTTCGATGTTTCTACAAGTCCAGCTGTGGTAAATTCAATTGATTGGACATGATTTGGAAAGGTACAAATCTGTCTATATAAGGTCACACAGCTGACAGTGCATGTCAGAGCAAAAACCAAGCCATCAGGTTCTACAGCTGCACATCGAGAGCATCCTGGTTGCATCACTGCCTAGTATGGCAACCGCTCGGCCTTCGACCACAAGGCACTACAGAGGGTAGTGCGCACGGCCCAGTACATCACTGGGGCCAAGCTTCCCGCTATCCAGGACCTCTATACCAGGAGGTGTCAGAGGAAGGCCCTAAAAATTGCCAAAGACTCCAGTCACCCTAGTCATAGACTGTTCTCTCTGCCGCCACACGGAAATCGGTACTGGAGCACCAAGTATAGGTCCAAGAGTCTTTTTAACAGCTTCTTTCCCCAAGACATAAGACTCCCAAACAGCTAATCAAAGGGCTACCCTCTTTTACGCTGCTGCTACTCTCTGTTTATTATCTATGCATAGTCACTTTATTAACTCTACCTACATGTACATATTACCTCAATTACCTCAACTAACCGGTGCCCCCGCACATTGACTCTGTACCGGTTCCCCCTGTATATAGCCTCGCTATTGTTATTTTACTACTGCTGTTTAATATTTTTTACAATTATTTTAAATTTGTACTTTTTTTTTTGGGCCTGATGAAACCAAACTATTTGGCCTAAATGACAAGGGTCACGTCTGGAGGAAACCTGGAGCCATCACTACGGTGAGTCATGGCTTTGGCAGCATCATACTTTAGAGGATGTTTTTCAGTGGCAAGGACTGGGAGACTAGTCAGGATCAAGGGAAAGATGAATGGAACAAAGTACAGAGAGATCCTTGATGAAAACCTGCTTCAGAGCACTTAGGACCTTAGGTTCACCTTCCAGCAGAACAACGACCTTAAGCACACAGCCAAGGCAAAGCAGGAGTGGCTTCGGGACAAGTCTCTGAATGTCCTTGAGTGGCCCAGCCAGAGCCCGGACTTGAACACAATAAAACATCTCTGGAGAGACTTGAAAATTGCTGTGCGGAGACGCTTCCCATCCAACCTGACAGAGCTTGAAAGGATCTGCAGAGAAAAATGGGAGAAACTCCCCAAATACAGATGTGCCAAGCTTTCAGCGTCATACCCCAGAAGACTCAAGGCTGTAATCTCTGCCAATGTTGCCTCAAGAAAGTACTGAGTAAAAGGTCTGAATACTTATGTAAAAGTTATATTTAAAAATGTTAAACCTGATTTTGCATTGTCATTATTGGGTATTGTGTGTAGATTGATGAGATTTGTTTTTTAAATGGGTCAGAATACTTTCCAAATGCACTGTAAATATATACGGTACCAGTCAAAAGTTTGGAAACACCTAGTCATTCAATGATTTTTCTATATTTTTACTATGTAGAATAATAGTGAAGACATCAAAACTATGTAATAACACATATGGAATCATTTAGTAACCAAAAAAGTGTTAAACAAATGAAAATATATTTTACATGTTAGATTCTTCAAAGTAACCTCCCTTTGCCTTGATAACGGCTTTGCACACTCTTGACATTCTCTCATCCAGCTTCATGAGGAATGCTTTTCCAACAGTCTTGAAGGAGTTTCCACATATGCTGAGCACTTGTTGGCTGCTTTTCCTTCACTCTGCTGTAGAACTCATCCCAAACCATCTCAATTGGGTTGAGGTCGGGTGATTGTGGAGGCCAGGTCATCTTATGCAGCACTCCATCACTCTCTGTCTTGGCCAAATAGCCCTTACACAGCCTGAAGGTGTTTTGGGTCATTGGCCTGTTGAAAAACAAATGATAGTCCCACTAAGCACAAACTGTATGGGATGGCGTATCGCTGCAGACTGCTGTGGTAGCCATGCTGGTTAAGTGTGCCTTTAATTCTAAATAAATCACTGACAGTGTCACCAGGAAAGCACCCCCACACCATCACACCTCCTCTTTCATGCTTCATGGTGGGAATCACACATGCAGAGATAATTCGTTCACCTACTCTGTGTCTCACAAAGACATGGCGATTGGAACCAAACATTTCAAATTTTGACTAATCAGACCAAAGGACCTTGGTCCAAGCAAGTCACTTTGTCTTCTTACCTTTTGACTGGCACTGTATGTATACTGTATGATGGTTGGTATAGATATTAAGGACAGTTTTGTCACACAACACATTGCCGCAGATGCCTCAAGTTTTGAGAAGCGTGAAATTGGCATACTGACTGCAGGAATGTCCATCAGAGCTGTTGCCAGTAAATTGAATGTTAATTTCTCTACCATAAGCTGCCTCCAATATCGTTTTAGAGAATTTGTTTGTCAGTACGTCTAAACGGCCTCACTGTCACGACTTCCGCCGCTGAAGTCGGTCCCTCTCTTTGTTCGTGCGGCGTTCGGCGGTCGACGTCACCTGTCTTCTAGCCATCGCTGATCCACCTTTAATCTTTGTTTTCTACACACCTGGTTTTCATTCCCCCAATTACATGTTCATGTATTTAACCCTCTGTTTCCCCCCTGTTTTTTTTTGCGTGATTGTTTTTATGTTCATGTCGGTTCATGATGGCTGGTTTTTTGACGGGTGCTGTTTTCACCCGTGCGTAATATTTACAGTTTGTATTTGGTCAAGTGTATTTGTTACCTTGTGCCTTGATTTATGAGTAAAGTACATTGCTCACTCAGTTTTTGCTCTCCTGTGCCTGACTTCATGCACCAGCTACACTCACCTTCTGACACTCACAACCGCAGACCACGTGTAACCAAGCCAGCCCAGGACCTCCACATCCGACTTCTTCACCTGTGGGATCATCTGAGACCTGCCACTCAGACAACGGATCAAACTGTGGGTTTGCACAATTGTAGAATTTCTACACAAATACTCAGAAAACGTCTCAGTAAAGCATTGCTCGTCGTTCTCACCATGGTCTTGACCTGACTGCAGTTCGGCGTTGCAGCCGACTTCATTGGGCAAAGGCTCACCTTCGATGGCCACTGGTGCGCTGGAGAAGTGTGCTCTTTACGGATGAATCCTGGTTTCAACTCTACCGAGCAGAGGGCAGATGGCGTGTATGGCATCGTGCGGCAAGCAGTTTGCTGATGTCAACATTGTGAACAGAATGCCCCATGGTGGCAGTTGGGTTATAGTATGGGCAGGCATAAGCTACGGACAATGAACACAATTTGAATTTATCGATGGCAATTTGAATGAACAGATACCGTGCCGATATCCTGAGGCCCATTGTAGTGCCGTTCATCCGCTGCCATCACGTCATGTTTCAGCATGATAATGCACAGCCATCGCAAGGATATGTACACAATTCCTGAAAGCTGAAAAGGTCCCTGTTCTTCCATGGCCTGAATACTCACCAGACATGTCACCCATTGAGTATGTTTGGGATGCTCTGGATTGATGTATACGACAGCGTGTTACAATGCCTGCCAATATCCAGCAACTTCGCACAGCCATTGAAGAGGGACTATGTTCCACAGGTGACAATCAACAGCCTGAAGAAGTCTATGCAAAGGAGATGTGTCGCGCTGCATGAGGCAAATGGTGTTTTCTGATGGTGTTTTGGTATTTTCTCAGACCATCAGATACATATCAGTATACCCGCGCATGTGAAATCCGTAGATTAGAGCCTAATGAATGTATTTAAATTGACTGATTTCCTTATATCAAATTGTATTAGTGTTACGTCCGTCGTTAAATGAAGACCAATGTGCAGCGTGGTAGGCATGCATTTTAATTTTAAATGTTCCACCAAAAACAATAAACAACTCAATGAACGTAAAGCTAGGAGTGCAACACATGCAACACAAAGACAAGATCCCACAACTGAAGGAGGGAAAGGGCTGCCTAAGTATGATCCCCAGTCAGAGACAACGATAGACAGCTGCCTCTGATTGGGAACCATATTCTGCCAACAAAGAAATATAAACATAGATTTCCCACCCTAGTCACACCCTGACCTACCAAATAGAGAACTTAAAGTATCTCTAAGGTCAGGGCGTGACAATTAGTAACATGCCAAATACAACCTTACAGTGAAATGCTTACTTACGAGCCCCTAACCGACAATGCAGTTTCAGAAAACATATGGAATAGAATAAAATATAAAAGTAACAAGTAATTAAAGAGCAGAATAACAATTTTGAGGCCATTTTCAGGAGGGTACCGATACAGAGTCAATGTGCGGGGGCACCGGTTAGTTGAGGTAGTATGTACATTTAGGTACAGTTATTAAAGTGACTATGCATAAGTTTTTACAACGCAGATAAACAAACAAAAAAACACAAAACGTCTGCCTTCCTCTCCTGCGCCAACAATACTTCAACATTGTTGCATGTTGCGTTTATATTTTTCTTCAGTTTACACAGGGCAGCAGACTATAAAGTGCAGGCTTGAGTACCAGGTGGATGCCGGCTAGTAAGAGTGAGTAAAGTTCAGGGCAGGATACTGGGCGGAGGCTAGCTAGTGGTGACTATTTTACAGTCTGATGGTCTGGATATAGAAGCTGTTTTTCAGTCTCTCGGAACCAGCTTTCATGCAGCTGTACTGTCTCCACCTTCTAGGTACTGGGGTGAACAGGCCATGGCTCGGGTGGCTGAAGGGGTAGGCAGTGTGCCCCAGTTAATGCGTTGGGCTCTGGAGAGCACTGCGATTGTGGATGGTGCAGTTGCCGTACTAAGCGGTGATACAGCCCAAAAGGATGCTCTTAATGGTTCATCTGTAGAAGTTTGTGAGGGCCAAAGCAAATTTCTTCAGCCTCCTGAGGTTTGAAGAGGTTCTGTTTTGCTTTCTTCACCACACTGTGTGTGTGGATGGACTATTTTAGGTTGTCAGTGATGTGCACACCTAGGAACTTGAAGCTTTTCACCCTCTTCACTGTGGCCCTGTTGATGTGGATGGGGACGTGCTTCCTCTGCTGTCTTCTGAAGTCCACGATCAGCTCCTTCGTCTTGTTGATGTTGAGGGAGAGGCTATTTTCCGGGCACCACTCTGCCAGGGCCCTAACCTTCTCCCTGTAGGGACTGGCGCAAATGGCACTTAAGTCTATTTATTCGTCTCATCCCATCTCCTCTTCTGCTTTTGCCCTTTTCCTTACCTTCTCTTACTCTTAAAACCGGGTGGTACAGTCTTAAAATCTACCTCTTGTAATTCAACATCCCAATATGTTGCTTTATCTTGGAACTCATAATAACCTTTACTGAAGTAAACAACCTTAAATACAAAAATAAAACTACCTCCCAGCCTTTCTTCCAGCTAAATATACTCCTGATCAGCCAGTCAGTGGTGTGCAATGCAGCAGAAACATGCCTGATGAGGTCATACAGACAAGGTTTTCATAGGGCCCTATGTGACTTCCATAGTCCTGAAAGAGACACAGACAAGCAGAGGGTAGGGAAACACATTATGTTGCTGGCTACTGCCATTAAACACCAACAGTCTGAGTTTGGAAACTGGGACGGCTGTCAAACAAATTGGTCTCTCTTACTTTTCTATCTCTTTTTCTCTGTGCCTCTATTCCACTCTCTATCTCGCTCACCATCTTCTCACTTTTCACTCTCTCTTAACACTGAGATTCCCACACTGTGTCTTCCGGTGGATTGCCTTTGTTGATGTGACCTTCAACTCATACAAGGCAATGGTATCCATACAAAGGACCAATGGTATCCATTACCTTGAGAGAGCCAAGGCACCAACCTGTTTAACAGATATGTGTGCGCGCCTGCATGTGTGTGTGTGGAACTCATATGGAACTGCATGAGTGCTTGACCCCAGAGAGGTCAGGGAGGGGTTGCCAGCAGGTCTGATGAGCGGCAGCATCTTCCGGGCCTGTCAGTCTGGACTGGAGTCAGAGCCAATAGTTTATTAGTCTTCTCTGGTTTCCTCTCTCAGCACTGGGCTGGCAGCTGCAGGATCTATTGTAGCTTAGCCCCTCATAGAATCACTTTCCCTTTGTCTCGGAGCAGCGGTAATATCAGCATACAGCATGGCTGAGTGTCAGAGATGGATCCGGGTTCAAATACTATTTGAAATATTTCAAATCCTTTGAGTTTTTGCTTTAGTCTGTCTGTAATGCCAGTTGGGTGGAATTTGCACTTCTGTGACTATTCTATTGGTTCCATTGTGCCAGGCAAGCTCAATCAATTCCAGATAAAGTACCAGTATTTGAAAACATTCAAAATATTATTTGAACCCATGTCTGTCTCAGAGCTGCTGCCCACATATTATAAGGTTTGGCTGAGTGTCAGAGAGGAAGGTTCTATTATGATATATTCTGACTGGATAAAGGACTCAATCATTGCATCTGTGGAAACACTGACATTGGTGCCTTATATAAAGGCTTTGCTTGGCTGATTTAGTTATTGGTCTCTATGTGGGGTGTTGCTCCCTTCTCTCTCTCACTCTCTCCTGTGCAACGGTATCTTGATTATATCTTGTATCTTGGATCGTTGACTTTGCTCTCCTTTAATTCTCTCTCATTCCTCCCTCTCTCCATACCCCTCTCTCCTCATCTTCCTCCTCCCCCCCTCTTCCTCTTCCTCCTCCCCTTTCCTCATCCTCCCATCATCCTCCGATCCATCCTCTCTCCCTCTTTCCATCTCTCCAGCAGGTTAATAAAAGTAGAACAGTGCCGTCCTCAGGACTTCAGTAACCACATTACCCAGAACCACCGACCAGTCCTAACCCGACCAGTGATCCAGAACAACAAGCGGAACCAAGCTGAGACTGAGCAGGAACAGGAACTTTACACCGTTGCTGCCATAACCACGGTAACCTCCAACGAGGAGAAGGGGAACAGGAAGCAGTGTGACGCTGAGCGCTACGGTTTCCAGAAAGAAGGAGCAGAGAGAGACCGTCCGCTTACTAAGATCAACAGCATCAAACCTCAGCCGGACCAGGCAGCAGCTGTTGCTGCTAACATCAGAGATGGATCCCCACGACAGGCAGAAACACCAGACAGGCTCTACAGATCCCCACAGGTGAACACAAGATATACAAATGGACATAAGAACCAGTGGTGGAAAAAGTACTTGAGTAAAAGTAAAGATACCTTAATAGAAAATTACTCAAGTAAAACTGACTCACACAGTAAATTAGTACTTGAGTAAAAGTCTAAAATATTTGGTTTAAAATATACTTAAGTATTAAAAGTAAAAGTGTGAATAATTTAAAATTCCTTATATTAAGCAAACCAGACTGCACAATTTTTATTTTATTTATTTTACGGATAGCCAGGGGCACACTCCAACAGTCAAACATAATTTAGAAACGATGCATTTATGTTTAGTGAGTCCGCCAGATCAGAGGCAGTAAGGATGACCAGGGAGGTTCTGTTGATAAGGGTATGAATTGGACCATTTTCTGTCCTACTAAGCATTCAAAATGTAACAAGTACTTTTGGGTGTCAGGGAAAATGTAAGGAGTTAAAAGTACATTATTTTCTTTAAGACTGTAGTGAAAGTAAAAGTTTTCAAAAATATAAATAGTAAAGTACAGATACCCCAAAAAACTACTTAAATATTACTTTAAAGTATTTTTTACTTAAGTACTTTACACCACTGATAAGAACAGAGCACTAGCTTGAAGTCAGCCATGCCTACCTAACAACACTGTTAAATGAACACTTAAGCTGTGACTGACCCTGATATGGACACTGTAAAGTCCATGGAGAATAAGAACACCTCCTCCCAGCTGCCCACTGCACTGAAGATAGGAAACACTGTCACCACTGATAAATCCACCATAATTGAGAATTTCAATAAGCATTTTTCTACGGCTGGCCATGCTTTCCACCTGGCTACTCCTACCCCGGACAACAGCACTGCACCCCCAACAGCAACTCGCCCAAGCCTTCCCCATTTCTCCTTCTCCCAAATCCATTCAGCTGATGTTCTGAAAGAGCTGCAAAATCTGGACCCCTACAAATCAGCCGGGCTAGACAATCTGGACCCTTTCTTTCTAAAATTATCTGCCGAAATTGTTGCCACCCCTATTACTAGCCTGTTCAACCTCTCTTTCGTGTCGTCTGAGATT